>NC_083682.1:43505000-43830000 GCF_033118175.1 Dama dama | reverse complement strand
GAAAATGCCTTCTGAAGAGGAGGTGCATCGTTTTCTTTTTCATGGTTTAATGAATGTTTACAATTACGATTAGTTCAGATGAATTCAGTGGAACCAGTCTTCAATTTCCTGTTTTTATAGTTAAAATCGTATTTCTCTTTAAACCTCAGCTCTTATAGTAGTGCTTGGCAAATATTAAGATTGTGATAAATTGAGGCTGAACTAATTCATTTATATTTTATTTTATAGAGTAAAGCACTGTTTTCATTATCTGTTGTTCACACAGTTGGTATTTTTAAAGTTTAATAACTTTTTAAAAGAATTTTTTTAGAGCTATTTAGAGTTCATAGTAAAATTGAGGGGAAGGCACAGATTTCTTGTTTGTTCTCGTATCCCCACACATGCGTAGTCTCTCCCATGATCAACATTACCCACCAGAGTGGTACATTTGGTACGATTTGAGGAGCCTACATCACCTAACATCTGTATTTTAAATGGATTGATAAAAATAGTTGCAAAGATTGAATTCCTAAATCTGAACATTTCTTTCTTTCATCCTACCAACCCTCCATTCAGCCATACAGAAAACTGTCATGAAACCTTTACTTTTCAAATGGGCATATAAAGAGTAATTTCTCCCCTCTGTCTTCAAGTTGCTTACAATCTAATGGAAGCTCCAGCAAATAAATACTTGTAATTCGATAAGCAAGTTAAAATTTTTTTTCTCTAAGAAATGCATGAAAGTTTAGTGGTCTATCATGTTACTTTGTTTCCTAGAAATCCCCCTTGGGTGTAAATTAGCAAACAGGAGGTTTTCCAGTGCAACGTAGATCTGACCTATTCATTATATTACTTGATGAACAACTTGGAGAAAACTCTTGAGAGTTACGATGACAAATTTTGCCTTGGAAAATGGTGAATTTTGATCAGGACATAGATGTAATAATATAAAATCTAAGACTAGACAACTTGGAAAGACATAATTGAACTTGGAATTTCAGCTTTATCACATATTATAAACTAAAATTATAATTTACTTAAAAAATAATTATGTTGGAAAACAACAAGTTAATTTTTTATTAGTTTGGATGCTGTGTAACAACTTCAAATATATTTTGGTGGCAAGTCAAATATGAAGAATACATACACACACACATGTACAACCCAACTAATTAAATTATATGTTTCACCTCTCTCTACATCATCCCACTTTAGTGGTTTTGTTTGAATAAGATGATAGGCAGGTGAGGTTCAGTGGTGAGGCCCACAGAATATAGGCCTGGCATTAAGCAGGGGATCAATAAATATTGATCAGATGAATGAAGACAAAAAAATAATAAAAGGACTAAATGGAAGACTGTGAGTAAAATGTGCAAGAGGCAGATTGAAGAAAAGCAAGGTCATTGTAAATTAGTTTTCATAGAAACATAAGAATCATCATAGTTAGTCGAACCTTAACCTCGTAGTTAAGAGTCCATATTTTATGAAGAGTCACTGTGGAAGAGGACAGCTTTTCTTCTGACATCATGACTAAAGAAGAAAGATGACTTTCACATGTCTTTTCATTAATCACTTATATGAATTTTTTAGTCATCAGTTTATCTATACCATTTGGAATAGATATCTGTCATTTTAGTGAAAAAGGAATTCTATCTATAATTTGACTATTTGCTTAATGAAGGAGTATTTGATTTTATTTGTCTTAGCCTTATCCTTCCTAATCTTTTGATGATTGTGGTACTGTTTCATAGTAAAAGAATTTGCAAGCATTTTTTTGTATCTAAAGAAATACAGCAGAACAATGAGATATAATTAATTTTTAAAATAAATATTGTAGGCTCCCACATTTTACATATTTAATAACTGTATAGTATGAACTTTATGCCTTAGAGCAGTTTTTCTTAGAGCCTACCAAACATTCACAAGGAGATGGTCCCACCATGATAGAAATCCTGAAATGGACATAGGTATTCTGATAAGTCTCTTTTAGGTAAATTTTAAGTTCATAAAAATCATGATGGTATTTCTGGAAATGAACTTGATTGCTACCACTTTAAAACACTATGGAAACAAAGCTTCCATTTGTTGAACATTTTGATAATAGCATTTAGTCTAAGGTTGTCATTATTCATCTGTAAAATGTAACGTAATAATCAAGTTGGAGTAATATTACAGGAAGAAAGTGTCCACAGGATATAGCTCATTTGCAGGAGGACCTAGACATTGAGAAGCAGTAAATTCTTCGCAGTAGTCTAAAAATCTCTGCTTTCCATTGAAAAACAATTTATTTGACTGTTTATTTAAACTGATGGTATACTAGTCACTTTACAAATATTGTGTTTAACTAGGAAACTATCCTTCCCCTTTGCATCTGGGGAAGTATAGGCTGAGGAATCTGAATGAATGGCTGCTCAAATCCGTTTGGATGGTCAGTGTCAAAGTTAGGATTTAAATGCAGTGCTGTCTGGCCTTTTGCTTTTTTTTTCCATACTGCACAGATTTTCTAAACCACTTCACTGGCCCATCTCAGTCATGTCACTGGTTAGTATTGCTCTTTATCAGTGCTGTGCCTGACAAATATATAACTTAAAATTATATATAACTTAAAATATATAATGTGACTCATATATAACTTAAAATTTCCCAGTAGTACTTCAAAAGAGTAAGAAGCCAGTGGCATTAACTTTAGTATATTTTATTTAAAATAATATATCCAAGGTATTGTAATAGATTGAAGCATTCAACATGTGGTCAGTACTTTTAAAGATTATTAATGAGATATTTGACATTATTTTTGCCTATTCTTTGAAATATAGTGTATATTTTCCACTTATGTACATCACAACTCAGCCACTGAATTTTCATTAGAATTACTTGGTCTGTCTTTAAGTTTCATAAAATTTTTACAGATGAAAAAGTAGATTCACTCTTTCATCTGTAAGATATCCAAGTTGTTCCAGATATAAAGATTTTCCACTGACATAGGTAAATATCAGTTTTTTCCATTTAAATTAGTAAGATTAATGAACGTAAAAATCCAGTTCCTTGGTGGCTTGGGACACATCTCACATGCTCAGTAGCCACACGTGGTGAGTGGCTACCATTTTGGACAGTACACATGCTGGCCATGGGGAGATTTTATTACCTCATGGCCAAATGCATTCATCATTTTGTTTTAAGGCAAGCAACTAGCCACCAGTCAGCCACATAAAAAGAAATCAGGATATGGGTAGTCCTCTGACTCCTCCTTTCCTGAACAGGAGTTAATTTTGAATGGGAGCTTGTGGGCTCTAGTAATTGGTGTGTAACTGTAAGCATATTTCTGATTTAATCTTATTTGCTTTCTGGGAGGTGGGAGCCTTTGAGAAAAATGCTAAAATTATTTAATCCTCAGAACTACAGTTATCATTTTTATTCCTAATAGGCTAAGTGACTGTTCTCAGACCACAGTTAAGGGTTAAACAATTACATAAGAACTGCTAGGGAAAAGAAGATCTTAAATGATGGAAGATAAAATAGTCTTGGGACTTAATATGTCTTAGTAGGAATTTTCACCAGAATTGTTTTTTCCCAGACTAGTTTGACCCAGGCCTGGAGGCAACATGGTCACGGCTGGTTTATGCCTGAGTTAATGTGCTAATCAGACTGTGCACTTCCTAGGAGATGTTTAATTATGACATGCTGTGAATATTGGAATCTTAAAATTAGCTAAGAGGGGGATAAAAGTCTTTTGAAGGAAACCAAAGCAAACACTCAAATAAACAAATCAAACAGTAATTTTTTTCATCTACAGTGCTTTAAATAAAGGATTCCATTGATTACTTAAGATGAAATTTGTTTTTGATTTATTTCTTTTCAAGGAATGGAAAATGTACGTAGTACTTTAATAACAAGTGCTAATGTGTTGTGACAGACTCTAAGAGTTTCTTAAATTTTTTGAAATGTTGAGGCAAATTTAACTCAGGATATTTTCCTATCAGGAGCCTTCACATCATATTCATCTATTTCTGAGTCCAATTTCTGACATTTTAATGATTACAGGATATAATTTAATTGGTATAAGCATTTTAATTTGAGAAGAAAATCCATTTTGTGGTACCAGAAAAAAATCCATTTTGTGGTACCAGTGTGTCTTTGTTTTATTATTTTTTCCCTAAAGCTAACATTTGTATATGGATCTTTCAGTTTCAACCTAGTTTTTCTCAGAGTACCATAAAGAGAATTTAATTTTTTTGCTTATTCTCACAGTTATTGTTCTAGATCTGCTGAATGGACATGAAGATTTTTTTTTCTTATTTTTAAATTCTTATTGAGATACCTGTGTCATTTGGAAGAAAGTTGTAAGCATTGAGGTTTTTCGAATTGTACAGTGATGATCTTTCTTTGGTCAATCATTATCCTTCAAGTGATTTAGAAACATTAACAATTCACCCTCTCAAGTGTCCTAGGAATTGTATCAGAATTAACATTTCTCAGAGACAGAAATCTGATGTCATGTGAATTTCTTAAGGTTGGAGATTGGCATCTCTGTGTGAAGGAACCTCAGATTTTAAGTCAGCATTGGTTTTACAGCTTACCGGTGTGTGTGTGTGTGTGTGTGTTTGTGTGAGTTGCTCAGTCATGCCTGACTCTTTGCGATCCCATTGACTGTGGCCCGCCAGGCTCCTCTGTCCATGGAATTCTCCAGGCAAGAATACTCTAGTGGGTATCCATTCCCTTCTTCGGGGATCTTCCTGACCCAGGGATCGAACCCAGGTCTCTCGCATTGTAGGCAGCTTCTTTACCATCTGAATCACCAGGGAAGCCCACATCTGGCCTAGGCAGCTGTAATTCTGCTGAGAAGGAATATGTGCCTCCTGTCAGTTTCAGAAAGGGCTTGATCATTAACTTCTCTTTTTATTACTCAGAACATCGTGGTTTCAATTCAAAGGATACTTTTCAATGAGTTGGTTTTTGTTTGTTTGTGTTTATTCTTAACATTCTGCTAAGGTGTTAAGCTTCTTATTTATTGACAGGTGAAATTAGTTCCATTACATTGAGGCAGTTATGTACTTAATTCATTTATAAGAGATAGAGACTCATGTAATTTTAGACTTGAAAGAGAACTTTGATGTCTTTACTTAGATTTTCACAAATAGGAAAATGAGGTTGATAATGAGCTCATTATCACCGACTCAGTTGGTGGCTTGGTCACTCTCCTGGTTCATTGTTCCTCACTCCAATATTCAGCCTGTTACAATGAACAACTCGATAGACAGGCGTATGTAAAATACATTAAACTCCATACTCTGTAGGTCACTAGCTTTTCCTGTTTAAAGGTGTTGAACAGTTCAAGAAGTTATGGAAAATTATTGACTTACACCCATGATAATGTATATTTCCAGGATTACAGTTGTTTTAGACTTGTTTCAGACATGTGGGTAAAGATGATGAGATGTATTTGTATTTTTTTTTCTGATTACCTGATGTTTGCTAGAATTTTAGCACAAGGTTTAACTTCTTTGTTATACTCAGCTAAATGTCCGTTGTATAATTCTCTTTTATCAGTACCATCCAAAACAGTGTAGAATTGAACTTTGAAATTAGTTTCCAAGATTTTCAGATTTACTTAGCTCATTTCATTATTAATAATATCAATTCATTGAGGACTAAGCACCAGGTATTACCCAGAGAGCTTTGCTTAGATTAACTTATTTAATCTTTTCATCCATCCTATGGAGTAGATATCTTTAATTCTTTTTTTTTCTTTAATTCTTAATTTTGAAGCTAAGACATTGAATTAGAGAAGTTCTGTAACTTGCTGATGAGTGACAGAGCCAGATCTCTAGCTCAGACATACTAATTCTAGAACTTGTACTGATAACCTCTGGGCTCTTTTGCCTTTAGTCAACGTTAGTGTTAGACTGAACCATATGGGATTGCTATTTTGATAGAACAAAAATATCAGCAACCTCAGATATGCAGATGATACCACTCTGATGGCAGAAAGCAAAGAGGAACTAAAGAGCCTCTTGATGAGGGTAAAAGAGGAGAGTGAAAAAGCTGGCTTAAAACTCACCATTCAAAAAGCTAAGATCATAGCATCTGGTCCCATCACTTCATGGCAAATAGATGGGGAAAGAGTGGAAACAGTGGCAGATTTTATTTTCTTATTCTCCAAAATCACTGTGGACAGTGACTGCAGCCACAAAATTAAAAGATGCTTGTTCCTTGGGAGAAAAACTATGACAAACCTAGACAGCATATTGAAAAGCGGAAATATCGCTTTGCTGACAAAGGTCTGTATAGTCAAAGCTATTGTTTTTCCAGTGGTCATGTACAGATGTGAGAGTTGGACCATGAAGAAGGCTGAGTGTGGAAGAATTGATGGTTTTGAATTGTGGTGTTGGAGAAGACTCTTGAAAGTCCCTTGAACAGCAAGGAGATCCAACCAGTCCATCCTAAAGGAAATTCAGTCCTGAATATTCACTGGAAGGACTGATGCTAAAGCTGAAACTCTAATACTTTGGCCACCTGATGCGAAGTGTGGACTCATTGGAAAAGACCCTGATGCCGGGAAAGATTGAAGGCGGGAGGAGAAGGAAGTGACAGAGGATGATGGTTACATGGCATCATCGACTCACTGGACATGAGTTTGAGCAAGCTCCAGGTGACAGTGAAGGACAGGGAAGCCTGGTGTACTGTCATCTATGGGGTGCCAAAGACTTAGCAACTGAACGACAACAATCAGCCATTTCATGTGATTCAACCTAATACAAACTATAAACATTTATTAATCACATTTTGTGCCCCTGATAGCTCAGTTGGTAAAGAATCTGCCTGTAATGCAGGAGACCCCAGTTTGATTCCTGGATGAGGAAGACCTGTTGGAGAAGGGATAGGCTACCCACTCCAGTATTCTTGGGCTTCCCTTGTGGCTCAGCTGGTAAAGAATCCTCCTGCAAATGTGGGAGACCTGGGTTCAGTCCCTGGGTTGGGAAGATCCCCTGGAGAAGGGAAAGGCTACCCACTCCAGTATTCTGGCCTGAAGAATTCCCTGGACTGTAGAGTCCATGGGGTTGCAAAGAGTCGGACACGACTGAGCGACTATCACTTTCATGCACCAGGCACGGTTCTTTGGTCTTTTGTAATCTCATTTAATCTTTCCATATTTAATTTAATTGTTATAATAATCCTGGAGGATAAGAATGATCACTTTTTACAGAATTGAGAAACAGATTCTGAGTGGTTAGGTAACTTCCCCATGGTCACCCAGCTAACAACTAGAGAAGCCCAATTCGAGCCCACCTTTGTCTCATGTTAAAGACCACACTCTCAGTCATGCTGCTCCTCCAGGGAGGTTCTGAGACAAAGAGTGTTAGAGCCTGGAATTTTCTAATCTTTCTAGGTAAGACCGTTTGTATGTATGGTTGTATGTTTTGTCTTAATAAGTAAGGATAAGACTGTAGTTTATGGATTACTCTTAAACCTACAGCAGACTTGTATGCTTTATCCTGTGTTTTTTATCTCAGTTGCTCAGTTAGGTCCGACTCTGTGACCTTACTGACTATCCTCTGCCAGGCTCCTCTCTCTGTGGGATATTTCAGGCAAGAATATTGGAGTGGGTTGCCATTTCTTCCTCCAGGAGGTTTTTGCAACCCAGGGACTGAACCCACTTCTCCTATGTTTCCTGCATTGGCAGGCAGATTCTTTACCACTGCTGCTGCTGCTAAGTCACTTCAGTCGTGTCCGACTCTGTGCGACCCCATAGACGGCAGCCCATCAGACTCCCCCCGTCCCTGGGATTCTCCAGGCAAGAACACTGGAGTGGGTTGCCATTTCCTTCTCCAATGAGTGAAAGTGAAAAGTGAAAGTGAAGTCGCTTAGTCGTGTCTAACTCTTCCCACCCCATGGGCCACACAGCCTACCAGGCTTCTCCATCCTTGGGATTTTCCAGGCAAGAGTACTGGAGTGGGGTGCCATTGCCTTCGCTGCTTTACCACTGAACCACCTGGAAATCCTAGCTGATTCCTACTGCATTAATTTGCTTAGGCTTTCATAACAAAGGACCACAGACTGGGTGACTTTAACAACAGAAATTCATCTCCTCATAGTTCTGAAGGCTGTATGGTTTCTCCTACAGAGCACCCAGCCTGAGGGAATGAAGCTTGTGGAACTGCAGAATGTTACAGTACCTTAGGTACTGTTCTAATTCATTTGTCTCATTTGATAGACAGATTTAATACAAGGAAAGGCCTTCTTTATGTATTCAGTGCAAAGTGGAATGTGGATAGTAGGTCTTTTAACTCTAGTCAGTGTTTCTAGTTTATCATGCTAAGCATTGTGTTGAACACAGAATTGATTTCAAAAGTGTATAGGTAATTTTGGGGAGGAAAAATCAATCATCCTTAATTCCTTATTCACAAGATTGTAAGCTTTGGAGCTATATGGATATGAGTTTGAATTTTTGCTCAGACATTTATTTCTCTTTATGATTTTGGCAAATTACTTCTCTAAATCTAAGTTTAACTCATCTATAAGGTTAAGTTTAACCTTCCTATTAGGTTAATTGTGAGGATTTCATGAGAAAATGTTAGTGAAATGTTTAGCCCTTGGTGCATATGTGCATAGCAAAAGATAGCATTATTGTAAATATTAAGTAATATTATTTGATCTTAATGGTATTCATACTATTAATAGCAGTAAATGGTAATAAAAATTATTTATGCTTATCAATAAAAATATTGAATTCAGAGAGAGATGAAGATAGGAGGAATTTGCTATAGCAGATGACATTAGGAGAGAGTGACTTTTCCTTTCCTTTGACCTCTAGCTGCCCCCCTGATCCTTCTGGACAAAGGAAGGCTCTACATTGCTATTTATAATTGGCACAAAATTTGCACCAGCTTGGTTATGATTGCTGAGTGGAATTTCAGCTTGAGATAGAGCACATTCTATTCAGAAAAGCTTTTATTAATCTTCACTGAACTTTGGAGTCTTCAATAGAAAAACAAGGGAAGTAATGCCTATTTCCAGTAGTCATATATTGTTTGAGTTGGACTATAAAGAAAGCTGAGTGTCGAAGAAGTGATGCTTTTGAACTGTGCTGTTGGAGAAGACTCTTGAGAGTCTCTTGGACAGCAAGGAGATTCAACCAGTCCATCCTAAAGGAAATCAGTCCTGAAAGTTCATTGGAAGGACTGATGCTGAAGCTGAAGCTCCAGTACTTTGGCCACCTGATGCAAAACACCAACTCATTGGAAAAGACACTGATGCTGGAAGAGATTGAAGGAGGGAGGAGAAGGGGACGACAGAGGATGATATGGTTGGATGGCATCACCAACTTGATGGACATGAGTTTGAGTAAACTCGGGAGTTGGTGATGGACAGGGAGGCCTGGCATGCTGCAGACCATGGGGTCTCAAAGAGTAGGACACAAATGAGCGACCGAACTGAACTGAACTGAATGTTTCACAAGATTACTGTGAACATTAAAGGAAATTAAAAGAAATAATAACAATAATAGCTAGGGCTGACATTCACTGAGTTCTTCTTATGGGCCAGATGTGATAATTTCTTTAAGCAAGAGAGGAAGCTGAAGCCTGGAAATTATAAATAATGTGCTCAAGGATTAAAGTACGTTGTGCAAAGCCTATTATGTAGTAAGAGTTCCAGAATGCCAGCTTTCCTTCCCTGTTCTCTGATCCTTCATATTCATATACCGAAATCCACTTACCTGTTCTGTAGTCCCATTAAAACATGATGAAATGATGCTACTTATCTCAAGAGTGTTGTACTGAGCATTAGGTATGACTTAGCAAATAGCAAACTACTTTGAAGAATTGAAAGCATCACAGAAGTAAAAAATAATGGTTATTATTACATATTGTTTCTGTCTGCTGTTCATTCCTCACAGCTTTTAAGGCTCCAGCCGTTTGTACCTAACAGAGCTCCTTTGGGAGTTGTAAAGGATGGTTTGGACAAAGAAATGAGAAGATTTCATTTTCGTGACAGAAAAGCAACATCTAATATACTTTACATTTACAGTGTTGATTATTGAAGTGGGCTATTAAAGGGCTGTGACTTGTAACTAATAATTGCCAAGACATGAACTAAAAGTGAGACTTTAGTATAAATTACCTGGTATTCATGTCTTAATGCAACTTTTTGATGTGATAAAAGTTGATGTAATAAAAAGCCTTGCCAAATGTAGTTTCTTTTCAGTTCTGGAAATGGGGTTAAAGAAAAAGTACATAAAGAAGAAGATGACCAATCGAATTTGTTTACAGTTTTAGAAATTGGAAAGTTGAATTTGACAATGACTTCTATCTATGGATAAATGATTTCAACACATATTTTATAGGCAAAAGTTTCATGCTTTCATGGTTTTCATTGATTTGGACATTGTTAAAGGTCTCCAGACACATATCAAGAATACCAGAGGTCTAATATAGTTTAAGGCAAGAAGAGATGAATAATGTACACAAAGTGAAAGCATCTTATACATCTGAGATTTTTTAAAAATGGGCATGTGAACACCAAGATACATTTAAGAAATGATCTATGGTGAATGCCTTTCAGACTACAGTCATTTTTCATATGGTAGTATTTTCACATAGCTGATATTAAATTTTAAGTAATTTTCTTTAATATAATCTTAGAAAGCTCAGGTTCATTGGAAGGATCTGAAGTGGTAATGATCCAAACAAGTTTCTTTTTTCTCCCTTGTTATATTTTGGTTCTCTCTGTTGACTTCCTTTCCCCGCAATATACCCTCTCTTATGTGCCTTCCAATTAGCATTTTATCCTGAGTGAACTCTCTGTCACCCCACCCCTTGCAGGAATATGGATTTCAAGGATGCCCTAAAAAGAGATAGTGCGGAACAAGAAAATAACTGTTTGTTGAAAATACTGATGAGATAGGGTGATTAGAGTATTTTTTATCTCTCGCTGACTTTCCTTGGCCAAGTTACTTTTGATAAGTTACTTTGGGCTTTTAAGCTGTGTTAATTTTCTTGGTTTGAAAAGCATGGGCCCCAAAGCACATTAGTAAAGTGCTTAGAGTTATGCAAACAAAAGTGAAGATACATTTTCTTTTCTTTTTTCCCATAGCTCAGAGTATCTAAAGGGAAAACCAAGCAAATATCAGCAGTATGTAATAATGGATTCCAAATTGGAAAAAAAAAAAAAAAATCACTCATATAACCGCAAGAATGTAGAGCTTCAGTATGAAAGTTCTTCTTCCACTTGGGAAATGGCATTTGTTGTTGGGCGTTCTCTATATTGAGTTTCCCTGGTAGCTCAATTGGTCAAGAATCTGCCTGCAATGCAGGAGACCCCGGTTTGATTCCTGGGTCAGGAAGATCCTCTGGAGAAGGGATAGGCTCCCCACTCCAGTTTTCTTGGGCTTCCTTGGTGGCTCAGCTGGTAAAGAATCCACCTGCTAATGCAGGAGACCTGGATTTGATTCCTGGTTGGAAAGATCCCCTGAAGAAAGGAAAGGCTACCCACTCCAGTATTCTGTCCTGGAGAAGTCCATGGGGTCGCAAAGAGTTAGACACGACTGAGTGACTTTCACTTTCACATTCTTTTTTTTTTTTTTTTCACTTTCACATTCTTTATATTACATTCATTACCTACAACAAAATTTTTCTGGGATTTGGGCCTTGGCTTGGACTATGTAAAACCCATCATTGAACCACTCAGCTGTTTTGATCTTGTGCATTTTTTAATCATAAGAGAGTGAAAAATGAGTCAAATGAAAATCAGAAAAGTTTAGTTTCCTGGATCATAATGGATCTACAGGGTTTCCTTAATTTTGATTTGCCTGAAGAAAACTAGTCTTAGACTTGTACTGGTTTCAAAGCTTGAGTGTGTTATGTGCAAAGGAGAAAATATACTTTGTTCAATCCACAGATTTTAGATACATGAAATTTAATTTGTCTTATATGGCATTTATTCTAATTCTTGTTGAAGCCAAGAGTCTGCTATTGCCTTTTCCTTAGCACAGAGAAACTATTAGCTTAAATTTCAAGTACAGTAATATCTGTGAAAATTTCAGATTGTTAATGGTAGTAACATAAAATACAGTGAAGAGAGCATGAATTTTGGGTACAAATTGACCTAAGTTGAAATCTTGACTTTACGTCTTAATAACTGTATCTTTAAGTAATTAATTGAAATCTTCAAAGCCTTACTTTCCTCAGTTTTAAACTAAGAATTATGTTATTAAATTGAACTAAATAAAAATTCCATTATTGAAACATTTTGACTTAAAAAATGGCAATTCTGAAACTCCAGTACTTTGGCCACCTCATGAGAAGAGTTGACTCATTGAAAAAGACCCTGATGCTGGGAGGGATTGGGGGCAGGAGGAGAAGGGGATGACAGAAGATGAGATGGATGGATGGCATCACCGACTCGATGGGCATGAGTTTGAGTAAACTCCGGGAGTTGGTGATGGACAGGGAGGCCTGGCGTGCTGTGATTCATGGAGTCGCAAAGAGTCGGACATGACTGAGCAACTGAACTGAACTTAACTGAACTTTATTTCTCTTTTATAGGATTATTATCATTATTATTATTACTGATTTGAGATTAGCATAAAGTAAGATGAGGAAGAAATGAGTTGTGTTTCTTACCTTCCTTCTGATGCCAAGTGATAGTAGACAAATTCATGAAAATGCTAGACTCATTTCTTTCAGGAAAAACTGTTGAAGTTCAGAATGTTTTTATATTGAAATGTATTTGTAAATGTTTCCTAATAACTGAAAGTTTCCTAAGTAAACTAAGAGAAGTTAATGTCTAATTTTGTGGAAATGTATACACTCTGAAGAATTGGGTTGGCCAAAAAGTTATAGTTTTTCCATAGGATGGTATGGAGAAACCCAAACGAACTTCTTTTTGGTCCACTCAATATTTAAGAAGATAGTTTGAAGATTACAGTATACATTTTTTTTTCTTCTTTATGATTTCAGAATTATTTGACTGCTGAGTCACATTTGACTCTTCATGACCCTTGGACTGTAGCCTGCCAGGTTCCTCTGTCTATGTGATTGTCCAGGCAAGAATACTGGAATGGGTTGCCATTTCCTCCTGTAGAGGATCTTCCCGACCCAGGGACTGAACCCGAGTCTCCTGCGTCTCCCTCATTACAGGCATATTCTTTACCTCTGAGCCATTGGGGACTGTCACAATTAATGGCTTTTCAATTGGCAGTAGTTTTCAAATTTGAACTCCAAATTTGTTGATCTTTTTAAAACTTTCCATTGAGCAAATCAAAGATTGAGGTTCATATGAAGAAGACCAGTTTCATAGGACACTAGCAGTGGATCTTCTCTGGAATAACAAAGGATTTTATAAACCTGTGTTTCTGCTGTTGGGTGGAGAGTGTTTAAATGCACACCTCAGGCTGCAGCACCCAGTCCTCGTGCGTCTGTGCAAGGCCCCTGCTTGCTTTCTTCACTGCTTATTTGTCTACTAGTCCCTTAATCACTCCTTGTTCCGCAATCCCATTTTCCTCCCGATATTGGCAGCTTTTCTAATAGTGTGTGGACATGTATCCTTCTATTGGTGTTTTCTATGCATATAGTTTTTGCTTGCTGTTTTAATCCACAAGAATGGCTTTGTGCGAAGGACTTACTCTCTTTCTTGCTTTTCCTCATCTGGTATTGTGTTTCAAGGGCTTCCTTGGTGGCTCAGCGGTAAAGAATCTGCTGACCAATGCAGGAGATGCGGATTCAATCCCTGGACTGAACAGATCCCCTAGAATTAAGAAATGGCAACCCACTCCAATATTCTTGCCTAGAAAATCCCATGGACAGAGGAGCCTGGTGGGCTACAGTCCATGAGGTCACAAAGATTCAGGCTTGACTTAGTGACTAAATAGCAACAACAAATTATGTTTCAGAATCTCTCTATGTGACTGTGCATTTCTTTGGTCCTTTGCCTCTAGCTGCTGTATAATATTCCATAGTTTGCACTTGCCACATTTTACTGGATTGTCCTCCCAGTAATAGACATTTATTCCCCGCTGCTTCAAGAAACATCATGATGAACACAGAGCATGCTATTACAGTGTGAATATTTTGAGGTAGTTTGCTAGTTTTATAATTTAAAAACTGCCTGCTGGGTTTTCTTCAGATGGAAGACTACAAATTTGTTCATATTGTAACAAATATAACATTTTGGTATTTACTTTATTATAATGGTTTTAGGTAGATGACAATAGTGGAGGTGATATCACACAGAGTACAGTTCTAAAAACATAAGACATTTGATTATAATAGCTTGTTTTCAATGAGAAATCTTAGGGATATTGGGGGACTGAAGGGATGAATGCAGTGAGTGTTTTAAGTATTGTTTAATTTCTATATTTATATGGCTTTTTTCTTATGTATTACCCATACTGTTAACCATCTAAACAAAAGATAGCCATATTAACAGTTACAGTAAAAGCAGCAACAACAAAAGAATATCGGATTTTTAAATACTAGGAAACCGAACGAACCCAGGAGAGAACATTAAAATGGTAGGTGAATACGATGAAACGAATGACAGAAAAGACAGGTTAAATGAAGATGTGTTACAGCAGTTCACTCTAACTTTCTGGGCTGTAAAGTATTAACAGAGAACTTGTACCTGCCTAAAGGACAAGGAAATGGCAATCCATTGTAGTGTTCTTGCCTAGGAAATTCCATGGACAGAGGAGGCGATGGTGGCTGGTGGCGATGGTCCATGGGGTTGCCAAGAGTTGGATATGGTTAAGTGACTAAACAGCAACACCAGCCAACCCAAAAGACGAACCAAGGTTGGAAGGTTAGGAGCATGGAGTATAAGTGGGGGATTGTTTGGTTTGTTTTTTTTTGTTTTGTTTTGTACATGGCAGCATATCAGGATTTTATTTACTAATATTTTAATACATGTTGAAATACTTTTTTTTTTCCAGAAACTGTTTCCTAAGTGTCTTAACAGCACATAAATTAACCACACTGTAAGAAATATAATATGGCACTTGGATAATATGCAGCTTGAATAATCTTTAATGTTTGGCCCACTTAAGTGTTAAAGAATCAGTAATTTTATCTCAGCCCTCCCATGCCCTCAGTAGTTCTTCTTTACATTACCTGGAGCCCTTTTTTTCCTTGGTAGCTGTGTATCACTCATTATGATTTACCTTCTTCCCTGTTCCTATCCTGTCCTGTCTTGTCCTATTGATCCTGTGCTTTAAATGAATGTCTTTTCATTTATCTGAAGGTTAGAATAAAAGAGGTCAGCAGGTGAATTTCCTTCTGAAAGCTTCCTCTTTAAGCCACGGAAATATCTGCAGGATAATTTTTACAAGTTTGATGTGCATTTTTCAGTATGAAGCTGATGTATAAAATTAAGGAAAACAATGGAAAATACACAAAAATAAAAATGAAAATTGCCCCTTATTTTCATTTAAAGGTAATATTTCTCCACCTCAAGTTATACTTTTAAGACATTCCCCCTTTATTTTCTTGTAAAGAAATGACACTAGAACACTTTCTAACACCATCAGTTCAGTTCACTTCAGTTGCTCAGTCCTGTCCAACTCTTTGCGACCCCATAAATCGCAGCACGCCAGGCCTCCCTGTCCATCACAGACTCCCGGAGTTTACTCAAACACGTGTCCATCGAGTTGGTGATGCCATCCAACCATCTCATCCTCTGTCGTCCCCTTCTCCTCCTGCCCCCAAGCCCTCCCAGCATCAGGGTCTTTTCCAATGAGTCAACTCTTCACATGAGGAGGACAAAGTATCAGAGTTTCAGCTTTAGCATCAGTCCTTCCAATGAACACCCAGGATTGATCTCCTTTAGGATGGACTGGTTGGCTCTCCTTGCAGTCCAAGGATCTCTCAAGAGTCTTCTTCAACACCACAGTTCAAAAGCATCAATTCTTTGACGCTCAGCTTTCTTCACAGTCCAACTCTCACATCTATACATGACCACTGGAAAAACCATAGCCTTGACCAGATGGACCTTTGTTGGCAAAGTAATGTCTCTGCTTTTTAATATGTTATCTAGGTTGGTCATAACTTTCCTTCCAAGGAGTAAGCGTCTTTTAATTTCATGGCTGCAGTCACCATCCGCAGTGATTTTGGAGCCCAGAAAAATAAAGTCTGACACTGTTTCCACTGTTTCCCCATCTATTTCCCATGAAGTGATAGGACCAGATGCCGTGATCTTAGTTTTCTGAATGTTGAGCTTTAAGCCAATTTTTTCACTCTCCTCTTTCACTTTCATCAAGAGGCTTTTTAGTTCCTCTTCACTTTCTGCCATAAGGAGGGTGTCATCTGCATATCTGAGGTTATTGATATTTCTCCCGGCAGTCTTGATTCCAGCTTGTGCTTCATCTAGCCCAGCGTTTCTCATGATGTACTCTGCATATAAGTTAAATAAGCAGGGTGACAATATACAGCCTTGATGTACTCCTTTTCCTATTGGGAACCAGTCTATTGTTCCATGTCCAGTTCTAACTGTTGCTTCCTGACCTGCATATAGGTTTCTCAAGAGGCAGGTCAGATGGTCTGGTATGCCCATCTCCTTCAATATTTTCCACAGTTTATTGTGATCCACACAGTCAAAGGCTTTGGCATAGTCAATAAAGCAGATATATACGTTTTTCTGGAACTCTCTTGCTTTTTCGATGATCCAGCGAATGTTGGCAATTTGATCTCTGGTTCCTCTGCCTTTTCTAAAACCAGCTTGAACATCTGGAAGTTCATGGTTCACGTATTGCTGAAGCCTGGCTTGGAGAATTTTAAGCATTACTTTACGAGCGTGTGAGATGAGTGCAATTGTGCAGTAGTTTGAGCATTCTTTGGGATTGCCTTTCTTAGGGATTAGAATGAAAACTGACCTTTTCCAGTCCTGTGGCCCCTGATGAGTTCTCCAAATTTGCTGGCATATTGAATGCAGCACTTTCACAGCATCATCCTTTAGGATTTGAAATAGCTCAACTGGAATTCCATCACCTCCACTAGCTTTGTTCATAGTGATGCTTTCTAAGGCCCACTTGACTTCACATTCCAGGATGTATGGCTCTAGGTGAGTGCTCACACCATTGCGATTATCTGGGTCGTGAAGATCTCTTTTGTACAGTTCTTCTGTGTATTCTTGATCACCTCTTCTTAATATCTTCTTCTTCTGCTATGTCCATACCATTTCTGTCCTTTATTGAGCCCATCTTTGCATGAAATGTTCCCTTGGTATCTCTAATTTTCTTGAAGAGATCTCTAGTCTTTCCCATTCTGTTGCTCTCCTCTATTTCTTTGCATTGATCACTGAGGAAGACTTTCTTATTTCTCCTTGCTATTCTTTGGAACTCTGCATTCGAATGGGCATATCTTTCCTTTTCTCCTTTCCTTTTCACTTCTCTTCTTTTCACAGCTATTTTTAATGCCTCCTCAGACAACCATTTTGCCTTTTTACATTTCTTTTCCATGAGGATGGTCTTGATCCCTGTCTCCTGTACAATGTCACAAACCTCCATCCATAATTCATCAGGCACTCTGTCTATCAGATCTAGTCCCTTAAATCTATTTCTCACTTCCACTGTATAGTCATAACACCATACACAAAAATAAACTCAAAATGGATTAAAGATCTAAACATAAGACTAGAAACTATTAAACTCCTAGAGGAGAACATAGGCAAAACACTCTCCGACATAAACCAGAGCAGGATCCTCTATGACCCACCTCCCAGAATAATGAAAATAAAAGCAAAAATAAACAAATGGGACCTAATTAAACTTAAAAGCTTCTGCACAACAAAGGAAACTGTAAGCAAGGTGAAAAGACAGCCTTCTGAATGGAGAAAATAATAGCAAATGAAGCAACGGACAAATAATTAATCTCAAAAATATACAAGCAACTCCTGAAGCTCAATTCCAGAAAAATAAAAGACTCAATCAAAAAGTGGGCCAAAGAACTAAACAGACATTTCTCCAAAGAAGACATACAGATGGTAACAAACACATGAAAAGATGCTCAACATCACTCATTATCAGAGAAATGAGGTACCACTTCATGCCAGTCAGAATGGCTGCTATCCAAAAGTCTACAGGCAATAAATGCTGGAGAGGGTGTGGAGAAAAGGGAACCCTCTTACACTGTTGGTGGGAATGCAAACTAGTACAGCCACTATGGCGAACAGTGTGGAGATTCCTTAAAAAACTGGAAATAGAACTGTTATATGACCTAGCAATCCCACTGCTGGGCATACACACTGAGGAAACCAGAATTGAAAGAGACACGTGTACCCAATCAAAAGATTGCAGCACTGTTTGTAATAGCCAGGACATGGAAGCAACCTAGATGCCCATCAGCAGACGAATGGATAAGGAAGCTGTGGTACATATACACAATGGAATATTACTCAGCCGTTAAAAAGAATTCATTTGAATCAGTTCTAATGAGGTGCATGAAACTGGAGCCCATTATACAGAGTGAAGTAAGCCAGAAAGAAAAACACCAATACAGTATACTAACGCATATATATGGAATTTAGAAAGATGGTAACAATAACCCTGTATGCGAGACGGTGGAAGAGACCTAGATGTATTGAACAGTCTTTTGGACTCTGTAGGAGAGGGCGAGGGCGGGATGATATGGGAGAATGGCACTGAGACATGTAAATTATCACATGTGAAATGAATTGCCAGTCCGGTTTGATGCATGAGATGGTGCTCGGGGCTGAAGCAGTGGGATGACCCACAGGGATGGGATTGGGAGGGAGGTGGGAGAGGGTTTCAGGATGGGAAACACATGTACACCCATGGAGGATTCAAGTCAATGTATGGCAAAACCAATACAATATTGTAAAGTAAAAAAAAAAAAACTTAAAAGAAAAAGAAAATAATTTTCTTTTGACTTTACATTAAATTAATTATTTAATTAAATATTTTTTCGTATTTGTTATAGAATAGAAGGGAAAATGCAATAAAGTAATTTATATCAGCATCCGTACATACCCATGGTTAACATTTTAATGTGTTTTTTAAATTCAAGTTTTTTTAAATAACAATGTGGTCATTTCAAATAAACAGTTTTGTACTCTCTTTTTAAAATATAACAGTAAATATCACATCAGATTTATCCCTGTAATCACAAACTTATACATGCATTATTTATTTTTAATATTTCACTGAAGGAATAAAAACACACCTCACTTAAATATTCTTATGTTTTTGGACATCCAATTAAACCATTTAACTTAAACATTCTCATGTTTTTGGACATTCAATTGGCTTCTGTTACTTCGCTTACCTAGAAAATGCTGTAAAAAACATCATTGTGTAGGATACTCCTTTGGGTATATTATTAGAATTTCAAAGTATGTTAACCCATTTCATTTCATTTATTGTGAATTTTTATTTATCCATTTGATTTTTGTTACTTAATTATTAACTATATTACGTTTCAGAATTCCTGCTTCCCTATATTGAATGCTAATAACACAAAATTAGAAACTTCTTTTAACTTCTAAGAGATAACCAACTGTATGTGTAAAATCTATGTCAATTTCTATACCTATGTTTATGCCTGGATATGTAACATTTGTGTACATGTATATTCTTAATTCAAAAATATCCCATTATTATTTATTATTATTTCTATTATTTTATTTCTATTATATAAGTTACTTTTATTTTTAATGGCTACGTAGTACCACATAATGTGTATGATAATTTGTTTTATATTTCTCTACTGTTGGCCTTTTTACTTTTATTCATTGTATCACAGATTGTACTGCAGTGACTATTTTAGAAATTTATGTGTACCCTTGGTTCATTTGTTTGCTATTTACTTTCTTAAGAAAGTCCAGTCTGTGATATTTTAGTCTTACTGTTAGGAAAAAAAGATTAAACTTTATTTACATTTTTTTCTTCACCAATACATCATATTATATTTGCTTTAATGTATTGTTCTACCAGCAGATGGACTAATATGGCCACTGTGTGTTGACCAATTAAACACTGAAGAGTTTGTCAGAAGAGTCTAATACTTAAATATGTGTGCAACAGGAAGTTAGGTAAATGATCTATAACAAATAATCCATTCATTCAGTCCATCTTTATTTTACCTACTCTGTTAGGTATTTGCGCCATTGGGCTTCCCAGGTGGTGCTAGTGGTGAAGAACCTGCCTGCCAATGCAGGAGACATAAGAGACGTGGGTTCAATCCCTGGGTCGGGAAGATCCCTGAAGAAGGGAATGGCAACCCATTCCAGGATTCTTGCCTTGAGAATCCCATGGACAAAGGAGCCTGGTGGGCTACAGCCCATAGCGTTGTGCAAAGTTGGACATGACTAAAGTGACCTCGCACACATGCAGTGTATCCAGAGTTCTTACTCTTAGAATTGATAACTTCTTGAAGCTATCTGCATAAAAATATATACATATATATTTTATTTCCAAAGAAACACTGGAAGAAAGTCAGCTTGATTCTAAGTTGAAAGTTATGGTTAAATGATGCTGAATTAGCTAAGATTGCTAGTATTTTGAAGACAGAGATAGAACTTAAAGATGTATTTATAGATTCAATTGAAAATGTTATTAACAAATAGGATTTAATTCAGCAGTTGTAAAATAGATATGTTTAAGTAGATTATGCTTGACAGACATGTGAAAAAATCTTAATATTGAATATCCTATATTAAATATATGAGTTTTAATATATATTGTAATGCATAGTCTGATTAAAATTCTAACCTAGTGAGTAAGTACTCATGAGTATTGTTTTCTTCCAAAAATTATTGCATATGCTCAGGTTATTGGAACATCTATTTTGGCTTATAAATTTTAGGAGGAATTTTGATAAATTGAAAATGGCGTAAAGATGTGGAAGAACAATACAAGAAGAGTAGCTTAGAGGTAACTATATAGTCAGCAATTGTGATCAGATGTTCTGAATCTGTGATAATGGAGCAACAAGTCTTCCTCAGCTTTTTAGCCAACCAGTCTCTGCAAAATACATTTCATTCCTCAGTGCTTTCCCCTGTGCATGGATCATTTGTGTCAGAGGAGGAAAATGTAATAATGACATACAATCAAATGCTCTGTAACTCTTGAGGCCTTTGTTGTTGGGCCTTAGAAAGGAGTGCAGGCAGAGACAGGTGTGAGTATCCACAGTAATGTCATAGATGAATTTTAAAAATTCCATTTTAATAATGTTTGTCAGCTAAAGAGGTCAAATAATTTTCACTTGATATGTTTTTACCTTTTAGAACAGTTGCATGAGGGAAAGTGGAGGGCGTTTTTATTGCTGTTCTGTTAAATTCTTCAATGCTCAGTTTTGGAGACTAGTGACCTTGGCAGAGGTCACAGGTGTTAGGTGTGGTAAAAATTTCATACCTTTTAATTGGTGACTGTTCACTAGGCAGCATTGCCTTTAAAAACCCACGAATGTCTTCGTGTGTAGTTCTGACTACCATTTATGTTGAATTTAAGTTTTTCCAGACAGACGCAAAGTCTAGAAGTGAATCTCTTCTGCTGTCCAGGCTTTTGGCACAGGAAAGACAGCAGAGAAAATCAGTACAGAACTGTCATATGTCAGTCTTGCTTTCTTCTCTCTGTAGTAGCTAAATTTCTTTCTGATTCGTAGTAGATTTCTAAGGAAAGACCACATTCTCACTGGAAACGGAAGGAAGTTCATTTCTAGAAAGTGCAGAATGAAGTATGTTGTTCTGGTCGCTAAGTCATGTCTGACTCTTCGCGACCCCATGGACTATAGTTGGCCAGGCGTCCCTGTCCATGGGATTTCCCAGGCAAGAATACTGGAGTGGGTTGCCATTTCCTTCTCCAGAGGGATCTTCCTGACCCAAGGATCCAACCCACCTCTCCTGTATTGGAAGGCAGATTCCTGATCAGTGAGTCACCTGGGAAGCTCTAGAATAAAGCTTTCCTTTTAGGAAAGATTTGAGTTAAACATAAAATTTCTGGATAAAGTATCAGAATCAACATTAAACTTTTGGTGGTACCTTAAGTTATATGGGAAAAAATTTTCTCCAAGCATCCTTCTTTCAAACTTCTTTTAGAGACAGTGTTTTAAAAAAGACAGTTTATAGATAGGAAGAAAGGTCAGCCTGAGTCAAAAATCACATCATAGTTGAAAGTCTCCAGGCAGTAAGTTGACAGAAACCAGCTAGGATCATTTGGAATGAATTAAAGTTTTTTTTTTATTATGGCATGAAGGGGCATTCATGAGCTTTTGGATATACCCCAAGAGTCCTGAATTGGTGGCTTTTATTAGGATTTATTGAGAAATAATTCCTTCAATTATTATTAACTACTTTCTGGTTGGTCATGACACATTATTCATTATTGTTTCCATATGAAACCTTATGAAAATAGTTAGGTAATCCACATATGAAAATAGTTAGGTAATCCACATTTGAAGTAGCTCTTCCTTGAAATATGTTTTTGTCCTTAAGTGCAATCTTGCTAACATGGAATGTTCATCATATTCTAAATTAATATCCCTATCATAATATATTATTGGTATAAACTAGACATTTAAATTAGAGCCGCAGTTTTCATTTATAGATACAGCAAAAATAAATTGTTCTGATTTTCTGCCATGAGCCCTTTTATTTACTATAAAAGCAATAAAAAATGCCTACCATTGCCTTGGAAGTCATATAGAGTACTATATGGGGTTGTCTCTTCTTGCTCATGTATTTGTCTTATGACTACTTTCTTTGGCTTTCACTGCTAAAGGAACATTTTCCCCAAGGAATATTTTTTTGAAATAATTTTCTTTAGTATTGACCTGCATTTTTGAGGTTCTTAAGAATAAGGGTCAGTTTGGGCTTTTCCACTTACTATACTACCACTTTCTAGCTTTGTGGGGGAAGATAAGCTTGTGATAAATAGGTAAACCATAACAATGTATTGGGTCAAGTGTTTCAAAACAGGTTTCAGTTCAGTCACTCAGTCGTGTCCGACTCTTTGTGACCCCGTGAATTGCAGCACTCCAGGCCTCCCTGTCCATCACCAACTCCCAGAGTTTACTCAAACTCATGTCCATCGAGTCGGTGATGCCATCCAGCCATCTCATCCTCTGTTGTCCCCTTCTCCTCCTGCCCCCAATCCCTCCCAGCATCAGGGTCTTTTCCAATGAGTCAACTCTTCGCATGAGGTGGCCAAACTATTGGAGTTTCAGCTTCAGCATCAGTCCTTCCAATGAACAGCCAGGATTGATCTCCTTTAGGATGGACTGGTTGGATCTCCTTGCAGTCCAAGGGACTCTCAAGAGTCTTCTCAAAATAGGTATAGCAAAAGGCAAAAGGGAAACTTTGAGAAAGATGCCCCCAATTTTTCAGAATATTGGAAAAGGAGAAAACTTTGGAGATGTAAATGAGGATACTATTGGGGATGTTGGCCTTAGCAAGGCCTCCACGAGAAAATGAGCCTTGGGCTGAGACTTGAGGAATAATAAGGAGTTCTTCTGATAGCACAGAGGTAGTTAGAAGAGGTGTAATGCCATCACAGTAGAAGAAAGGCAACAGCATAAGCTGCAGAGAGGGAACTGAGATACGCAATAAAGTGTGCAATCGCTGGTCAGCATAATGCATCCAGCAGCTGAACTGAGTTATATAATGTGAAAGTGTAACTGAGTGCCCTTACGGTTTCAGCAATTTGGCTTATTTACAGGCTTCTAGTATAAGTTGGATCAGCAAGAAGGTTAGACTGGATGACATATACAGGCTCATCAGAGAGCTACAGCAGCCCTGAGGGTTTTCTTCAAATTGGGTGTTGCTCAGTTCGATACAGAAGATCCCAGTGCCTAGAGTGGTTGGGTGTTGGGGAAGTGGAGACAGAGTTGGTATCCTGGGAAATGTGGTTTGATGGAAAGACCAGGTCCTGAGTTCTGATCCTAGGTGTGAACTAGATAGATCTCGTGGGTTTTTTGGTTTCAATTCTTTTTTCTTTATTTCCAAAATGAGGGCATTATAGGATCATCTCAGAGGCTCACTCATTTGTGATCCACCATACATTAATTGCACACCTACTAGTTACCTGGGATGCTCTTTATTTCTTTAGATACTTTTGAGTGGAATAAAACTCGTCTCCTATAGCTCCAACTATAAGCAGAGCTGAGGATGAAAAGACAGTCTTGGAAAGAGTGATTTTTAAGAAACTGCCCTAAGAGCATTTAAATTCTGTAACTAGACCTAGTTTGTAGATGGCCAGAGATGGGACCATAAGAATAGCTTCTGTTAACTTATTATATGCCAGGTACTGTACTTCATATATATACACAATTAATATATATTAATATATAGTTAATATATGTGCAATATATTTACAATTACACTTTGGGGAGATCATTTCATTTTTCATTTTATAGATGAGGAACATGAGACAGAAAGGGTAAGAATATTACCTAAGGCCACACCACTTAGTTTGGTGCAAAAGTAATTGCAGGTTTTGACCTTGAATTTTAAGTCATTATGACAAAGGCTCAAACACATCTTTATTCAAAACTGGAATCATTACAATCAACACATTTTTGCCAATGAGAAATAAGTTTGTTTATTCTTGTAGCATAAAAATCCACGCTTCAGGAACTCTTGGAAAACATTTTCTGCCTCCTGCTGGCTGTGGAAGCATTTTCCCTGAAAAAAGTTGTCGAGATGCTTGAAGAAGTAGTAGTCGGTTGGCGAAAGGTCAGGTGATTATGGTGGATGAAGCAAAACTTTGTACCCTGATTCATTCAATTTTTGAAGCATTAATTATGAGAAGTGCAATCGGGCATTATCATGGAGAAGTATTGGACCCTTTCTGTTGACCAATACCGGCTGCAGGCGTTGCAATTTTTGGTGCATCTCATTGATTTGCTGAGCATACTTCTTAGATATGATGGTTTCGCTGTATTCAGAAAGCTCTAGTGGATCAGATGGGCAGGGTATTACCGAACAGTGACGGTGACCTTTTTTGGTGCAACTGGCTTCGGGAAGTGCTTGGGAGCTTCTTCTCAGTACAGCCACTGAGCTGGTCATTGCTAGTTGTCATATAAAATCCAATTTTTGTTATACGTCACAGTCCAATCCAGAAATGATTCATTGTTGTTGCTTAGAATAAGAGAAGATGACATTTCAAAACGATGATTTTTTTTTTAATTTCCAGCCAGCTCATGAGGCATCCACTTACTGAGCTTTTTCACGCTTCCAATTTCATTCAAATGCTGAATGACTGTAGAATGGTCGACATTGAGTTCTTTAGCAACTTCTCCTGTAGTTGTAAGAAGATCAGCTTTAATGATTGCTCACAATTGGTTGTTGTCAACTTCTGAAGGGCAGCTACTGTGCTCCACATCTTCTAGGCTCTTGTCTCCGTTGCAAAACTTCTTGCACCACCACTGCACTATAAATTTGCTAGCAGTTCTTGGGACAAATGCATGGTTGATGATGAGAGTTGTCTGCCCTCTTTAGACCCATTTTGAACTCAATTAAGAAAATTGGTTGAATTTGCTTTTTGTCTAACATCATTTCCGTAGTCTAAATAGAAAATAAACAGCAGGTAATAAGTAACCAGCAAAAAAGCATAAAACAAGAAATGTGCATTAAAATGATTATAACATAACCACACTTATTTAAGAATGTATTCCACTATCACATGGCAAATTTCAACAGTGCAAAAACTGAAATTATGTTTTCATCTACCTAATAGTAAAAGTGTTTCAAACTCAGGTCTGTCTGTCTTCAAATTGATTCTAAAATAATGACTACCAAACCTGATTGAACCTACTGCAGGAACTCCTACAGATCTAAAGAATCAGAATTTCAGAAAGTACAACAGAAATAACATTTGTTTTTAAATAATCCATCAATTAATTTTAATGTGTGATTAGAGAAATATTAGATAAAAATTTATATAAAATGACAGGAAAATCCAGTGTTTGGATAAAAGGCTAAACGACTGAAAGAATGACGTTTTATGGTTTGGAAAGAGCATTTGAATTCACATCCCTGTTCTGTTCTTAAGGAAGTAACAGAGAGCATAAAGGGAGGCCTGGGTTCCAGAACTGTGTCTTTATGAACTAACTAGCAATGCAGACAGAGGCAAAAAGGTTGGCCTGTATGACATGTAAGGCCTCATGAAAGAGCTAAGCTCTAAGATTATAAAAATAATTAAGAATTAGGTGTTGTGTAAGCTTTATTTGGTTTGATTAAAAATATTTCCTTGGAGAAAAAGAGTCAATAAAATTGACCTTAACGAATACAAAGTTACATAATTTTTGACAAACATAAAATACCAGAGCAGAATATAAAAAAAATCTTTTGTAAACCTCTATGCTAATTTTTATTTTTATTTTTTTCCTTGAAATGACTAATTGTTGACTCACCAAGAGGTAACTAGGGAAATGACTAATTATTAGAGATTACAAGTAAAAAAAAAAATTACTAGTAATACTACTCTGACCTTTTCAGATCCCTTTGAACACCAGTTTTGCATTGATATTTACATGTAGAATGTCATTTTATATTTCCCTAAAGTTGCTGAGAAAATTCCCAGCTGAGAGAAAAATATTCATTTGAAAGTTAATTTACCAGAAAAGGTAGTTTGCAAGTCCTCTCTAGAGTCAACTATTTCAACAGAATTTTGTTACAGTTAAATAGCTCTGTCAAAAACTTGGATGAAGATGAGGAAAACGTGAATGTAAAATTTTCAGCTAAGGCAAAATTGGAAGGAAAAAGTAAAAATAGAGCATTCACATCCAATATAATATAATGGGCTAACATTAATAAATTCTTACATTTATGTACCTGCTCTCTCACACTTCTGTTCCCCTACCCCAATTTTTTTTCATTGCAGGATAAAGGGGTTCTTGATAGCAATTCATGTGTGAAAATTGTAAACAGAAGATGAGTCATTATGCAACATAGTTCCTCACAATATAACAGTCTTGGAATCAGCAGAACTTGTCCTTAGTGAGAGAGAGCATAATCTTAACTACTGAATTCTGGTAAATTGGAAAAGGTCACTGAGATGATCGTTGTTGTTCAGTCGCAAAGTGATGTCCGACTCTTTGCAACCCCATGGACAGCAGCACACCAGGCATCGCTGTCCCTGACTGTCTTCAGAGTTTGCTCAAATTTGAGCAGATTTGCTCCATTGAGTTGGTGATGCCATACAACCATCTCATCCTCTGTCATCCCCTTCTCCTCCTGCCTTCACTCTTTCCCAGCTTCAGGGTCTTTTCCAGTGAGTCAGCTCTTCTCATCAGGTGGCCAAAGTATTGGAGCTTCAGCTTCAGCATCAGTCCTTCCAATGGATATTCAGGGTCAATTTCCTTTAGAACTGACTCGTTTGATTTCCTTGCTGTCCAAGGGATTCTCAAGAGTTTTCTCCAACACTACAGTTTGAAAGAATCAATTCTTCAGTGCTCAGCCTTCTTTATGGTCCAACTTTCACATTTGTACATGACTACTGGCAAAACCATAGCTTTGACTAGATGGACTTTTGATGGCAAAGTGATGTTTCTGCTTTTTAATAATACACTGTCTAGGTTGGTCATAACTTTTCTTCCAAGGAGCAAGCATCTTTTAATTTTGCAGTTGCAGCACCATCCACAGTGATTTTTGGAGCCCTAGAAAATAAAATCTGCCCCTGTTTCCATCTATTTGCCATGAAGTGATGGGACTAAATACCATGATCTTAGTTTCTTGAATGTTGAGTTTTAACCCAGCTTTTTCACTCTCCTCTTTCACCTTTATCAAGAGTTTAGTTCATCTTTGCTTTCTGCCATTAAGGTGGTTTCATCTGCATATCTGAGGTTGTTTGATATTTCTCCTGGCAATCTTGATTCCAGCTTGTGATTCATTCAGCCCAGCATTTTGCATGATGTACTCTGCATATAAGTTGAATAAGCAGAGTGAGGATATACAGCATAATGTACTCCTTTCCCAATGTTGAACCAGTCTGTAGTTCCATGTCTGATTTTAACTCTTGCTTCTTAACCTGCATACAGATTTCTCAGGAGACAGGTAAGGTAGTCTGGTATTCCCATCTCTTTAAGAATTTTCCACAGTTTGTTGTGATCCACACAGTCAAAAGCTTTAGCATAATCAATGAAGTAGAAAGTAGATTTTGGGGGGAATTCCATTGCTTTCTCTATGATCCAACAGATTTTGGCAATTTGATCTCTGGTTCTGCCTTTTCTAAATCCAGCTTGTACACCTGGAAATTCTCAGTTCACATATTGCTGAAGCCTAGCTTGAAGGATTTTGAACATTACCCTGAACATTACATAGCATGTGAAATGAGCACAATTGTCTTATAGTTTGAACATTCTTTGGCATCCCTTTCTTTGGAATTGGAATGAAAACTAAACTTTTCCAGTCCTATGGCCACTGCTGAGTTTTCCAAATTTGGTGTCATATTGAGTGCAGAACTTTAACAGCATCATCTTTTGGGATTTGAAATAGCTCAATTAGAATTCTGTCACCTCAACTAACTTTGTTCGTAGTAATGCTTCCTAAGGCCCACTTGACTTCACACTTTAGGATGTCTGGCTCTAGGTGAGTAACCATGTTTATCTGGGTCATTAATACCTTTTTTGTATAGTTCTTCTGTGTATTCTTGCCATCTCTTCTTAATCTTAACTGCTTCTATTCAGTCCTTGCTATTTCTGTCCTTTATTGTGTCCATGTTTGCTTGAAATTGTCCCTTGGTATCTCCAGTTTTCTTGAAGAGATCTGTGGTCTTTCCCATCTATTGTTTTCCTCTATCTCTCTGCATTGTTCTCTTAAGAAGCCTTTCTTCTCTCTCCTTGCCATTCTCTGGAACTCTGCATTAAGCTGGGTATAGCTTTCCCTTTCTCCTTTGCCTTTCCCTTCTCTTCTTTTCTCAGATATTCCTTCATAAGGCCTCCTCAAACAACTATATGTTCCTGCATTTCCTTTTCCTTGGGGATCGTTTTGGTCATTGCCTCCTGTACAATATTACAATCCATAGTTCTTCAGGAACTCTGTCTATCAGATCTTCCCCATTAAATGTTTGTCACTTTTACTGTATAATCATAAAGGATTCGATTTAGACCATGCCTGAATGGTCTAGTGTTTTTCACTACTTTCTTCATGCGGGAGTCTTAAAATTTTAGCAAGAATTTTAGAGGCCTAAAGAATTGTGTTTAACCCAAAGAAAACAAGAGTGAGCTAGAAAATCATCCTACTTTTCTTTTCCATTTTTTGGCAGTGCCATGTGTCATGTATGATCTTAGTTCCCCAACCAGGAGTCGAACCCACACCTCTGCATTGGAAGCACAGAGTCTTAACCACTGGACTGCCAGGGAGGTCCTGAAGCCATCCTAGTTTTAGCTTCAGTTTTTTAATGTCTATTTTAGAATATTTTTATCCAGAGTGGCCTTGTGGGTAAAAGTTATAAAGACACATATTTCATGTAAGTGTAAGAACACAAAATAGAAGTGTTTGATGGTAGAACTGTTTGCTCTCTCTGGACATAGTCAACAAAGGGTGTGTATTGCCTTTCGTTAGGACTCTCATGAGAGATAAGACACTGGGTTGATGGTGGCATGTGGATTAGACCATTTTAGTTCTCCGATTTTAGATGTATATGTTTTAGGAAATTATTTAGCAAAATAAACTTAGCAAAATAAATAAACTTAGCAAAATAAATAAACTATTTAGTTGAAACTGAATCCTTTCTATATGTGAGGTTCATATATAATTACCATAAAATGTATTTCTTGTCTCAAACAAAATTTCACTTTTGTGATGATTAACTACACAAAGTACTGCCATTGCCCAAATTATGTTCTTCCAATTAGTTATGCACACTTCATTCAGAGTTATCATTGCCAAATTCTAATGTCTACTTACCACCTCCCTGCTCATGACATAATGCTCTGCACTGATTTTTAGGATAAACACACACATTCTTAATATGACCTACAAAGTTCATCAAGGTCTAGCCCTACCTGCTTCTCCAGTTTTATGTTATACCATTCTCCATTTCCAGTCCAACCGTATTGGCCTACTGTTAATTTCTCATGTATACAATGTGCTCCCATTTTCCGCACATCAGTTTTCATGCTGGGTTTTTTTTTTGTGTGTGTGTGTAAATGTTCTTCTCATTCCTAAATGACTTCTGCTCACCATTCAGATCTCAGTTCACTTTTCATTTAGTCCAGAAAGCCTACCTGATCTTCCTATTTAGATCACATTCCCTGTTATATATGTGCTCATATTCTGTAGTTCTCATTCACTGCATTGATCTCATCTCTGGGCTCTACTCTCATGATCTTGTCTAAACCTAGTTACCTACCAAAGGCTCCACCTTCAAATACCATCATGATAGGGTTTTAATGTATATATTTGGGGGACACAAACATTTAGTCCATAGGAAGGACGAAACTATGTATTATACATATTCATCTAAAATACATTTCTAGTTTTAAAATTTTACACATGGAATTTTCAGTTACATTTGAGACTTGCCTGCAATGCAGGAGTTCGATCCCTGGGTTAGGAATTTCCTCTGGAGAAGGGAATGGCTACCTATTCCAGTACTTTTGCCTGGAGAATTCCATGGACAGAGGAGCTTGGTGGACTATAGTCGATGGGGTTGCAAAGAGTCAGACACAACTGAGCAATGAACACTTTCACACTTTTTGAGATCTTCACAGGTAAGAGTAGAACCATGAAAGTTATGGTGCCATCTAGTGATAACTAACCTGAATGAAATTCGAAAACTAGAGTAGCAGGTTAAGCTCTCCAGGAATGGTAGAACATGTCATCCACATAGAATGGGCTAGACACATAACTTAGGAAGACATTTCTTTTTAGTGAATTTGAAGTAGCTGATTCTTACAAAGATCATGAATTAATAATGACTAAATAAAACAAATCTTAGCTGTATAATATTACCCATGTAGTAAGTGGATTAGTTGGTTTCCTATGATTGTGCCACTTAACTGAAATCTGTCTCCGTTTCCTTACTGTCTTGACTGCTTCTGAATGAGAGAGTTTTGTACTCCGATAACCTGATAAAAAGGAATTTTCATCTTGGTTTAAAGAACTAACCATATTCAGGAACAAACATATATGAGGAAATGAGTCCTTGGTAAAATTTCCAGTTAGATTTTGCAGCATCATAAGGAAGAAGTGGAATGCTAAAATAAGCTTCATTTATCCCAAGTAGACACTTAAAGCCAGTTTGAATTAAATTACTGTGATTTAATGTAAACACAGCAATAAAACACTTCCAGATATTCAATAAATGGTTAGAAAATACAAAATATATAAGAATTTTCTTTAAAGCACTGAACCACAAAGAAAATTTAAATAATTTATGTGTATTTCTTAAGTCTTGAACATACATGATAGATTTTAGCAGATATATTTAAGCAAGTTATTGTCTTAGTACATTAGAACTGCAGATAAAATTATCGTTAAAATCCCTCAAGCTAAAATTTTCTTATATGCGCATCCAGATTAAAAAGAGATAACAATTATTCTATTTCTCTGGAGGCCTAAACAACAAAAACTTATCCCTCTGAAATGATCATTTTGCTCGCAGATGTGAGAAAATTATATTTAACAATTTTTTTTTAGATAGTCCAGAGAGGATTGTTTCTCTTTGTCCATTTACTGGTATACTCATTGAACTGTATCCCTGAGGTGTTCAAACTCATGGTGGAGAAATAGCCTAACTGAAAAGATTAATTACTTTTCATATAACTCAATGAAAATTATGGCTTTCCTGACCTGGCTTCTTACCCTGTCTCCCCTTCAGGAATAATATTTCATGTGCTGACAATAAACACCATGTAACAGAGTTGCTGCTTTGCCAGGAGTTAAGTTGGGAATTTCAGGGTCATGAGCAATTTTAAGCTAAGTAAAGCATTTGACTTACACCTATTTCTTAGTTGATACCCTTAATGTAAAGTAGTTTTGTGTTTATTCCAAGGCAAGTGCACAACTATGACCCCATCTCTAGTTTTCATGTAACACACCGTTCGCATGAAGAATGTAGGTAGTATCAGACAACATCGGCTGTCAATATAGCAGGAATTTGATTTAAAATTAGTTGCCGAAAAGTATTGGATCATACCAGAGGGGTGTGAATCTTTGAAAAATATGTTGTATAGTGTATTTATGATCAGCTTTGTATGAAGCACAGTTGATCTGGGATCTCTCTTGGTTCTGGGTTAGAGAAGACCTTTTTTAAAAAAAAAATATAGTATTTGCTTATTTTGTTCGTTGAGTTGCAATGTTAATTTTTTCTGTACAGCAAAGTGATTCAGTTATGCATATATGCTATACATATATGTGTATTCTTTTTCATATTCCTTTCCATTAGTGTTTATCACAGGATATCAAATATAGTTCACTGTGCTATATAGTAGGACTTTGTTGTTTATCCATTCTGTATATAATACTTTGCATCCACTAACCCCAAACTCCCAATCCATTCCTCCTGCACTCCCCTCTGCATTGGCAACCATAAGTCTTTTCTCTATCTGCAAGCCTGTTTCTGTTTCATAGATAAGTTCATTTGTGTCATATTTTAGATTCCACGTATAAGTGATGTCATATGGTATTTGTCTTTCTCTTTCTGACTTCACTTAGTGTGATAATCTCTGGGTCCGTCCAGTCCAGGTTGATACAAATGGCATTATTACATTTTTATGGCTGAGTAGTATTCCGTTGTATATGGAATACTATCTTTTTTATGTGGTATCAGGGAAGCATCAGGGAAGAACTTTAGAGGAGGAGTGCTTAAGAGGAAGCCTGAAAGATGAATAGTGTCAGTAAGGTGAAGAGCTTAAAGGCAGGTCCTAGTGTGGAAGGGAGTTATGTGGAGGCTCAGAGTGCTCTAGAGAGTACACAATTGAAAAAGCCTTTGTTTGAAATTCTTTTTATCAGTGAACAAAGGATTCAACTCTGTACCTGTGTGGATGCACAGAATATTCTGAAACTTTAGGGCTCTTACCACGCAGAACATTATAGAAGGAGTGGAATAAGAAATTGACCTTGTCCTGAAATGATGTAATCAGGTGATGAGAACACTAGTAGAAATGAGAGGAGGCTACGTTTTTTGGCAGTGCAGAAGAGAGAGAGACCAGGCTGTCTTTTGGTAAGAGAGAAGGTGGAGGGTTATTCAAGACCCGTGAAGGAGCTGGCGTTTTCCATGATTCTGCAGGGTGAGGTCGGCAGCATGTTTGTAGTCTACTTGTGTCCTTGACTGTGTTTTGACTCTTGCCTTATTTGTTCAGCTAGGATTGTGTCTAAGCAGAGCCTCTGCATCTGTTCTTAACCTCAACTGCAGCCTTATCCTCTTACCCATGTGCCGCACGCTCCTGGCTTATCTTCGAGGATCGCAGAAGGTAAGAAAAAAGAAGTTCTAGTCAATGATTACAGCGTAGCAATCAAGTGTAAAAGTATCACATTAGTCCTACTTAATTTTCATGGTCTGAATTTCTGCTGGAGTGATTTCTTCAAAGATGATCCTGATGTAGTAAAGACCTCATCATCTGTCAAGGTGATCACTGAACTATTCTACAATAGTAAGTTAGGGCAGTGGATAGTAGAACAAGTATGAGATACTGTGCTAACATATATAGAATTCACATATATACTTGTGGATCCTCGTATGATTTGGGGGGTATTGAGAACAAAGAACTTGAAGCATAGAGAGTTTAATTAACTTGACCCAGACCTTAGAACTAGTGAATGGTAGAGCTGAGATCAGCCCCAGTTCTGAACTCTTTTCACTAAACTATTCCTCACTGAAGCCTTGTAGTTTCATTTAATTAAATTCAGGTGAGCACACTGGAGCCCCATGCTGTGCTTAGTCACTCAATCATGTCCGACTCTTTGTGACCCCAGGGACTGTAGCCAGCCAGGCTCCTCTGTCCATGGGATTCTCCAGGCAAGAGTACTGGTATGGGTTGCCGTGTCCTCCTCCAGGGGATCTTCCTAACCCAGGGATCAAACCCAGGTGTCCCGCATTGCAGGCAGATTCTTTACTGTCTGAGCCAGCAGGGAAGACCAAGGGCCCCGTGGACTTGGATTAATACACAGGATGACTGCTGGCGTTGGCAGTTTCTTAAAACACGTTCCTGTTTTGAACTGTGTCAGTGACTTGAAATAGAGTTTTTGGATATGATGTGATGTCGTGTATGATATTTGAATGTGAAAGAAAGGATTTGAGAAAAGAGAAAAGCTCTTTGAAAGTTAAAAATCCAACTGAAATTGTTCTCTGTCTTGTCTTGTCCGTGTGTGTGTGTTTGTGCACGTGTGTCTTTATTGCTTTCTTCACTAAGATAGTTAGGCACTACTGCATCGATACTGATATTTTGAAAGAAGTGGTTAACATGAGGTCATTTTGATGTTCTGTGAAGTTCATGTAAGTGGATTTACTGCAGTTAAAGTTCTCAATCTTTTCATGAAATTATATTTAGAAACTCTTTACTCTTAATGCAGTAATTTGTAGAAATAACACTTTCTGTAGGTTGCCAGCTATTGTGAAATGCTAGGTTTAGATCCCTGTGGCTAGCCATTGGCTTGGTATGAAGAAAAAGATAAATGGCAGGAAATGGAAAGTGCCCACCTAAGTCTCTCAGCGTTTAATAAGACTTAGAGAATTGTTCCCCAGTGTGAAACATAGTATTCAAAGATGCTTGACGTTTTATTTTTGTACAAGATCAAGCAGGCGGTTAAACCTGTAGATGAAATTGTTTTATTTTAAAATAATCTTAGTTTTTGACCACAAAAGGAAATCACACATATTGTAAAATGAAAACACTGCAGAAATATGCAGAGTTATCAGTGAAGGGTCCCCCTAATGTTGCTCTGCCCGCACAACCACAGTTTGAGAAAAATGCCTGCAAGTTTGTTAACATATACAATGCCATTAATTTTAAACAATATAGGATCATAGTGTAGTTCATGTGTTGTAACATTTTTACCTAACAATATATCTTGCGTGTCTTTCCATATCAATACTAAGCCTCTTCACATTCTCTCTAATGATTTGAGTGTTCCACTGACTAGAGACATTGTACTTCATCTTATCAAGGTTTTAATTGATAGACCTCTGCCCTATTTCCAAAGCTTTGCGCATGTAACTGATTTGCTGCATCACTTTTATCATATTAAGTCTTTTTTTTTAAATCTAGGTTCCAAGCCGGAGAACCAGAAGATTGTTGGATAAAAGCAGAACATTCCACATAACCTGTGGTGTGACTATCTGTATTTTCTCAGGTGAGGAAAAACAGAAGATGTTAAGTATTATGTTAGAACATTTTATGGATGGCATTTTTATTGTTTATGGTTTTCTGATTATGTAGCTTAGTTTTCTCTTCTACGTGTGTAAAGAAATTTATCTAGTGGTGTTACAGAAAATGGGTACGTCACGTATATAATATATACTTGCATATAAATATGTGTGTGTGTATTCAAAGTTTGGTCCTTAAGCTGGTAATGATTGTTTTTCTAAAAGGAAATAATTTCATTTAGAAAGATTGGAAGAAGGTGATTAAAGGTTTTCAACCTCTTAAAAGAAATGACATGATAGAAGTTTAAATTCTTGAAAATTAAAATGTGAAATGCGCATTCCTAGAATATGATTCCTTCAAAATTATATTTGTTAAATGTTTCTTTGATATTACTACTTGGGCAGAAGAACAAATGTCAAAATTGTGGAAGTTTATTCTGCTCAATTCCAAGTTAAAATGTAAAGTGAGAATCTTTGATTTTTAAGAGTCATTTTAAAATAAATGTTTATCTTGAGCAAAGGTTTGAAACAGAAAGTTATAAACATTTTTAAGTGCGTGCATGCTGTCACTTCAGTCATATCTGATTCTTTGTGAAACTAGACTGTCGCTTGCCAGGCCCCACTGTCCATGGGATTCTCCAGGCCAGACTACAAGAGTAGGTTGCCATTTCCTCCTCCAGGGTATCTTCCAGATCCAAAGATCAAACCTGTCTCCTGCATTAGCAGGCAGGCTTTTCACCGTAGTGCCACCTGGGAAGCACATGGACTCTGTCAATGGATTGCGTAGGTCTATCCGAAGCTGCTCATCTGCCCTACTGTGTGACATAATCTCTCTGATCTTCAGTTGTTAACCGTAAAATGGATTGCCAGCAGCACCTACCTCATGGTTTTAAGAAGAAAATGAAAACAGGCGTGTGAAGTTCTTAGGACAGAATTAATTATTATAATTTACAACCTCATGAGTAGATTATCTCAGTGCTATTGTGTTTGTTTGCTTAGTCACTCAGTCATATCCAAGTCTTTATGACCCCATGAGCTGTAGCCCTCCAGGCTCCTCTGTCCATGGGATTTCCCAGGCAAGAATACTGGAGTGGGTTGCCATTTGTGGTAAGGGTTAGGGTTGGATTAAAGCTAGAGAGTGAAAGGTCAAAAATGGAGGATGATCAGAAAACATTGGCACATTCTTAACTTGATTTTTTCTAAGCAGTAGCTGTGTCCAAATATTCCATCAATTGGAGAACAACCTAGAGACTGAGATAGTGTAGAGTGTTGCCATGACTGAGCTTGTGATTCAGAGGGTTTGCAGTCTGCCGCTCACTAGGGGTCTGACCATAGGTAAGCCACCTTTCTTTTCTTCTTGATTTAAAGATTTATTTATTTTTGACTTCACTGGATCTTCACTGCTGTGGGCTTTCTCTGTTTGTAGCAGGCCTCAGTAGCTGTGGCACATGTGGGATCTTCCAGGACTAGGGATTAAACCTATGTCCCCTGCATTGGCAGGTGGATTCTTAACCACTGGACCACCAGCAAAGCCCCTTAGCTTACCCTTAGTTTTCTTATCTGTAAAATAGGGATGTATTATCTGTAAAACAGGATTAAATGAGAAAATCCACACAAAGCCCATCACTTTCTCTCTGCTGCCTAAAATCAAAAGCTGCAAATTCTTTCAACCTCAGAAACTTTTTAGGGTCTTCCCAGCTGGCTCAGTGATAAAATATGCCTGCCAATGCAGGAGACACAGATTCGACCCCTGGGTTGGGAAGATCCCCTGGAGGAGGAAATGGCAACCTACTCCAATATTCTTGCCTGGAGAATCCCATTGACCGAGGAGCCTGGTGGGCTACAGTCTATGGGGTGACAGAGAGTCAGATATGACTGAATGACTGAGCACACACACAGAAAACCTCTTAAGGAAGGTGAATGTTATCTCTTAAGGATATCTCTCATACAGCTCTTACCTAGGGCACTTTTTTCGGGAGAATTAAAAAGAATGGTATTTCCTCTTAGGATGCCTTTGAACTTTTGAGACATAAAATATGTAGTGAACATGTAAGCCTTTTGTGTATAATAGAGGGATTTTTTTTTCCTATAGATTTTAGAAATGCTGAAGCTGTAGGACATAGTTTTGTTTCCATAATGTTTCATATCTGTGCCATAGTTGAGTATCACCTAGACAGCCTTTATTTCTTTGGAACCCTGTCTTTGCATGTTAGTTAACCCACTTTCAGTTTCCTGTCTATTTATTTGTAGGACCCTTTTCTTTCCTTTCATCTGGGCACTGAGAGCAGCTTATGAATCCTTTAAATAACCCCCTAGATTATTTAGCATTCTATCCCTTCTCTTTTACTTTCAACTGTCTTTGGGAGTAATTCAGAACTCTTGGCCCATCTACATACATCTCATATGCTAGGTTGGATTGGTTGTAGAATTTTCACTTTCCAGGCTATGTCTTTTTTTGAATCACAACAGTCCTTAAAGTATAAATTGTGATGTTTTCCTAAGCAATTTTGGTTCATTTATCTTATTAAGTCTCTTATTTCTGTCATCACCATTTTACAGAAGAGTAAACTGAGGCATTAGCAGGCAAGTGATGTGGGTAAGAAAAGAGGTTTTCTAACTAATTAAATGTTGCTCTTTCCAGTACATTGTAATGTGCCGTTAATTTTAACCTTATTTCATTTACAAGGAAAGCTTGAGAAGGGAGGAGGCTATTACAGTGTTGTGCAAAAAGTCATTTGCTTCTTTCTTCTCTAACCTCATAATAATTTTTTTTTTCTGACCATGCCTAAAGGAATTTCTCTTCACTCTCTAGTAATGTCCTAACTCTTTGGTGTAAGCTCTGAGTCAGTTGACTACTCATTAGCGCACCATTGTAGGCAGGTTATTAAATGATGATTATTATCTTCCTGAGTTTTTGTCCCATGAAGTTGTTAACAACACTTTTGCTATTGGATTTAAACACTATGTCTTGAATCTGTGGACTGTGAAAAATGTTGACTAGTTAAAAGCCTTTTCATTGGCTTTTATGTTAGGTTGAGTGTCAGTGAAGTATACAAAATATATAACAGGTTTGGTGCTATAGGAGAGGCAAAAGATTGGGAAATATATAATACAGCAGTTCCCCCTTATCCATGGGAAATACTTTTCAAGACTTCCAGTGAATGCTTGAAATCAATGATTATATATCCTGTATATACTGTTTTTTCCTATATAAACACACCTGCAATAAAGTTTAGTTTATAAATTAGGCACAGTTAAAGATTAGCAATAATTACTAATGTTACAATTGTAACAATATGCTATAAGAAAAACTAAATGAATGTGATCCTCTTCTCTTTCAAGGTACCTTGTTGTACCAGTTAAATGCCTCTTCCATCTTAACTGAACATGCGCTGCGGCTGGTCACTTCTGCAGTTTGGGGTGTAACGGCAGAGTGAGCACAAAATCCTTTTTCCTCTCCCGTTTCCAGGATAGACAATTCCCTCTTGCTGTGGATCTCAGCACCGTCAACATAGGGAGCTTCTTTTCCTCATTAAGTCAGAAACGTTCACCTTTTCACTTAAAGAAACGTTCACCTTTTCACCTTTACAGCTTCCTATGGCATATCTGAATTGCTGGCATCACTGCTCTTGTCGTTTGGGGCCATTATTAAATAAAACAAGGGCGACTTGATCACAAATACTATAGTATCTCAGACTGTGCATCTGATAACCAAGCCCGTTACTCAGTGGCCAATGGGTAGGCTGTGCTGGACTAAGGGATGACTCGTGTCCCAAGTGGGATGGAGCGGGACAGCCAGAGATTTCATCACACTCAGGACAGCATGCAATTTAAAACTTATAAGCTGTTTATTTCTGGAATTTTCCACTGAATGTTTTCAGACCACAGGTAACTAAAGCTGCAGATAGTGGAACAATGAGTAAGGGAGGGGGGATGGTGACTGTATTCAGGAGATGCTTAAGTGAATAAATAAATTCCTGTATTATTATACACATATGTGTGCGTATGTGTGTCAGTGTGTGTTGGTGTATTTCTAACTCTTGACTTATTAGGGTTATTTTATTTCAGCTTTTGAAAATTCTGTTTCTTTACATTATTTCTCATGCTAAAACTGTGTATAAGTAAGATTCTTTGTGCTTTTAAGACTTCCCTTTTAACTGAACATTTTATTGCTTACATGGTTGTCAAAGTGTGACCCTGTGTTTGTGTAAGGAGAGGAACCAACTCCCCTTTATTGAGTGTGTCTGAAAACCCCACTGACTGGTGTGATTCTGTAGGTGTGCACGTGGCCGCCCACCTGGTTAATGCCCTCAACTTCTCAGTGAACTACCGTGAGGATTTTGTCGAACTGAATGCAGCAAGATACCGAGAGGAGGTGGGTGGCCTCTGTCTTCTCATTTTCCTTTCACTTGTCGTGAGATGACTAATGAGGGTCTGTGATTTTCGCAGAAAATTTGTACCTTGCTGCTCCTTTTGAGTGCTTTTAAAATGCACTTGTCAAGTTGAGTTTTATTCCTTTTCAACAGAAAATATACGTAATTACTATTTCACAGTCTCTCCTGCTGAACCTGAAAGTTCGGAGAGTGTCTACTTACTGTGTTCTGCGGTGTTCACATGGTTGCCACTCAGGCAGCCTTCTGCCTCCCAACAGTTTTGTCTAATTCCCATCACTCAGTGGAGGCTATTGGCAGTGCTAACACACGATAAAAATCCTTCAGGAACTCATACTCTGCTTGAGGAGGAAAAGGGCAGAATAGAAAGTTGACTGATGATCCTAGACCATTAGTTGATTTGACTTAAAAATATTATTGAATTTTAATGCTTTACTTTGTTTTATTTTGTTTTGTAATCCTTATAATAGGTGACCTTGGGCTGAATTCTATAGGGGGCAATATCTAACTTAGGGTTGCTCTTCTCCATGTGAAGCTGCTCATAAAGTGAAATTATATGTGCAGGGAGCCGAGGTGGACCAAGAAACAGAACGTGCACAGCCCTAGTTAGGTCTCTGTTGCTTGACACTCTCACGGTGACTTCGGGCTGCCTTTGGCAGCCAAGACTGCATCAACACCAAAATGTCCAGGGTCCCATGTGATCAGAGCCCCGCCCTGTTCTGCTCAGTTTGGTAGTGACTTAATAGATTGTTCTCCTCACTCCATCTTCCCCTTACATATCACCAGAGTTCTCTAGATTCATACCGCTGATCATGTGCTTGACCTCCCTCCTAAGACAAATCAAAGGTCAAAGTAATGACAAACAAACAGACATAAATCATTAAACCAAAATAACAAGTAGCCCTAGATAAATCCCTTAACTATACTAGTATCTTTTAATATACCAGTGATTTTGTTGACCTGGGTTAAAGGCAGCCCCTAATATTTTTCACTGCTGAGCAATCTGTATGCAGGTCAATTTCACTCCTGAGAAATCTGTATGCAGATCAAGAAGGAATAGTTAGAATCAGGCATGGAAAAACAGACTGGTTCCAAATTGGGAAAGGAGTACATCAAGGCTGTATATTGTCACCTTGCTTATTTAACTTATATGCAGAGTACCTCATGTGAAATGCCAGATTGATCAAAGCACAAGCTGGAATCAAGATTGCTGGGAGAAATATCAATAACCTCAGATACACAGATGACACCACCTTTGTGGCAGAAAGCGAAGAGGAACTAAAGAGCATCTGGATGAAAGTGAAAGAGGAGTGTGAAAAAACTCCTCAGCATTCAAAAAATGAAGATCATGGTATCTGGCCCCATCACTTCATGGCAAATAGATGGGGAAGCAATGGAAACAGTGACAGACTTTATTTTCTTGAGCCCCAAAATCACTGCAGATGGTGACTGCAGCCATGAAATTAAAAGATGCTTGCTCCTTGGAAGAAAAGTTATGACAAATCTAGACAGCATATTCGAAAGTAAATGACATCACTTTACCGACAAAGGTCTATATAGTCAAAGCTATGGTTTTTCCAGTAGTCTTGTATGGATGTGAGAGTTGGACCATAAAGAAAGTTGAGCGCTGACGAACTGATGCTTTTGTACTGTGGTGTTAGAGAAGGCTCTTGAGAGTTCCTTGGACTGCAAGGAGATCCAACCAGTCCATCCTAAAGGAAATCAGTCCTGAATATTCATTGGAAGGACTGATGCTGAAGCTGAAGCTCCAATAACTTGGCCACCTGGTGCGAAGAACTTACTCATTGGAAAAGACCCTGATGCTGGGAAAGATTGAAGGAGGGAGGAGAAGGGGATGACAGAGGATGAGATGGTCGGATGGCATCACCAACTTGATGGACATGAGTTTGAGCAAACTCTGGGAGTTGGTGATGAACAGGAAGGCCTGGCATGCTGCAGACCCTGGGGTCGCAAAGAGTCAGACATGACTGAGCGACTGAACTAATGTTTTTAAAAAGTTCACCAGGTGATTGTAGAGTTATGTGCTGTGCTTAGTCACTCAGTCATGTCCAACTCTTTGCGACTCCATAGACTGTAGACCACCAAGCTCCTCTGTCCTTGGGGAGTCTCCAGGCAAGTATAGTGGAGTGGATTGCCACGCCCTCATTCAGGGGATCTTCCCAACTCAGGGGTTGAACACAGGTCTCCTGCCTTGCAGGAGTATATCCAGCATTAAGAACCATGGAGAAGTCCAGCTCCTTAGCATGCCAGTGGAAGCTCCGCATGTGATGATTTCATCCCAGAGAGATCCCCCTACCTCTCCCTATCTCCCATCACTTGCCCTGGTCATATGGGGTTACTTGTATCTTAATGAAAATTCTTTTTTAATCTTTTCCTTCTTTGCTTCTCTCTTCTGCTTTATAATTCATATGTCTTCAATAACTGTAATGATTTAATCATTTTATTTTAATATACTTTTTCTTAAGATGCCAGTATTCTAGTCATTTTAGGATTTCTAGGATTTTAGGATTAAATTTATTCCAGTTTAAGAGAGATAGAGGCTTAATGTAAAAATATTTTAGAACTCCCAAGTAAGTGCAAAGTGAAAGCTTCTTCTCCAAAAATAGCCACAGGTAATGATTTTGTTTTCTTCTTTTGAGTGGTATTTTATGATATATATTCTTTAGCAATAGCAATTTGTAAATATATCTATTGTGACTTACTGTATCAGAAAGTATACATATACCTCATCTTCTTCATACAAATATACCATAATTTATTTTTAGTCATTTTCTTATTCACGAATGTTGAGCTGATTCCAGGTTTTTGTCATAAACTGCATGCTAATAAATTTATTATTTTTTTTGTACAGTTCTGCTAGGCAGATTTATAGAAGTAATTTTGGTTTCAAAGGTACACACATTTTTAGTTTTGTTGGACAAATTACTTTCCAAAAAACCTTCACCAGTTGATACACTCTACCAATTTTATTGCAATGCTTATTTTTACACCTCACTTGTTTTTTAAAAAACACTGCTGATAAGATGGATGAAAAATAGTAATTCATTTTAATTTACATTTTCCTTTTTTTCCCCATCTTTCCTCCCTTCCTTTGCTTCTTCAGTCATGTCTTTCTCCCCTTCTTCTTTCTTTTAATAAATATTTTTGAGTGCCTGGTAGGTATCAGGCCATGTACTAGATTAAGATGAACAAATACACACACATTCACAGAGAGATAATACATATATGAACAGTTGTATTCTTCTGTGCCTTGTCTTTGGAAAGGATGCTTTTGTGTTCTTGCTGTGTGCTTACGCTCTTATTTTCTCCACATCCCCAGGGACCCCTTCATTCTTCAATTTGTGATGGGTGGCACATTCCTAATGCAATAGCTCATTTGGCCTCATCTTGTCATCTGTGAAACAGTCTCTTACTCTTATGCCCCGTCTTCATTCCCTAGCAGTTTTATTCATCTTCTGAGGTTTCCTAGCTAATTATTCATATTTCTGGTATTACCACTTTGTTCAGTCTATCTTGTGTTTTTCCTAGTTGTTTATGTATTAGGTTCCTCAGGATTATGGGCCTCCCTAGTAGTTCAGACGGAGAAGGAAATGGCAACCCACTCCAGTGTTCTTGCCTGGAGAATCCCAGGGACGGGGGAGCCTGGTGGGCTGCCCTCTATGGGGTCGCACAGAGTCGGACACGACTGACGTGACTTAGCAGCAGCAGCAGTAGTGGTTCCGATGGTCAAGAATCTGCCTGTAATGCAGGAGACCTGGATTCGATCCCTGGGTCAGGAAGATGCCCTGGAGAAGGGAATGACTACACACTCCAGTATTCTCGCCTGGAAAATTTCACGGACAGAGGAGCCTGGCGGGCTACAGTCCATGGGGTCACAGAGAGTCAGACACAACTGAGCAACTGACACTTTGATACTCTAGATTAGCCTTTAGTCCTGTTTTTAATGCTATGTTTCTAACTAGAAGCCATTGAACCTAAGCTGGATGAGGAGCTATTTTTGTGCAAATGGTCCTTATTCAGGGTCCCTGAAATTATTTAAATGGCTTCCTACTTTGTATATCTTGGTCTGGCCACAGATTCAATGGAGGCATGAGAAAAGTAATTCATAAATTGTACAGTATTAGGCCCCTTTGGATAAAAAATTAATCCACATTCTACTGAGCATTGATCTAAGATTTCCAGAAGAGAGAAGGGAGTTGATTTCAGTTCATTATACCATGGGGATGTAGTTTAAAGGAAATATTCCAGTAACAATATTAATGTATTTCTAATTAGAAGGAAGCTGTCTTCCTTATTTGAATATTATCACTACTTTTCACAGTAGCATTTGAAACATTTTAGTTCTCAGTATTCTCTGCATTGAATTTGCACAACATAACCCCCTCCATATATTTTATTACTTTTTTGATTCTCACTGTTTTGACACTTGCTAGGTGCAGTTGCCTGGAAAATCCCACGGACAGAGGAGCCTGGTAGGCTACAGTCCATGGGACTGCAAAGAGTCAGACATGACTGAGCGACTTCACAGGTGTAGTTGGCAGTTGTAGACAGAGCATATATTAATGTTTCCACATTATAGCTAAAAGTATTGAATCCCAGAATGATCAAAGGGTGGGCTTCAGGCCACTCCTGCTATCCTATAATTGACCATTAAGATGAAAGCTTGGACCTTCTAACTCCTCATCCAATATTCTTCCCTTTTCAAATGGATAAATTCCTTGGAATTGGATTTTGTATGTATGATAATCTCCTCTGGGCTTCTCTGGTGGCTCAGACAGTAAAGAATCTGCCTGTAAATTAGGATACATGAGTTCAATCCCTGGGTTGGGAAGATCCCTTGGAGAAGGGAATAGCAACCCACTCCAGTATTCTTGCCTGGAGAATTCCATGGACAGAGGAGCCTGGTCGGCTACAGTCCATGGGGTCGCAAAGAGTAGGAAATGACGGAGCAACTAACACCACCACCACCATAATCTCTAGCATTGTAAAAACATTATGAAACTTAATTGAATCTCTGTTATTTCCATTGGGAGGACAGTTTCCTACATGCCTAACACATGACTCTTATCGCTTACAGACTCCTTGCAGAATTTTATGTTCATCAGTGTTTTATTTTTCAGCCATTTTTTTTTCTTTTTTTTTCAGGATCCTAGAAAACTGCTCTTCACAACTGGTAAGTTGTTATCACTGCGACTTCTATACTGTGTTTATGCCAAAATACCACATGGGAACTGTTCATGTCAAACAACTGTTCAAGTATAAAGTTTCAATGAAACCAAAGGGCCAGGGTGAACCATCAGGGTTCAAAGGAATGAAGAGTAAAATTAAGCAAATGTATTTGCCTTTCATATATTCTTTCAATGGAAATTACATAAGACCATGGGCCTTATGGGCGCCTGCCATGTGCCCACTGTTATGACAAGTACTATTAGAGATAATACAGAGGGAATGAGTTTCTGTTTTTAAGTTTTGGAGAAAAAACACCAAGCACTCTGAGTATCAGTGTAGTTCTTAATATTTAGTAACTTAGTAGGACATTTTCTGATCTTAAAACTTATAAGGAAGAGGAGAAACAGTTGCTAAAATAAGTTATTTTTCTTGAAATGTGTCTCCTCTCTCATTTTTAATTTATTTTCCCTTCTTAAACATGTTATCCATAAAATCTCAGTCTAGACTATTTGTTAAAGTGCATTTGAACATCTCAGAATTTGGCCCTGATGTTAGTACAGTTCTAGTTATTTTTTCTCTGTCTCAATCTTACATTTATAATAATGAAAAGGAGACTGTATTTGGCGCTAAAAATCACCTGTTTCAGAGACATGATGATTGTGGATGGGAGCTGGTCTGTCATAAAGTCTTGGCTGTACTACCTCATTGAGGATCGGAATTGCATACAGGGCTGAGACATGGATCTGTCAAATGCATTGTTTCTTTTTTCATCAGTCTTATGAAGAGAAATAATAATTCAGGTGTTTTCCCTTTCATGCCACATCTACATATTTATAATATATATTTTCTGCCTATACATTATGATTTTTTTCCATTTGCAAAGTACATATTTCACAGTTTTCTCCTTAGGAACACCATTTAGTTTTGTTTACAACTTTGCTCATTGAAAACATGTTTTTATGAAAGCATTAAGAATTGGATGAGAACAGAAGGGAGGAAAAGCAGAAAAATAAAACCTTATGTATGAATCAATGTATTTTTTGGTTCATGTGGATCAATTTAAGAGAAATAAATAAGAACTTTGTTTTAATATTCTTTTACTGCATAGAATATAGATGAAACCTTAGAAATGATTTAAAAAGTTTAGTTTATAAAAATATAAAAAATCTCTTATATGACAAAGATATTACATTAAGAAACAGTAAAATTACTGCTTGTAAGTAGGTGATCTCTACCCCTAACATGAAATACCATCATCCTGTGTTCTTTCTTGGAAGTTCCTATGAGTGTATTGGGCCAAATAGAGGTAATTTTATACTTAAAAACACAAATTCCTGGTTTCACCCTAGAGGGAGACCAAGTTGGGACCTGGCAGTGTGTTTTATTAACCTTCCCAGTCCTGTTTTACCTTTACTGAGCATCTGATTATACTCCTAAGCATAACTTCTCACCACTACCTACCTTTTAACTCCTCTCTTACTCTCTTTTCTTCACCTGTTCAACTCTCACTCATCCTTTCAGTGTCAGTTGACATACCCCGTTATGCACAGATTTCTCCCTAATTTCACTTAGCAGAGCTGATCTCTTCTTGGCCTGGGCCCCTAAAGATACATGGTAAAATACTATGAATAATTGGTTTCCTTCCATATACTGTAGAACAATTTATTACCTACATATATGGTGTTTTCCACCTGAAATCAGTTTCTTCACAGTGGAACAGGGCCACCTGCAGAGCATGCAGAGAAAACATTTTGTGGAGTTTCTCTCAATACAAGCAACTTGAACTGCCCCAGATCAGCATGTCGGTATCACTTTGGTGGCCCAGTTCCATAAAATTTGATGAAAGAAATACTATACCTTTCATCAGGTGCCATCTATTTCCCAGGAACACTGACCCAATCCCCCTAAATATGATGCTAAAGCTCCTCTATGGTATTTTGACTCACTAAATACATGTTAGAAACATTCCAATTAAGAACCTATAGAATAAATTTAACAGATTGAATTATTCAAACATTTAAAAATGCATGCTACATATCTCCGAATTTGGTAGTACTTGTGTCATGAGAATAAAATGCTCAATATCCAATTTCAACTAGAAAAACCCTCATAAACAAGCACGGTTATGTCTCCAATTATCTTAGTAAAAATAGGATGATGGATACAAGATGGTATATTTCTGACTACATCTGGGTAGGGGTGAAAATGATCTTTCAGTTCATCTATAAATGGCAATGTAGTGCAGTCATTCATTTTACGGGCTACTAATTAACCTAATATGCATAGATCAAAAACAATAAGAGTAAACATAATAAGCATTTTTCCCCTAAGAAAACAAGTATAGATTTTGCTTTATAACTTGAAGACTGAGAGTTCATAGTGTACTTCATTTTGCTAAATGACTTTGCCCAATGAACTTAGACTAGCCCAATACTTTCTAATCTGTGCTTCCTGACTCTTGGGATATGTGTGGTAGTAGAGGCTAATTTATTGGGACTTGGCTGAGCTATTATCCAAGGCTAGGTTAGGATGCCCTTTGATGTACCTTGAAAATACTCAATGTCTGTCTCTCTCTCAGCGCTTAATACCTTATGTTGCAGTTGCCTGCTTATCGTGTCTCCCACACTGGACTGAGATTTCTTTTAGAGCACAAGTCATTTTTACTCTAGCACTTGACTATGCAATACAGATGCCCAGAAAGTAGTCCCTGAATGGATAAAAGTCATTTTCTTGGCCTTTTTTAAAAGGGAGCATAATTGCTTTATAATGTTGTGTTAGTTTCTGGAAAGGGTGTGGAGAAAAGGGAACCCTCTTGCACTGCTGGTGGGAATGTAAATCAGCCACTATGGTGGCTCAGATGGTCTGTCTGCAGTGAGGGAGACCTGGGTTCGATCCCTGGGTCAGGAAAATCCCCTGGAGGAGGGCTTGGCTACCCACTCCGGTATTCTTGCCTGGAGAATTCCATGAACAGAGGAGCCTGGTGGGCTGCAGTCCATGGGGTCTCAAAGAGTCAGAAACAACTGAGCGACTAACACTTTCATGGAGAACAGTGTGGAGGTTCCTTAAAAACTAAAACTAGAACTGTCATATGACCCAGGAACCCCGCTACTGGGCGTGGTGGTGGTGGTGTTGGCTTAGCTGCTAAGTCGTGTCCAACTCTGTGACCCCGTGGACTGTAGTCCGCCAGGCTCCTCTGTCCATGGGGATTCTCTAGGCAAGAATACTGGAGTGGTTTGCCAGTTCCTTCGCCAGGGGATCTTCCCCATCCAGGAATCGAACCTGGGTCTCATGCATTGTAGGCAGATTCTTTGCCAACTGAGCCATGAGGGAAGCCCACTAATAGGTATAGACCCTGAGTAAACCATAATTCAAAAAGACACTTGAGAGGAAGAATGTACTGCTGCTGATGCTGCTAAGTCACTTCAGTCGTGTCCGACCCTGTGCGACCCCATAGACAGCAGCCCACCAGGCTCCCCCGTCCCTGGGATTCTCAACACAAGAACACTGGAGTGGGTTACCATTTCCTTCTCCAATGTGTGAAAGTGAAAAGTGAAAGTGAAGTCGCTCAGTCGTGTCCAACACGTAGCGATCGGATGGACTGCAGCCTACCAGGCTCCTCCATCCATGGGATTTTCCAGGCAAGAGTACTGGAGTGGGGTGCCATTGCCTTCTCCAGGAAAAATGTACACATGTGGGTAATTCATGTTGATGTATGACAGAAATCAAACCAATTTTGTAAACCAGTCGATTAAAAATAAATAAATATTAAAAAAAGACATATGTAGCCCAGTGTTCATTGCAGCACTATTTATAATAGCCAGCACATGGAAGTAACCTAAATGTTACAGATGAATGGATAAAGAAGATGTAGTATATAATATATACAATGGAATATTACTCAGCCTTAAAAATGAATGAAATTGGGTCATTTGTAGAAAAGTCATTTGTTTTTACACCTTCTACTTGTTACATAGATATTCTCTGCAACATTCTAGATAATTTGTAGGCCAGTCTCTGTTTAATTCCAATGACAGAAAATCTTAGCTTTTTCTAGACTGAAGTATAGTTAATTTTCAATGTTGTGTTAGTTTCAAGTGTATAGGAAAGTGATTCAGTTATACATGCATATATATGTGTGTGTATATGTATATATGTGTGTTTGTGTATATGTATATATATATTTTTTCAGATTCTTTTCCATTATAGGTTATTACAAGATATTGAGTATAGTAACTTGTGCTATGCAATATATCTTTGCTGTTTACTTATTTTATATATAGTAATGTACATATATTAATCCCTAAATCCTAATTTATCTCCCCCACTCTCTCCTCTTTGGTTTTTAAGTTACCCATCCCACCATTTTTTGGAACCACTTTGTAATTTTTTTTCTTCTCGTTGCTAATTGTAAGTCAGTTTTTCTTCATTGCTATGAAGTCAATTACTTTATAAATTGCAAACCCTGGAATTTTTGTACTTCTGGGAGAGAGAAAGGAAAAATGAATTCTTTTGAAAAGAAAGATAACTTTATAAATCTGAAAGAATATTAAAAAGCATTGAATTGATTCTCCTTAGTTTACAGATGCGATTCAGTGAGATTGGGATTTGGCTTAAGGGACAGTAACAGGGCTATAATTCCAGGATATACACATATGCCCTAGGTTATCTGAGGCTTCCATTTCATCTTGATTTCAAATGGCTGAGGTCAACTATTTCACCCTAAGTCCTTCTAATATGTTTTCCATGGTCTGCTCTAAAAGGAATGCTCGAGTTCAGTGTTTGGGGAAGTATTTGTTCAAATTTAAGCTGGTTTCTTGACTTTAGTACCTCTCAGAAAATTACATTAGTGTGCCCTGTGATTCTTCAAGGAATAGTTATAGCATTTTTGATCACTGGAAATTAATACCTAAAAGAATTGATGTTCAAATAATACCCTTTGGAACTTATACTTCTATTCTAAACATGCTCCATTTTTTCAGGTGTCCTGATGAAGTGATTTGCAGACATTCTAAAACTCATTTAGGCACGTTCAGGACTATATACAGGAAACCTTGTATGTAGACACAGTAGACATTCATGAAGCCTCAATGAAATTACTTGAAAGGCCTCTCCAACCACAAATTTCACATTATAGAGCCATCTGGGATTCTATCATTTTTTTATTCATTTGGGCAGATATGGATTTTTTAAATTACTTGGAGCCAGAGAGATGGACCTTCTCTCTTTTTTCTTCTTTAAATTTGAGTTATAACTGAAGTACTCTAAATTATACATATGTAAAGTATGTTATTTGATCACTTTTGACATATGTATATATGTAAGAAACCATGATCAAAATCAAGATAACAAATAAGTCCATCATTCTAAAAATGTTTTGTGCTCTTTTGTAATGCATCTTGCTGTCTACCCCTCCTAGTTATGGATCTGCTTTCTACCACTAAAGAATGCTTTGAATTTTCTAGAATGTTGTATAAAAGAAATCATAGAGCTTATATTCTTTCAGGGTTTTTTGGGGGGGTGTCTGATTTTTTCACTCATACTAATAATTTTGTGGTTCATCTGGGTTCATATGCATAGGTATATGTCATTTTTTTAAACTGCTGATTAATTTTTCAGGCACAATAAATCATGATTTATCCATCCATCTGTTGATGGAGATTTGAATTGTTTATAGGCCTTGAGTATTAAAGTGGTTAATGAATATTTTTGAACAAGTTTGGGGTGGATATGTTTGTGTTTTGGGGGGATAAGTGTTTGGAAGAGGAAAGGCTTGGTCATTTTGTAGGCCTGCTGTTCTTTTTAAATAATGCTATTAATCCTTTCGTGTGAACTAGTGTACTTATCTTGCTCTTCTGTTACCCCTAGGAGGTAAAGCAATGGGAGAGACAGTAGGAAAGGGAGTGCCCTATGAAAAAGTTAAAGAGGAGATGATTTGGATTGGGGCATCAGGGAAAGGCAAGTTTTGTTAGGCTTCCAAATCTGTGTCCTGGGAAGAGTGAAAAGGAGGGCGTACTCAAGTATTAAGTTCCATAGACCGACTCCTTATTTCTCACGTGGTCCTTTACAAGTGGAAACTTGTCTCTACTGTATTGGAATTTCTAGTATTACTTTCCAACCATCCTATACCCTCTGTGATCCTAATGATGCATATCAGCATTGCCCTGGTATTGCCCCCAGCTTGTTTGCTTCTGCTGATGGCTCTCGTCCCCTGATGGGTCTCTGTCTCGTAGTTGCTTCCTTGTCAAGAAGAAGAGTGGGGAGGTGTCTGTACTTTTGGAGACAGAATTGTTTTCATTCCTTTTCTAGAAAGGTTTGAGATGGACTTTCTTAACTAGGTCATTTAGTACTTATTGTTGCTCATATGATTGTAAGAGTAAATAAAGGTAAATTATAGACAATATTTTATTTGATAGTAATAAGATAATAAGAAATGAGACTACTGTGATTTTTCACTTTTTGATATAGCATATCACCTATTCATTTTGGATGTCCTCTATGAGCTAACACTAGGTTTGTAGCAATCTATTAAACCAGTATTAATTTTGTAAAATGACATATTTGCACACTTTCTTTTTAAGAACAAGTGTTATGTAATATCAGAAACACTGATTTTAAAATGTTTTCCATTCTAAAGGGGATTATGTCTGAGAGTATTCTTAAAAAATCAGCACTGTAACTTTTTTCTTCATATCCACCATGTTTTGTTTTACACTTGAAGCTGTGGTTTTTAGAAAGTTTCAGGTTTTGCTTATTTTTTCTGGAAATTTTTTCTAGATAGTGAAGTCCAAAAGAAATTATTTGACATTGACTCTGATGGAGAAAACCAAAACAGTTAGGATGTTGAATGTCAACTGTGTTCTGTTGCATTAGTTATTGATGTTTGCTATAGTGTGTTCCTGTAAAAGTATGAATGTAGTCACCATTCTGATTGGAATATTTGAAAATACCAAAAGGGACTTTTCTGTTAAAGGTGGAAAAGATTCTACTCTGTCTTAAGTACCTTGAAACGAATGCTAATTAAAAAAAAAAAAGTTTTTTTTGATAGAGAACATGCTAGGAGATAGATGATTTCAATTAGGCTTCCCATAGAGCAGCCTAGGACTTTGAATTTTAAGGTAATAATTTTTTGTACCTTTTTTCTCAGTATGACTTAAGTTAAAATGTACTTATGTATATTTTTATAGTTCCTGGCCTGACAGGAGTCTGCATGGTACTGGTGCTGTTCTTGATGATTACAGCTTCAACATATGCGATACGGTGAGTGTCAGAGCCATTATTTTGATGTTTCTTGGTCAGACTATTTAGATTTCCTTCAGATTATCTTCATTTTCATATGTAGAAAATGTCTTGATTAACCCAAATGCTTAGTTGATGCAGTATTCTGGTTCCTGTGTAACTAAGAGGGAAATAGAGACATTTCTACATATAATTTCCTGTTTTGGAAAAATCTTTCAGTCAAATTTCTGAGTGAGAAGGATTTGAGTATGGGGATGTTTCAAGTAAATATTCCCAAGTGGAATAAAAGGAAGATGTGGTTTACTAAACATTAAAAAAATATGCCTCAATAACTTAGAATAGGGCATTACTATGATGTACACCTGAAACTAATATAAGAAAACTATACTTTAATTAATAAAAACAGAATAGGACTTACTTGCAAAAATGACCAAGGCCTTGAACTAAGTGATAGTTGGTAGAAAGCCCTGAAGAGGACTTTGCCATATCTGAGAACCTGCTAAGTCATAAAGGTGCCATTACAAGCTTGTGAGGAAAGGAAGGCTTAAGTGAATGAAATTCTAGCTCAGTGACAAAGTTAGCTGTGAAAAATTGCACCACTGAAGATTTGGAGGAAACTTTAAGTTATATTTATCAGTGCTCATAATCGACAAGGGGAAATATAGGAAATATTTAGCTATCTAAAAATATGAAAACTAAAACTCCTGAATGTCAATATACGTATAAAAATTGGAAAGTAAACATGTTACTGGGGAAATTATTACACCCACATGGAACTATGCATGCTTGTTAAGCTGCTTCAGTTGTGTCTGACTCTATGAGCCTCTGGACTGTTGCCCACCAGGCTCCTCTTCCATTCTTCAGGAAGGAACACTGGAGTGGGTTGCCATGCCCTCCTCCAGGGGATCTTCCCGACCCGGGGATGGAACCTGTGTCTCTTATGTCTCCTGCATTGACAGGCGGGTTCTTTACCGGCAGTGTCTCCTGGGAAGCCCTGCTATGGAACTAGTATGTTCTTAAATTTGAATAGTTTACTTGCAACAGTTGAGAAATATGCTGTAGAAATGGGTAATTACTGTGAACAGGTAAGTCACAGAAGAAATGAAAGCAAGTAACACACAAATGAAATAACACCCTATTCCAAGATTCTGGAGATGTATGAAGTCGAGTCTGGATTCGGGGAGACAGGCACTCCTACTTCTATGATTGGGTTCTTGATTGATAAACATGTCTTATAGAGCAGTGGGGAGTGTATATCAAAAACTTTACACAGTGTGCGTCCTTTGATGTAATTCCACTTTTAGAAATTTAGATTAAAAAGATCAGATCTATGCAAGAAAGTTTATGTTATAAGGGTGTTACGGATCTTGTTTGTGGTAGCAATCTGTGACTGGAGTAGATGTGATTGTATTGGTTATTGCCTAAACTGGGGGTTCTAAAAGGTTTTGGGGGTTGTATGAGAATCATCTAAGCTTTTTTCAGGTAGCTTCCCTCCACCTCCAAGAGTCTAATATTTGAACATCCACTCAGGTATATGAAATAAGTAACTGATAGTCTTTTTACTTCTTTCAAGCAGTTTATAGGTTGTGTTGATTGTACCCTTCCCTTTTTAAAATCTTGGTCTTCCCCCAGGGCAGTAACACAAGGTTTTAAAGTTATATACTGTCTAGAGAAATCATAAAAATTTTGATGAACATTTATTTATCTCCATCTGAATTTCCTTCGAACTACTCTCAAAATACATAATAGGATAGAAACATTCGTTGTTTTTAAATCATTTGAAAATTGAGAATATTGATAGATAAAGGCAGCAGTAGTACACATTAGCAGACTTGCCTGCTCCTTAGCCTTACATCATAATTTAAAAATAAACACCTGATTTTAATTTTTCTGTGTATCTTTATTTGAAATACAAATAATCTTCAAGATGATAAAGTGTTGCTTATAATTTCTTCAGTTTTCTGCAATGGTATGCTAATATGTTGATATTAATAGATAAATCTCAGATGAATTCATATTTCAGTTTTCAGTAGTGACATGTATTTGAAAGGATGCTTGCTTGTTTTATAGAGATGGAGTAGGAAGTGAAACTGAAATTAAGTTATTTTTTTTTTTCAGAGTTTCTAACTATGACATCTTCTGGTATACTCATAATCTCTTCTTTGTCTTCTACATGTTGCTGATGTTACATGTATCAGGGTAAGTTTAATAACTGTTTTAAAAACCACATGTGCTTAAAAATGGGGTAATGAAAGATAAGCCTATAGAAATTTTCATAGGAAATGGCAAAATTTTTGGTTACTGGAATTGAGGGTAGTGTCGAGTGGGATGAATTGTTCTATTTTGGACGTAACATGTTTTAATGAAACTAGCCTAAAAGTATATTAAAATGGAAAGACAAAATTACTTCTCCCACAATGTTGTAGATTTTAAAGCCTTCTATAATTATATCTTTTCTTCTAATTTTTTAAAAAAATTTCATCGGAGGGGATATATGTATACTATTGTAGTTATATCTTGATAAACTTTAAAAGAAAATGAGCAGGAAGTGAAGAACTTCAATGTATTTAATGTTTGAATTTTCAGGAATTCCTTATGTCTTGCTGCTGCAGAGTTTGTAACAATGGAGTTAACAATTTTTAGTTTAAGAAGTCCTAGGGGCACTAGTATTTGCAGAGAAAGCCAAGGATTTACAAGGACCAAAGAAAAACATCTGTGAAAAACACCAGAAAATCACAGAGGGAAAAGCGATAGCTTCCAAGTGGTTACAAAGAATATACCCCAAATACTCTGAAATGTACTTGGACCCAAGCAGTATACTCAAATGTACGGTGCTTAAAATAATTCATTATGAAAAAAAAAATAATAATTCATTATGTTAGAGGATGTAAGTAATATGCTTTTTGTGTATATACATGTCTGTATGATCACCATAGTGGACCTGTGGTTTTAACACTCACACTAGTATGACACTGTTGTTCGGCACCAGATTGACTTGGTTTAGTAGAAGGATACAGGACTGGAAACAGAATGTCAGCAGGATAATGTCAGATGCTTCTTCAGTGGGAGTCCCTCTAGATGTTCAGGAACCTTTTCCCACCTTCTCTGCATTACCTCCTATGTAGTAACTGAGTTTTAAGATGAGATCGTATGGGTAGATAAGGGCTCCTTCACCTTGGGGAAGGCTCACACTCCACAAGAATCAGCCTCTTGATAAGGATCCAGCTTTCCTAAAGGGATGCTCGCAGTTGCCAGCACACACTGCATCAGGAAGCTGAGTCAGCATCCTCCCCGTCCAGATGTGTTCCTCCGGTAGCAAACATTGCTGACTGGTGACACAGCTGTCCCTCCTTGTTTGTCATAACCCGGAAGGTTTCCAGGGAGACGTATGTGGAGGAAAGTTCCGGCCTGCTGTTAATTTTTTCTCCAGAATGTTTTATAATATACTTTCTCAGTACAGTAAATCTGATCCATAAATGATATACTTATCTCAAGCTGCATGTTCAAAATGTTTTTCCTCCAATTTGGGAGGCCACTGGTTTAGATGTCAGCATTTTATGGACCTCTGTCTCCCATGTCCTGATTTACTGTCTCCCAGGTCCTGGTTTAGTCTGTTCTGTATCATGGTTCTAGAACATATAATTGTAGAGCATTAGACATATGACTGGGCTTCTCTGGTGGCTCAGAAGGTAAAGAATCTGCCTGCAGTGCAGGAGACCCGGGTTCAATCCCTGAGTTGGGCAGATCCCCTGGAGAAGGGAATGGCAACCCACTCCAGCATTCTTGCCTGGAGAATCCCATGGATAGTGGAGCCTGGCAGGCTACAGTCCATGGGGTCACAAAGAGTAGGCCACAACTGAGAACTAAAACACACACACACACACACACACACACACACAGATATATGGCCACACATAATCCTGACTTCCAGCTAGCCATGGCTGCCACATAGGGAAGAGGGCTGCAGTCAGTGGAACCTCTGGGTTCTGTTCTTTTCCCTTGTGGGGCTAACATCTTCTGTAGCACCAAGAAAGCCCTTGGTAGAGAAAATCTGCTTTATATTCTGTTCTTTAAATGGCTTGCTTGGTTGTCCAGGGCTATTATCATAAAAATGGACTATGACTAAACAGATGTGCTACTAATGATAATACTAATTTAAAACATTTGCATACTGTTTACTGTATGCCAAGCATAAATTCAAAATGATTTAGATGCTTAATACTATTAAAGGATTATAGTTTTATAAGGATAAATGATACTGTTAAACACCCTTTACATAAGAAATTAGGTTTAGGGAGAGTACATAACTTGCTAAAATTTGCTTAACTGATGTATCCTGCTTTCAGATCCAGGCATTCTGACACAAAAACCCATAGTGTTTTATTTCTTTATTTATTTTTTAGAGAGTTCAGTGCTTCTAAAAATTTGGTTTTAAGTTTTTTTTACCAAACTTACTCATTTTTAATGGAAGGAAAATTGCTTCCCAATATTGTGTTGGCCTCTGCCGTTCATCAGCATGAGTCAGCCGTAGGAATGCATGTGTCCCCTCCCTCTTGAACCCACCTCCAGCCTCTCACCCCTTCCCACCCCTCTAGGTTGTTATGAGTTCCCCGAGTCATCCAGCAAATTCCTGTTGGTTGTCTGTTTTACACATGGTAGTGTATATGCTTCCATGTGACTCTCCCCATTCGTCCCGCCACCTCCATCCCCTCACCAACGTAAGTTGTTCTCTATGTCTGCAGCTCCATATTCGCCCTGTAGATAGGTACATAAGTACCGTCTTTCTAGATTCCATATATATGTTTTTCTCTTTCTGACTTACTTCAGTCTGTATAATGGGGAACGCCTTTGAGTCAGTTCTCATGATGTGGATGAACATAGAGCCGATTATACAGGGTCTTAAGTTTTTATTTTTAAAGTTTAATATCTCGATTTACCTGGGCTTGTTCTCTCTAGCTATAACAGATTAGAGAAAAATATAATTTGCTGATAAAATTAGTTATGCATTTTTTTGCCTTTAAGCTATACTAAATTAAAGTTCTGAAAAGATCTGTTTCTTTGTATTTCAAATAGAGTCACTTTTCAAAGGTTCAAGAGTTTAAATAGACTAGACTTCTGAAGTTTAGAGAGTATTAAGAGTTCTTTCTCCATTTTGGGGGGAAATACAATATATATTTAAATCTTGATTTTACTTTTGTGGAACAGGGGTCATAAACAGAAAGTGACTTTAATTTATATAAAGAAATAACCAAACACATCTACAGAATGACTTATATACTTAATCTATTATACTGACTGAATTAATAGTTTTTTGCATATTATAGATAAATATGAAGAAAACAATTATTCTAATACTGAAATGTGTCATGCAACAAATATACAATACTCTAAGCATTCTGTAGTACACATATTTTATGAAGTTTAATTTTTAATTGACAAATAGAATATATTTAAAGTGTACAAGCAAATTAATACTTATCTATCACATTACATAGTTACCTGTTTTTCTGGCATGAACACTTGAGATTTACTCTCAGCAAATTTCAAATGTACAATATGGTATTATTAACCATAGTCACTGTGCTGTAAGTCAAATCTGTTGAATTTATTCATCTTCTAACTAAAAGTTTGTAATTCTGTCAAGTTTAATTTTTAATAAAGCTACATAGATTATGCTGCTGGTATGGGGTAAAAACTACTACTGATAAATCTTACAGCTTTTTCAAAATGGAACATTTCTCAAAATGTTCTTTCTTATTGCAAAAGGTCTATCTATAAGTAAATCTATTGAAGCTATTATTTGTGCCAATGTTGAAGACTTAGATGTATCTTTATTTATAAAATGCTTTGTTAATTTTACTCTCTAGCTTTTGGTTATACAAGTAAAGTACAGCTATTCAAAACAAGCTTCTTGAATTTATTTTGAAGTGCCTGATAGAGTATGCTTTAGATTTGAACAGAAGCTCACTCTTTGTTGGGCATTTGCTTTTTCTCCATCAATGTGGTGAGTAAAATAATAGGGTATAGAAGAACAATGTAATATATAAGCTTTAGTCTCCCAGCCTTGGTTATTATTTTAAAATTTAAAAAAAAAATCAATTGAAAGTGCTAAAGGCAATTTTAAACTACATATTTTCCAAGTGTAAACATACTATATTTTCCAGGATTCTAGTAGTGCAGAAAATTGAAGGATCAACATGGGCTAGAAATTGTAGACAGTTTTTTAATTCAATAGCAAAGCTATTTGAAATTGTTGACTTTTATAAGGAGGAGCAATTGCTTTATGTAATTTTCTAAAGTCAATTTTATTTTTATAAAATCTTGTTTTGAAGAAAGTTCAAAAGATGATTTTGACCAAGATTCTTTCAGTCTCCCTACAGTATATCTAAGTAAATTTCTAATTTTGAAAATCCCATTCTGTTTTTGGAAAGCTCTAATTTTTATGAAGTTATTTCTCTTTTGAAATAGATTCCAGAGCCCACATTCTTAACTACTAAATCAAGCTGGCTATTGGCATGGCTTCCCTGTATCCCATTTAAAGCTGGAAATTGAAATTAAATGTGGTGCTCCTGGGGTATGCAGTCTATTTTGGCTAAGTGGAAATCTTAGCTTTGCTCAAAGTATTACTCGCAATATTATTTAGGATCCAGTTACCTTGATTGTCTTCTGTGTGCTTAGTCGCTCAGTCGTGTCCGACTCTTTTGACCCCATGAACTGTAATCTGCCAGGCTCCTCCATCCATGGAATTCTCCAGGCAAGAATACTGGAGTGGGTAGCCATTTCCTTCTCCAGGGGATCATCCTGACCCAAGAATCAAACCCTGGTCTCCTGCATTGCAGGCAGATTCTTTACCAACTGAGCTACGAGGGAAGCCCAGTTACCTTGATTATGCATGCCTTTAGCTTAACCTAGTTTTTATTCTTTTTGCCTATGTATTTGATTTTTTCCCATTAGTATTTATAAGCATTCCTATTGCCTGGCACCCTAAAAAAGAATATGTCATATACACTAAACTCAATTTTTTTTCCAGTGATTATATGGATTTTTAAAACACATTATTTTTTTCCCTAGGAGATAAGTGTGACATGGCAATTAAGAGCTTACATCACTTACTAGCTGTAGGACCTTGCCAGATAATTTGTCCTTTCTTTTTTATCCATTACATGGGATTAATAATAAAATATCCATATGATAGAGTTGTCTCATAGGTTTGAATAAGTGAATGCAGCAATGTAGGCAGAATATAGATATGCTGAATAAATGTTAGCAGGAAAAAAATTATATTTGCACTAATACAAATACCTGTGTAAGGAAGAAACTCCACATTTAGTTGGTTGAACAATATTTTTTTTTTATAAACACACATTTTTTTTTTTCAAGAGCCCAGATTTTGCTATCAGCAAAGTAATCTGGTAAACATGTAATGAAAATTGCTTAGCAGATCAGAGAATATTCCTTGAAAGGGCAACAATCTTTATAATGTTGTTAGCCCTCAAGAGGGCAATAGATTTTAATTATAAAGATTTGAGGACTTTAAGACAAACCTTCTCCTAAGGAATTTTTTTTTTCTCGTTTTTAAGTACACTTTTATAGGAGATTGCTATTTTTACACTGTATTTAAAGATATTTCAATTCAGATGACATTCAGGAAAAATATTGAAAAGCCAAAAATGTTTCCTCTTTCCAGACATAAATGTAGCTGGATGTTTCTTTCTTCATTTTCATTTGAAAAACTCATCAAGAGGAGAGATATACTGCCATTCTCACTTGCTGATAAAAGGGATATTGGAGGGAAAAGCAATTATGAATGTCACAGAGTCTCAGCCCAGAGCCTCACCGGACTCCTTTGAAAGGCACATGGAGGGAACACGTTGTAAATGAGATTTGGCACCTTAGCCTCTCAATTTTAAGACAGTCAGCGCTCCCACTGGCTTTAGCTCTAGGAAGTGTTGCATGGGTGGTAATTGTATTTTACTTTTTATTTACATAAGAGGCAAAATATTATGTGAGAATTCTGGAAAAGAAAGGGGAAAGGTCCTCCTCAGTTGTGTGGATGACAGTGAGAGCCAGATAATAGTAAACATTAATAACTGAGCCAGCTGGACTTTTCAGACCATATTTTATTATTATACATAAGTGATACCTGAATTATTCTTTAAAACATAGCTTTCTGCCATTTGGAACTACTTACTGGCATGAGTTTGTTGTAGAGCATGATTTATATTCTGCTTAAATCATTTTTTCAGAAACTTTGAAAGGAGTGGCTTTTTGTGAGCATGTTTCTAAAAACATTTATTCTTTAAACCCAAGGAACACAGACTTTGTCAACAATGACAGTGAACCAGAGGCATTGTCAGCCTCATAGGAATTAAAAGTCAAGAAGTAACCTGGGGCAGACAAATACTTATGAGATGAGGCTTATTGTGTTGGTTTATCTTTCTTCTGCTATGCCCTCAGGAGGAGGAAATTATGCAACATAGTTAAGTGTTAGAAGTTGCTGGTTCCCAAGAATCTTCTCTTTTAGAAGCACTTGAACTGAGGTCTCCTTTTACTCACTCTGGTGTGGAGGGAGGAGAGGCTTGTGGGATTTTCTTCCTGGGGAGAGGCACCTGCCCTTAGAATGTCAGATGGGAACTTGGCAAAGCCACGTGAAAGGAAGGCCCGGAATCTGTAGGTTAAGCCAAAAGTAGTACAGCATCGCCGACTCAGCGGATGTGAATTTGAGCAAACTCTGGGAGACAGAGGACAGAGGAGCCGGGTGTGCTGCAGTCCACTGGGTCACAGAGTTGGACACAACTTAGCGATTGAAAAACAGCAACAAAAGGAGAATATTAATAGGCTTCCAGGTGGTAAAGAATCCACCTGCCAGTGTGGGAGATACAAGAGACACTGGTTCGATCCCTGGGTTGGGAAGATCCTTTGGAGTAGGAAATGGCAACCCACTACAGTATTCTTGCCTGGGAAATCCCATGGACAGAGGAGCCTGGCAGACCACAGTCCGTAGGGTCACAAAGAATCAGACACAACTGAGCACACACATATGCACGAATATAAAACCTTAGGTGAAAGGGAGAAAGTCAGGTGATAGCTGAAGTTGTAGTTGAATAGAAGAAAATCCCAGTGCAGCCTACAGCCTATTATACATCTGTGAGTTAGAATACAAAAGAGGAGAAAAAACACAGCAGGGTGATATATCCTCGGTAAATTGGAGTGTTTTTGAGGATAGGGTTATTCCCTTTTTAAAAAGCTTTCTATTTTGTGTGGGGGTAGAGCCACTTCACAATGTTGCGGTGGTTTCAGGTGTACACCAAAGAGACTCAGCCAGACATATACATCCATTCTAATCCCCCAAACTCCTCTTCCATCCAGGCTGCCACACAGCATTGAGCAGAGTTCCATGGTCTCTACAGTAGGTCCTTGTCGGTTAGGATAGGACTATTTCTTCCTCATCTTTATCTGTGAAATTCCTTTCACAAGTCATCATTCGCTCAGTATTTGCCGGATTACGTGGAATTGTGTTAATTGGCCTTTATCTAGGAATGTGTTGTCTCTCTAGGCCCTTACAATTTTCTTCAAATATGAAAGTATTGCAGACAGCAATAAAAATAATCTGTGTATTTGTTTAAATGTAACTTGGCTTGCCACTCTGAGCCTGTCACTTACATGTAGTGCTGTTTAGATAATAAGTTATTATGGCAACAAGAATATCAATTCATGTGCCAGAGGAATTAACTTTGAAGTCTTGACTATTTTGGTTGTATTGTAGACTGGCATATTTTTATTGGAGATTTTTGTGTGCCTCTGTGGCTAAAAATTCTTTGGATTGTGGGAGAAAATTTTTTATCTCTTTGTCTTCTTGCACTTTTTGGTTTTTAATTTTTCACTTAAAATATATAGGGTGAATAAAATTTCTGAGAAGGTAAGTCTTTGTTATATGTAATCCAAAGTCCCCTTACATCATATTTTTATATTTTCCATATGTTAATAAATATAATGTTCTATACAACTATGACCTTTAGATATGTATGTATTTTTCCCATTTGTAATTTCCCATTCATAGGATTTATTTTCATTCTTAGGTAAAAATGATTTTTTATGTAATAATTCCTAATTAAAGTCTTACGATTTATTTACTTTTGTTGATATCTTATCCTGAAAGCCAGGTAAAGGTGGGAATTGAGATTATGGGGTATTTTTTGTCATAAGGATGCCATATGTATAGATAGATGTAAGTAATATATTTAAGACATTCTCATGTACATAAATTGATTTTTACTGTATGTGTGTGTATGTGCATGCATGCTCAGTTGTGTCCGATTTTTTGTGACCCCTAAACTGCATCCTGCCAGGCTCCTATGTCCTTGGGATTCTCCAGACAAGAATACTGGAGTGGGTTGCCGTGCCCTTCCCCAGGGGATTTTCCCGACCCAGGGATCAAACCCAGGTCTCCCGACCAGGCAGGTGGATTCTTTACCACTGAGCCGCCAGGAAAGCTCAATTTATGCTACAAGCTACACTTATTAATGAATTTTTTAATCTTCTAAACTGTGAGTTTACTTTCTCCCCATTTTGAGGATGGAAATAATGAACTTCAGACCGAATACTTTCTCATGTAATTTTAACCTAAGTTTTTCTCCTGGGGCCTTATTTATAATAACAAGTGGTTCTGGCTAGAGGTACAGGGTAAGAAGGTTGGGGAGGAAGGAGAAGGAACAAGGGCTAAATTTATTATAAGAAATATTTCCAGTACATCAGTGTTTTTCTGAAATGTGGAATAATCCTTTTATCCCACACTGCCATTTTAGTAAAGCCTGAAAGCAAAGGAAATAGTAACAAATATTGGATGCTTGCATATTTTTTCTTTCCTAAGAGATCAAAGGCCTTTCCTTTATAAACCTGTTAAGTAGAGGATAACAGGTACTATCTCTCAGCTGAGGAAGCTTATTAGAATGACCTATTTTACTTTGCACACTTAAGGAAGGTTTGAATCTCGATCCTAGGTCCTTAGATTCCAAGGCTTTGTTTTGCCAGCCGGACAGTCTGTGGCAGGATACTTAATTGCAGGGCTTACTACAAAATGAAAATACAGGGCCCCTTGATAATAAATTGTTAAGCATTTGAAGATGATGGCGACAGAGCCAGTTTTGTGGAAACGCTGTTGAGTGTTGAAAGTGCATCTTGAAATCCTTATGAGTGCAAAAACAATAGTGTCCACAACCACCTATTTTGATACACCATAAAGTCATTGATTTCTTATGATTGAAGAACACTGGACATCCCACAGATACTTCAAAATCTCTCTTTTGGAGCATAATGCCCCAAAAAATTAGTAGTAAGCATTCTTATTCCCACAGTCTGTGTGCCTCCATCCCCTACTGTTTCACTGTCTTAACTTGGCAAGACTTTCTGCTTTCCAATTGACTAACATCTTTTTCTTTCCTTTTTTCATTTTCAAATGATTTTTCATTTGAGAGATAGAACAGTATAAGAATGTTCCTTTTATTTTAACTTTTAGATGCACTTGCCATATCTAAAAAATTATATAGTTATTATTTGCTTTGAAAAATTAATTCACTAGAAATACATTGAAGACTTAAAACATGCAAGAAACTTGCTGGAGAGTTGAAGAGATTTGGCAGTGAGTGTGGTTATAAGGGGAATATATAATGCACAAGATATTAGCCCTTCTACTAGTTTGGGAATAAACAGTGTATTTTGTTCATTGTAATCGCTCATATTGGAATTCCATTTCCCTATCCTGTAACACTGGGATCTCCATTTCCTTCAGTTGCTTCTCCCATGAAGCCCTTTCCAGAATGTCATAAGCAGAGTTCATCATCTCTACATACTCTTTAGAGGTCATTACACATCTATAAAGCATTACTCATTTTGGTTTTTTGTTGCTGTTCTTGCTTTCATATCTAATTATACCCATTAAAGTTGTGGTATGGCTATTCAATTTAGATTAATTAAAGTGAAATAATATGATAAATTCAATTTTTTGCCTGTACTACCACACTTCAACAGCTACGTGTAGCCCATGGCTAGACAACAGATTTAGATCATTTCCACCATCACATAAAGTTCTTTTGGATGGCAGTACACTCAACCGTAAGCTTCTTGAAGGCAGGGGCTATATCATTTAAATTAATCAGTCTCAAAAATTAAATAACAATCAGTGTGAAATAGGTATATCTCAGTGGGGCTGTAGGGCAATGAGGAAGATCAGAATTATTTGGCAGGTAGAGAAGAGAACTGTGCATTTTTTAAAGCATTACTTCAAGTGAGTTTTGTTATTGCATTAAACTCTAAAGAAAGGCAGGTATATTATGTCTGCTGAAATAAATATAGGTACTAGGGATTCAAATAAATCATAGAGACCACATATTGAACTCAGTTTTAACAAATGCTTTCACAGTGAAGTAACTGGATTAAAAGATGATATTTGATTTTATCTGTCAATCCAGTGTCTATAATATTTAATGTACATTCCTATTCAAAATTCACCTGATGCAAAGAGCTGACCTACTAGAAATGACCTTGACTCTGGGAAAGACTGAGGGCAGGAGAAGAAAGGGACAACAGAGGATGAAATAGTTGGATGGCATCACTGATTCACTGGACATGAATTTGAGCAAACTCCGGGAGATGGAGAAGGACAGGGAAGCCTGGCGTGCTGCAGTCCTTGGGGTTGTAGAGAGTGGGACATGATTTGGTGACTGAACAACAACAGAATTAAAAATTCTTCAGAGTGGAAGTATTTTAGGGGCTTGACATATAGAGATGTTTATTTAAGGTTGCATGTTCTAAGAAGTTCTGCACTTCAGTTCAGTCACTCAGTTGTGTCCAACTATGCAACCCCATGGACTGCTTCCCTGTCCATCACCAACTCCCGTATCTATCTGCGCCATCCCGTAGTTCTGCACTAGTACCAAAGAAATGAACACTTCCTACTTTTCACTAGTACAGTGAAAAGGTAAGTTTATTGCATTTCATTGAACTTTAAAAATAACATAAAATTATTGGTTAGCTAGAAATATACTACTTCCTTTTCTAGATAGATAGAGCCATGTAGAGCCATAAAACTGTATTCATTGCATACATTGGCCTTTGATTTCAGAATATTGTTCATAAGTAGAATGGAAATTCTGCAGGGAGAGCAAGCCTGGTACACGGGAAGGAGCATGGCCTTTGGCTGACTTGACCACTGATTGACAGTGTGGTCTTGGGCAGACCACCTAACAGTTCTGAGTGTTTTTGCTCATTCTAAGATGAGGAGACTGACCTTTTCTTATTCTAATTTTTATTGGAGTATGGTTACTTTACAATGTTCTGTTAGTTTCTGCTGTACAGCAAAGTGAGTTACCTATATGTACACCTATATCCCCTCTTTTTTGAATTTCTTCGAGGCCACTAATCTTTACCACACACATGTATTATGAAGTTTGTGGAAATAGATTAAATAGATTAAAGCAGCAAGCACTTGTCTGGCATGTACTACCTCTCCTTTTAATACTAAGTTCAAAACCTGCCACTGTCCTACCTTTTGAACTCCTCAGTATCTTTACCACCTAATTTATCCAAAGGGCTTCCTTGTTGGCTCAGATGGTAAAGAATCTGCCTGCAGTGCAGGAGATGCAGGTTCAATTCCTGGATCAGGAAGATCCCCTGGAAAAGGGAATGGGTACCCACTCCAGTATTCTTGCCTGGAGAATTCCATGGACAGAGGAGCCTGGTGGGCTACAGTCCTTGGGGTTGCAAAGACTTGGACACCTCTGAGTAACTGACACATACAATTTATACAAAAACCCCAAGATTTTGTGCTTAATTTTTTTTTTCTGATGAATGGTAATTTTTGTTTGTTTATCATTGTCTGTAGATCTTTTCTCCTTTGTACGTGTTCCTTCAATGACAATAATTATATTCTGAAACAAAGAAAATACCACTTTAACGGGCATAGTCATAGGTAACCTATGCCATTAAACTTGAGAACAGCTTAAAATAACATAAAGCTCTCCAAATTAAAAGGGATTTTAGAAAATTTTGTGCTACTTTATATACCAGGAACAACATTGTTTACTTGATTGGACTGGCCTGAAGATTTGTACTGCATGGCAGCAACATTTATCCTAATAAGGACCATTTGTACATGGGGTAATGTCCAACCTGAATGATGTTGTTTATGACTTAGGAGAAGGAGAATGATGTTGTTTATGACTTACATTCCTTTGCCTGATGTTCAGCAGCCCCTTCTCTCTTTCTTTCTCTCTCACTCTCTCTGTCTCTCACACACACACAGACACACACACACTCTATATCTGACCTAATTTCCAGGTTTTTGTTCATATTGAACGCCTTTCTTTGATGTCTCCTTCTTTAACCAACTTACTTGCTTTGCGTGATACAGGTTTTTGGAATGAGGGAGATCAAGTGTCTGAATACCATGCCATTCCTTTCTCCAAGGGATCCTCCCAACCCAGGAATTGAACCCAGGTCTCTTGCATTGCAGGCAGATTCTTTACCATTTGAGTCAAGCCCCATGCTTTGACTACTACTGACCGAATCTCTGACCTAAACAATATGGGTTTCTCATCTGTAAAATGGGAATGAAAACACCTTATATGTTATTTTGAAGTTTAAGTGGGACATTCGCTGTTAATGTTGTTTAGTTATTTAGTTTTGTTAGTTATTTAGTCACTAAGTCGTGTCTGACTCTTTTGCGACCCTGTGAACTTTAGCCCACCAGGCTCCTCTGTTCATGGGATTCTCAAAGCAAGAATACTGGAGTGAGTTTCCATTTCCTCCAAGGGATCCTCCCAACCCAGAGATCTGACCCATGTCTCCTGCATTGGCAGGAGGGTTCTTTGCCACTGAGCCACCAGAGAAACTCAAGTAGGAAATAGATGTTTACAAATTTTCTGACATACTTTCTTAGTAAATATTGATCTGTCCATCTGTCATCTTTTTCAAATGAAAGTTTTGAGGATCTAGTGTTCCAGTGAGTTAGCATGCTGTATAGTAAGAGGTGAAGAGCATAGAATTTGAGTCAAACCTGGATTCAAATCTTGGCTCTGCCACTTACTTGCTGGGATGTTACTTAATCTGTTAAAATAGTTTCTTAATTGATAAATAGTTATTCCTATTTACAGTAGTTGTGAGGATAATGTGAAATGAACATAAATTGTTTTGGACTGAACCTCATACTTACTATACATTACTAAGCTGTCATTAAATCACTCTACTGAAATCATCACCAGTGGTCTGAGTTATGGTCAGCTTCTCTAAAGATATCTTCTAAACTGGATTTTGAGTTTCTGAAGGTTTAGGAGCCAAATTTGAGTATTTCTTGAACTCGGTAGCACCATCTAGGATCATGCCGGTTGCATTATGCCAGTTTGTTCAATTTATGGCCAATAGAAAAACTGCTCCAGACTTTTGGCCTGTCCACCTGTCAGCCACTACCCTCAGGGTACTCAGTAGGAGCAGCAAGTTTGGGTAACTCGTTACTTGTAATCAAAGCTGTACCAAATTATCAGATTTTCTAAGTAGAATGGCACAACAATTGTATTATGTGACTAGAACTTTATAAAGAATTACGTACTTCTCTCACACTTGTACAATGTCCGTGCATTTCATTCACTACTTAGAAGCTCATTGCATGTACTGTGTGTTCTCTGATGATTAGTTATGGGAAGAAAGTAAAATAAAATGAAGAGTGAAAGGGAATTGAACATAAGCATAAGGAGAAAATGAGAGAATGATCAGGTTGAGTAGATGGTACATTACACCAAAGACTGACTTAGTTATTGCTTTCCTAACTTTCATATATTAGATCTATTTCATATCGTTTTTCTTGTTATAGTCTTTGTCGTTTTAAAATATTATCTTTGCAAAAATCATTTATATAGTTACTGTAGCTGTGGTAAACTTAAAGATGTACTTTTCAAAATACACTGAAATTATATGGGTCATTTAAAACATGAAGGTTTAGGGTTAGGGTCAGCATGAAGGGTAATTTAAACACTCTTAGCCAACCAAGAAAAATAATTTTGGAAATGAAAATTTTCATATTTTCAAAATTAAAATAAACATTTCAGTGCTTTTCAAGGTCCTACCTTTTTCTTCAAGATTTACTTATGAAAAAAAAAAAAAAAAAGTAAATCTATGATTTGATGCACTATCCCTATGAAGTAGATCTTACTTAACTCCTTTTGATAAAAAATACAGAACAGAGAAAGTTGAAGACTTGTCTTAAATCTCACAAAATATGAAATAATCAGAATGGGATTTTAGGGTTTTAGGTTTTCCTTCCTGATTCATTATTGTGAGCCTTTTCTGTGGTTCTTGTTTATGGAGAAATCGAAAAGTAAACAGGTTTAGGGTCTGATGGAGTGTATTCATTTTTTTCAGACCATGGGAGATGCACACTTCCAGTTTCTGTTATTGTGTTTGTTTAACATTTCCCTGTGAATCAGCAAGGCTTGTTTTGTCTCGTCTTAGCCAAATCAAATGTGAACCCTGTACTTTTCCATTTGTGTTTAAAATTATGGCGAAAGTACTCATATTATAGTGTTTATTGAAGTGAAAACTTGTATGTGATTTTATAAATGCTTAATAGACTTGAAATAAAAGCTGTCAAATGCAAGAATATTTGGAAAGATTGCATGTGTCTTCCCTACCATGTATTTATGGTGTATTTTGGGGGAGGGGAACCAAATTTTTTAACGTAGTTCCATGGTAATGAATTTGTTAAGATTTTTAAGATTTCTCAATTAATGTTATATAAGGTATATGAGAAGCACTTCTTGAATAAATGGTATGTGAAAGTCAACAAGAAAAAAGATTATTTTACTATAATGTGCCTCTGATTTCAAGTTCCTTTTTATCTTTGTTTTTATTTTTTTCTGAACTTTAGAGGGCTGCTGAAGTATCAGACTAATTTAGATAGCCACCCTCCTGGCTGCATGAATCTTAATGGAACCCACTACCAGAATACTCATTTACCAGGGCATTTCTCAGAACATTTTCATGAATCTTCTCCTGGAGGATTTTCAAAGCCTGATGAACTTACCCAGGACACGTTTGTGAAGATTTGTATGGAAGAGCCCAGGTTCCAAGCTAATTTTCCACAGGTCAGATTAGTCCTATGCCTTTACTGGTCTCTGCAAAGTCCATGTTCCCATAAAAAATTGATCAGCATTGCATTTAAACATGTTTTTGAAGGTAATAAAGCAATTATTCTTACAGAAGAGAATGTTTCAGGCTGTTTCAGTAGCAAATTAGTACCTGTTTTTCCATAATAGGCAGCCTACAGTTCAATGAGTAGATCTATGATATTACAGAATATAGAAAATTCCTGTTTAACTCATCATATGATCTTTGCAAATTGTGGCACTGGTGCTTACCATAAGAAAGGTGGCAAAGATACGTTCCTTATGCATTGACAAAAGTAGGTTGAATAAGAAAAATAATAGTGAAAAACCTAGTACTACTACTAATAATTATTATAGTATAGTATCGTATTATGTATAATATTATAAACAGTAAGCTGTAAAATAAATTTATTGAATGCTTAATATCATCTGCTAGGGACTGTGCTAAAATATATTGTATGCTTTTTTAATATTCACAATAACTCTTTGAAGCAATTACCATCATCCTTAATTTTCTGATAAGGAAATTATGGTATAATATTATTATGATACAATATTATGTATAATATTATAAATACTGAGTTGTAAAATCAGTATATTGAATGCTTAATACCATCTGCTTGGGGCTGTGCTAAAATACATTATATGCATTTTTTTAAATATTCATAGCTCTTTGAAGCAATTATTGTCAACCTTAATTTTCTGATGAGGAAATTGTGGTTTAAATATGTAAATATACTCTGACCAACGTATGTAAACTAACTTGTAGGAGAAGAACAGTACAAAACCAAGTTATCTTGCTCTTAGAAAACTTCTTCCCAAAATACCCAACTAGTAGTTTGGTAAGAGTCATAATCTTCCCTTGTAGCCGTGGGAGCTGCCCACATGGGTATCACACCCTGTATTCTGTGTCTGTACCAAAGGAAAGTCGGGAAATAGTGAAATTGAATGTCTGTTTTAAGAAGAAGAAAAGGGAGTCAAGAGATAGCGATTTGTAGATGCCTTTGGAATGAGTGTGTTTGTCTTGTTTTCTTATTAATAATAATCCTCTAGATTTCTTTTAAGCTTTACAATCTTCAGAGCTTTTCTGGCTTCACACAATGCTTTATGTTAGGGAAGGCAGGTATTGTGAGTCCCATTTTACTTGTGTGATGCCCAGAGGCTAAGCAATGTCCCGAAGTTTCAGAGCTTGTCCTGTGATGCTTACTCTGCACACAGTTTCTAACTGTTGGGTTGGCCAAAATGTTCATTTGGGTTTTTCTATAAGATGGAAATGCAAAAATCTGAATAAACTTTTTGGTCAACCCAATAAATGTGAGGAGCAGGCATGATCTGCATGGAATAAGGACTTTCTGGAATAACTCTGTAGATTAGGATTTAAAAGGTGACCATGAAAATACATTTGGGTTGGGGGCCTCCAAGTGTTGAGAGAGATAAAGTGTGTAGTTGTAGGAGAAAGGTTGACCACACAGGCTATGCAGTTATCCTGGGATGAGCGTTATGCCTCCAACATACATGCAAAATTGTCATGGTTTCCAAATTCTAAATAGTATCTTCTGTTCGTGTTATATTATGTAAAAGTAAATTGTGAACAACACATGTGGTATGCCCATATTTGAAAATATATACATATACATATTTTACATTGGGTATACATTTTGTATATGTATATTATGCATGCATATTGTGTGCATTAAAAATACCTAGGGTTCTCTTTTTTTTTAAACAAAATTAGACTGGTACATTTTTAACTAAAATACTCCAGATTTACTTAAGCTTTTATTTCTCTTTCTTCCTCCTTTAGAGAAAGATATTGTATATATACAACATACATTTCTTGTGGGCCCAGAAGGATATATGAAACAATAAACTACCTGTTAATGGTAGTTATACCCTTGATAGTGGCTTGAGGGTAGGGTCCAGACATTACTTTCCCTTCTATTTTATACTTTACTCTTGTTTCAGTAAGTTGCAGTGAGCATCTGTTGCTTTTTACTCATTTTTCTTTACACTTTGTTATTTCAAATACAGATTAAATTATCATTGCTGTATTATTACTGTAATGTGTCAAATAAGCAGTGAGGCAGGATATAAAGAGTCCTATAACACAAGTATTTCTTAAAGTGTATTTCAAAAATTCTCCATTAGACCTGGCTTTGGATTTCTGGACCTTTGTGCCTATATTGTGCTGAAAGGCTTTACAGGTGTATCCGGAGCAATAAGCCAGTCACCATCATCTCAGTCACAAGTCATCCATCAGATGTCATGGAAATCCGAATGGTCAAAGAAAATTTTAAAGCAAGACCTGGCCAGGTAAGTCAATGTCCAGCAACTTTTAAAATACCTTTTATCTGTTTTTTCAAAATTAGCATTATTAAGATATTTGAACTTCTTTCTTGGTCATTTAAAAATTGTTTGTTGCTTTTTAGTACATTATTCTACATTGTCCCAGTGTGTCTGCATTAGAAAACCATCCATTTACTCTCACAATGGTAAGAAACTTGTTTTTTGATTCTCTAATGTTTAGAATGAAATGCATCTTGCTCTTTGTGTGTGTGTGCACTCCACCTCATTCTAAAAATCATTCAAGGCTGTCACAATATCCTTAATGTTTAAGTAAACCATCTTTTTACAAGAAATATAATTACCTAGACAGAAACTTAGTAACTATTAATTATTTTGTAAAAATTTAAACTTCAGGAAATATTGTTTAATTTATGAAATCTTTTTGATTCAAAATGCAGAAAATTTCCTGAATATTTGGACTCTTCTTTTTATAAAATATGTATGAAATTATAAAATGTGCATGATTTTCTTTAGAGAGATTAAATTTAAGGAAATAGAGTACTGTGGGTTGAGATGGAAGCAAAAGAAAATGTTTAGAAAAGAAAAAGCTCAGTGTAATTGGCATCTAGGCTGTGTATGGAGAAGGAAAAGGAAAATAAAGTCAGAAAAATAAAATAGAACAAATAATGCGGGGAAATCTGGCTAAATTATGGTATCATCAAATATTGTTAGCCCATTCCCTAATGTTATTTTTTGCCTTATACAAATGGCATGAGCCCATTATGAAAAGAGTAAATAATTCAGAAGCATATAGGATCACATCATAACTTTTCCTCATTACCCCGCTCCCAAGTCCTGTTCTTAAGTTTGAGAAATAGTCTTACCGATATTTCCTTACATTCTTTGGCATATATGGGTGTCTGCCATTCGTTTGCTGGATCCTTTGTTTTAAAGTTTTATTTTTTCACTCACCAATAGGTCGTGGACAACTTTCCATGTTACTGTATTTGTAAATGCCTCATTATTTTTAATCACTGTATGTCACAGTAGAAACAGTGTAATTTATTTAATATTTTCCATTGTTGATGGAAGTTAAGATTTTAATTCAGTTTCTAACAAAAGTAACTGAGATAAGGACAACATATTTACATGTTAGAATTGATCAAATTATGAGGGGAGGTCCAGGAAAACAGCATGTTGATGTGCAAAGGTTTAGAGATGGAGTTCTGCCGGGATTGGCTGTGCTGTCTGCAGGTCATTTCAGTTGTGTCCAGCTCTTTGTGACCCCATGGACTGTAGCCCTCCAGGCCCTTCTGTCCATGGAGTTTTCCAGGCAAGATGCTGGAGTGGGTCACCATGCCCTTCTCCAGGAGATCTGCCCTACCCAGGATAGAATCCGTGTCTCTTACGTCTCCTGCACTGGCAGACAGATTCTTTATAACTAGTACCACCTGGAAAGCCCCTATTGGAACCACTGTTAAATGTGATGTATTATTCAAGTTGAAAGCTTGGAAACATTTGTCAAGTTACTTCATCTTTTTTGTACATTCATTTCTTAGTGTAATATTATTATAAAGACAGTAGCTATTCACACACACCTTATGAGTTCAAATGAAATACTACAAATAAAGCACGTAGAACACAATCTGGAATGTGAAAAGTATCAAGCATATGTCAGTTTATGTTAGCAAGTGTTATAATTTTTATTTGCAGTGTGAATTTGCCCCTTGAGAGCATGTACATGTGATGATGGCTAGGCCAGAAACATTTGTATTTAAGGAACAACACAAACCGAGAGAAAGTGTCAAATGTTTAAAGGAAAAGCAGGAGTTATTTTTCCAATCCCTTATGATTATACAGTGGAGATGAAGAATAGATTCAAGGGATTAGATGTGGTAGACAGCATCTGAAAAACTATGGATGGAACTTCATAATATTGTACAGGAGGCAGTGACTAAAACTATCCCAAAGAAGAAGAAATGCAAAAAGGCAAAGGGGTTGTCTGAGGAGGCTTAACAAATAGCTGAGGAAAGAAGACAAGTGAAAGACATGGAAGTAAAGGAAAAATATACCCAACTGAAAACAGAGTTCCAGAGACTAGAAGGAGAGATAAGAAAGCCTTCTTAAGTGAACAATGCAAAGAAATAGAGGAAAACAACAGAATGGGAAAGACTTTCTCTTTTTACAGATATTTTCTAGAAAACTGGAGGTACCAAGGGAACATTTCATGCAAGGATGGGCATGATAAAGGACAGAAATGAGAAGGACCTAACAGAAGCAAAGGGTGTTAAGTAGAGGCAGCAAGAGTACACAGAGGAACTATACAGAAAGGTCTTAATGACCTGGATAGCCATGATGGTGTGATCCCTCACCTAGAACCCTCACCTAGACATCCTGGAGTGTGAAGGCAAGTGGACCTTAGGAAGCATTACTGTGCACGAAGCTGATGGAAGTAATGGAATTCCAGCTGAGCTATTTAAAATCCTAAAAGATGATTCTGTTAAAGTGCTGCACTCAATATGTCAATATGTCAGCAAATTTGGAAAACTCACCAGTGGCCACAGGACTGAAAAAGGTCAGTTTTCATTCCAATTCTAAAGAAGAGCACTGCCAAAGAATGTTCAAACTATCGTACTATACTCTATCAATTACCAAATTGCGTTCAAGGACAGAAGAGCCTGGCAGGCTACAGTCCATAGGTCCACAAAGAGTTGGACAAGACTGAGCAACTAACCAGAGAAGGCAATGGCAACCCACTCCAGTGTTCTTGCCTGGAGAATCCCAGGGACGGCAGAGCCTACTGGGCTGCCATCTATGGGGTCACACAGAGTCAGACATGAATGAAGTGACTTAGCAGCAGCAGCAGCAGAGCAACTAACGCTTTCACTTTCTTTCAGCAAGGTAAAGCTCAAAATCCTTGAGGCTAGTCTTAGCAGCATGTGAACTGAGAACTTGCTGGTGTACAAGCTGAGTTTAGAAAAGGCAGAGGAACTAGAGTCAAATTGTAAACATTTGGTGGATCACAGAGAAAGGAAGGAGTTACAGAAAAGTATCTACTTCTGCTTCATTGACAATAGCCTTTGACTGTGTGGATCAGTTAAAACTGAAACATTTTTAAAGAGATGGGAATTCCAGACCAACTTATCTGTCTCCTAAAAAACCTGTATGCAGGTCAAGAAGCAGCAGTTAGAATAGGACATGGAACAACAGACTGGTCCCAAGTTGGGAAAGGAGTACGGTATATTGTCACCCTGTTTATTTAACTTATATTCAGAGTACATCATGAAAAAAACTGGACTGGATGAATCACAAGCTGGAATCAAGACTGCTGGGAGAAATATCAACAACCTCAGATATGATACCACTCTAATGGCAGAAAATGAAGAGGAAGTAAGGAGCCCCTTGACGAGGGTGAAACAGGAGAGTTGGCTTAAAATTCAGCATTTGAAAAATGAAGATCTTGGCATCTGGTCCCATCACTTCATGTCAAGTAGAAGGGGGAAAAGTAGAAACAGTGACAGATTTTCTTTTGTTGATCTCCAAAATCATTGCCAATGATGACTGCAGCCATGAAATTGAAAAGACACTTTCTCCTTGGAAGAAAAGCTATGACAAACCTAGACAGCATATTAAAAAGCAGAGATATCACTTTGCTGACAAAGGTCCACGTAGTCAAAGCTATGGTTTTTCCAGTAGTCATGTATGGATGTGAGAGTTGGACCATATAGAAGACTGAGCGCCGAAGAATTGATGCCTTCAAACTGTGGTGCTAGAAACGACTTTTGAGAGTCCCTTGGACAGCAGGGAGATCAAACCAGTACATCCTAAAGGAAATCAGTCCTGAATATTCATTAGAATATTCATTCAGCTGAAGCTGAAACTTCAATACTTTGGCCACTTGTTGCGAAGAACTGGCCCATTGGAAAAGACCCCGATGCTGGGAAAGATTAAAGGTGGGAGGAGAAGAGGGCGGCAGAGGATGAGATGGTTAGGTAGCACCACCAACTCAATGGATATGAATTTGAGCAAACTCTGGGAGACAGTGAAGGATGCGGAAGCCTTGAAATCCCAACGTGTAGAAATATGACTAAAAGGTTCAAAGTTTTGTTCTTATTGTTCAGTTGCTCAGTCCTGTCCGACTCTTTGTGACCCCATGGACACAGGAGCTCGCCAGGCTCCTCTATCCATGGGATTTCCCAGACCAGAATATTGGAGTGGGTTACCATTTCCTTCTCCATCAGAATGTGTTGGATGAGGCGAAAAGGGTGGATGCCTGGGATTCTGTATCCATCATAGTTTTTCTTCTCTCTTACTTTCTTCAATTAAGACAAGATTTTTCTTTATTCTTTCTGCTGCTTCTAGGCCTCTTCTTCGGTTCTCTTAAAGGAACATGGTTCTCTGAAGAAAAAGCAAGGGAAAAAGGATCTAAAAGAGTTTGGAAAATAGTGCTTACTATATATCACTTAAAAATTCACCATGTCTTTAACCCCGTTAATGGTTTTCAAACATTCTTTAACAAATAGTCCCATTAAATTTTATTCATCCATTTTTTTAACCCATCTTTACTTTCTCACTCTAAGTTCTTTGTCTAAACTAATCTCTTTGCCCTGGGAACAAATTATTGTGTCTTCCATTTATTCACACCCCAAATACCACACATTCTCTTGACCTTTTCCTCTTGTAAGACACTGCATATTCTTTCCAATAAATAGTGCCATTAAATTACTTGTTTAATGCCTGTCTCTCAGACGGTGAAGAATCTGCCTGCATGGCAGGACACCCAAGTTCAATCCCTGGGTTAGGAAGATCCCCTGGAGAAGGGCATGGCAAGCAACAACAGTATTCTTGCCTGGAGAATCCCTCAGACAGAGGACCCTGGCAAACTACAGGCCATGGGGTTGCAAAGATTCGGACAGAACTGAATGACTAACATTTCCTCCTAGACCGTAAGATTCAGGAGCCCTTTGAAGGATACATTCATAGTTCAGTGTCTGGTACATAGAGTAACACAATATATATCTGTTGAAAGAGTGAAAAACACTTAATATCTAATCGGTGTTTGGGACTTACCTTGAAAAATATTTAAAAGATGGATTATCTTTTCCTCCCATCTCTTACTTGAAAGATAAAGGCAGAGAAAAGGAAAAGAGGAATTAAGGAGAAGCAAGAAATGCCATGGCTGACATGACTGTCAGTCAAAGAGCCAGGTTTCCAGTCAGATTCTGAGTCTAATCTTTAAGGTCATGATGACTATTTAGCTACGAAGAGGAGCAGGAAATGTACTTGTGACAAAGGTGGCTGGGGAAGGAACACCAAAGACAAGTGCAAACAATTTACTGAGAACATCTGGTCAGAGCCAGCAGGTCATTTTTCACTTCTACTGCCCCATTCTCAGGGCTACCAATGGAAAATTACTTGTTCCTAATTTCTGTTGGTAATATGACATTTCTAACTGTGGTGCTGAAGAAGACTCTTGAGAGTCCCTTGGACAGCAAGGAGATCAAACCTGTCAGTCCTAAAGGAAATCAAACTTGAGTATTCTTTGGAAAGACTGATGCTGAAGGGAAAGCTCCAATACTTTGGCCACCTGATGAGATGAGCCTACTCATTGGAAAAGACCCTGATGCTTCCAGACTGAAGGCAGGAGAAGTGGGCAACAGAGGATGAGAGGCTGGATGGCATTACCAACTCAATGAACATCACTTTGAGCAAACTCCAGGAGATGCTGAAGGACAGGGAAGCCTGCTGTGCTGCAGTCCATGGGGTCACAAAGAGATGGACATGACTGAATGACTGAACAACATTTGCCAAGTGCTCTCAGAATTTCTTAGATTTGCCTTGCAACCTGTAGGTCAAAATAGATCTTGACTTTGCAAATGTATGTTTTATATTCACATCCATCCTTATTTTAAACATTGGTTTTTTTTTCATATGTTTTGATTATGCCCTATTAAACCTCAATTTAAGGTTTTATTGTTTAAAAATAATTATATCTCACAGATATTTTAAATTGCAACAATAGTTGGTTTCCAAAAGAATTTTCAAGGCAAAGGAAGATTCTTTTCATCAGACCATCTGTGTACCATGCATTTTGTGTAGGCTTAGGAAACTGCTTACAGGCCTCCCAGATTTTGGGATTTTGCTAGCTGGCTCACTCATACCATCCCCTAAGGGAGTTTCTGTTTTCATAAAAATGAAAAGAGGTGAATCGTCTTGCTGCCTGGAAATGAATTTGAGTAAAGCAAAAACATTTCTGGGCTAAATTTTACATTATGCTATTATGTTAATTTACTGTCTTTTACTGCCATTTCCTTCTTTTGTTCAATTACTTCTATTTGGCACTTACATGTAAAATGAATGCTTTTCAAGCATTTTCACTGGCTGCTTCCTTTATGGGGTTCCTTTGAAATAAAACAAAGCAAAACAAAGTGACTTCCCATATGCCAAACCCTTCTAAAATTTTACACACATCTTGTCTTTTCAAGGATAACAGTACCTACTAATTAAATGCCTAAGAGGTTCCTTCTTAAACTTTGAAAATATTACATTATTTAACTCTTCTACAATTCCAAAGATGTGTATTGTTAACTCTATATGATGCAGAAAATAATGTGACTCGAAGATATCAAATAACATAATTGATTAGTGACACAGGCAAGACAGAAACACAGATCTGCCCGGCTGAAAGGTGTGTTGTCAGCTGTTCTACCCTGGCTGTCTCCTGCCTCACACCTGGCCATGTTCAGCGCATTCCTATTTCTAAAAATCCTGTTGGTTTAGGACATAACTTGGAGTCAACAAAAAATAATTATTGTTTTAAAGAGAAATTTACTGAAACTATAAAAATGTATTTTCAGGAGATATATGCAATTGAAAGTTTTATATTGTTAACACTACTAAGCACTTCTAATATTGTGGAAAGTTGAAAATCAAGTAAATTCCCCTGCTAGAAAAGTCTAGTACTTACTTTAATATAGTGTGCCAATATAAGGAGAATTCAAATATATAAAATATACATTGATCACAAATTCAAGTTGCTTGAATTTCATCTAATTTTTAAACTGGAGATTCAGTTCAGTTCAGTTTAGTAGCTCAGTCGTGTCCAACTCTTTGGGACCCCATGGACTACAGCATGCAGGCCTCCCTGTCCATCATCAACTTCAGGAACCTACCCAAACTCATGTCCATTGTGTTGGTGATTCCATCCAACCATCTCATCCTCTGTCATCCCCTTCCCCTCCTGCCGTCAATCTTTCCCAGCATCAGGGTCTTTTCCAGTGAGTCAGTTCTTTGCATTAGGTGGCCAAAGTATTGGACTTTCAGCTTTAGCATTGGTCCTTCCAATGAATATTCAGGACTGATTTCCTTTAGGATTGACTGGTTGGATCTCCTTGCAGTCCAAGGGACTCTCAAGAGTCTTCTCCAACACCACAGTTCAAAAGCATCAATTCTTTGGCTCTCTCTTTGTAGTTCAGCTCTCACATCTGTGAATGACTACTGGAAAAACCGTATCTTTGACTAGACGAACCTTTGTTGGCAAAGTAATGTCTCTGCTTTTTAATATGCTGTCTGGGTTCTTGGTGGTTTTCCTTCCAAGGAGCAAGCGTATTTTAATTTCATGACTGCAATCACACAATCTGCAGTGATTTTGTAGCCCCCAAAAATAAAGTCTGTCACTGTTTCCATTGTTTCCCCTTCTGTTTGCCATGAAGTGATGGGACCGGATGCCATGATCTTAGTTTTCTGAATATTGAGCTTTAAGTCAACTTTTTCACTCTCACTTTCACTTTCCTCAAGAGGCTCTTTAGTTCCTCTTTGCTTTCTGCCATAAGGGTGGTGTCATCTGCATATCTGAGGTTATTGATATTTTTCCCGGCAATCTTGATTCCAGTTTGTGCTTCGTCCAGCATGGCATTTCCAATGATGTACTCTGCATATAAGTTAAATAAGGAAGGGGACAATAAACAGCCTTGATGTATTCCTTTCCCAATTTGGAAGTCTGTTGTTCCGTATCAAGATCTAACTGTTGCTTTTCAACCTGCATACAGATTTCTGAGGGGGCAGGTCAGGTGGTCTGGTATTCCCCTCTCTTTAACAATTTTCCACAGTTTGTTGTGATCCACACAGTCAAAGTCTTTGGCGTACTCAATAAAGCAAAAGCAGATGTTTTTCTGGAACTCTCTTGCTTTTTCGATGATTCAGTGGATGTTGAAATTTGATCTCTGGTTCCTCTGCCTTTTCTAAATCCAGCTTGAACATCTGGAAGTTCATGGTTCATATACTCTTGAAGCCTGGCTTGTAGAATTTTGAGCGTTACTTTACTAGCATGTGAGATGAGTGCAATTGTGTGGTAGTTTGAACATTCTTTGGCATTGCTTTTCTTTGGGACTGGAATGAAAACTGACCTTTTCCAGTCCTGTGGTCACTGCTGACTTTTCCAGATTTGCTGGCATATTGAGTATAGCAGTTTCACATCATCATCTTTTAGGATTTGAAATAGCTCCACTGGAATTCCATCACCTCCACTAGCTTTGTTCGTAGTGATGCTTCCTGAGGCCCACTTGACTTCGCATTCTAGGATGTCTGGCTCTAAGTGAGTGATCACACCATCATGGTTATCTGGCTCATGAAGATCTTTTTTGTATAGTTTCTGTGTATTCTTGCCACCTCTTCATAATATCTTGTGCTTCTGTTAGGTCCATACCATTTCTTTCCTTTATTGTGCTCATCTTTGCATGAAATGTTCCCTGGTTATCTTTAATTTTCTTGAAGAGATCTCTAGTCATTCCCTTTCTACTGTTTTCCTCTATTTCTTTGCACTGAGGCTTTCTTATCTCTCCTTGCTGTTCTTTGGAACTCTGCATTCAAATGGGTATATCTTTCCTTTTCTCCTTTGCCTTTCGCTTCTTTTTGTTTCTCAGCTATTTGTAAGGCCTCCTCAGACAACCATTTTGCCTTTTTGCGTTTCTTTTTCTTGGGAATGGTCTTGATCACTGCCTCCTGTACAATGTCACGAACCTCCGTCCATAGTTCTTCAGGCATTCTCTCTATCAGATCTAATCCCTTGAATCTGTTTGTCACTTCTGCTGTATAATCGTAAGGGATTTGATTTAGGTCATACCTGAATGGTCTAGTGGTTTTTCTTACTTTCTTTATTCAGTCTGAATTTGGTAATAAGGAGTTCATGATCTGAGTCACAGTCAGCTCCCAGTCTTGTTTTTGCTGACTGTATAGAGCTTCTCCATCTCTGGCTGCAAAGAATATAATCAATCTGATTTCAGTATTGATCACCTGGTGATGTCCATGTGTAGGGTCTTCTCTTGTGTGGTTGGAAGAGGATGTTTGCTTTGACCAGCACATTCTCTTGGCAAAACTCTGTTATCCTTTGCCTGCTTCGTTTTGTACTCCAAGGCCAAATTTGCCTGTTACTCCAGGTATCTCTTGGCTTCCTACATTTGCATTCCAGCCCCCTATAATGAAGAGAACATCTTTTTTGGGTGTTAAATCTAGAAAGTTTTATATGTCTTCATAGAAATGCAGATTATGCTTTTACAACTGAAAATGCAAAAATGTTAGTACAAAGATAAGGTACAGAAGTATTGTAGTGTTTTTCATAATTTCAGTCAAAATAAAGCTAAGTTTAGAGCACTGATTTACTAGAAACCCAAAGATTGGAGTTTTCATTACTTAAATAAAGTGCTTCATCATTTCTTATACTTGACATTGACTTTGCTACATAAAGAAGGCATACTAACTTGGTGGGTCTTTTCAGAATGTTGTGGTTGTTTTTTGCTGTAGCACTTGCCTTCTCTCAGGGTACAGTCAGCAGGCACATGTTTGGTGACTAAAGTTGATGGCGATCAAAGACTCTTGTGTAGACCATAGATTTTTGGAATCCTGAACAACTGGGATTAGATCTACCACTTATTAGTAGTATGACCTTGGACAAGATAATTATAACACACTTATCTTTTGTTTACTTCTTTATAAAACATGTGTAATAAAAATAACCGGAGCTCAACATTCAAAAAACTAAGATCTAGTCCCATCACTTCATGGCAAATAAGTGGGGAAAAAATGGAAATAGTGACAGACTTTATTTTCTTGGGCTCCAAAATTACTGTAGATGGTGACTACAGCCAAGAAATTAGATGATGCTAGCTCCTTGGAAGAAAAGCCATGACAAACCTAGACTGGATATTAAAAAGCAGAGACATCACTTTGCCAACAAAGGTTCGTATAGTCAAAACTACAGTTTTTCCAGTAGTCATGTATGGATGTGAGTGTTGGACCATAAAGAAGGCTGAGTGCTGAAGAATTCATGCTTTTGAACTGTGATGCTGGAGAAGACTCTTGAGTGTCCTTTGAGCAGCAAGGAGATCAAACAAGTCAACCCTAAAGGAAATCAAACCTGAATATTCATTGGAACGACTGATGTTGAAGCTGAAGCTCCAATACTTTGGCCACATGATGCAAAGAACTGACTGATTGGAAAAGAATCTGTTGCTGGGAAAGATTGAAGGTGGGAGGAGAAGAGGGTGGCAGAGGATGAGATGGTTGGATGGCATCGCTGACTCGATGGACATAAGTATGAGCAAACTCTGGGAGATAGTGAATGACAGGGGAAACCTGTTCTGCTGCAGTTCATGGGGTCTCAAAGAGTTGGACATGACTGAGTGGCTGGACAACAACAGTGTAGCTCTGAATATGAGTTTGAAAGATGTAACGTAGTGCTAAGTGTGGTACTTGGTACACAGCAAGTTCTCAGTCAGTTAGAAGTTATGGTTTATTTTTCTGATAATGACTGGCCAACCAAATTGTAATTAAATTAATTGATTTTTGCTTCTTTCTCCATCATGGAATGACTGATTGAGCTGTGGCCACAGAGTGGTTTAGAAATGGTCATTTGAAGGACTGGTGGTACCTCTTGTGGTTTACCAGCCCTTAGGATGAGATGTTTCAGGTTGGGTTTCCAGGAAAACAGATTGGGAGTAGAGATTTGCATGCCAGAAATTTGTCACGGAGTGTGCTTATATCAAGGGCTTTCCAGGTGGTGTTAGTAGTAAAGAACCTGCCTGTTAATGCGGGAGATGTAAGACATGGGTTCAGTCCCTGGGTCAGGAAGATCCCCTGAAGGAGGGTGTGCCAAGCCACTCCAGTATTCTTGCCTGGAAAATCCCATGGACAGAAGAACCTATTGGGCTACAGTCCGTGGGGTTGCAAAGATTTGGACATGACTTGGGTGACTTAGCATGCCTGCACACAGAGGCACAAGTCCACATATGGTAAGGAGTGAGGGACAGAGGAGGCAAGATAAAAGTTCAGCTGTGATGCAGATGCAACCGAGGCCTCAACAAGTCACACAGGAACTCTGGGAGGAAAATGATAGTCCTGAACTGTCCTTCTTGAAATCAGGAGGACAAATCCTTGTACTCTCAAATTACAGTCATTGGATTTGATACTTAGACATGGGTGGAGAAGCTTTCTGCTGTGAATGGTGATTCCTCGGGAGAGTCTCAGAAGTGAACTCAGCAGGCAACACTTTTAGCAGCTAGGAGACAGGCGAGATGAAATCCAGAAAACTGGCCAAAGGGAGAAGGGAGGAGGACCTGAACAGCGCAGCAGTTTCCACCATATGTGACACTTAGATGTTGTTGTTGTTCAAGTGCCAAGTCATGTACAGCTCTCTGCAACCCCATGAACTGCAGCACGCCAGGCTTCCCCATCCCTCACCATCTCTCAGAGTTTGCCCAAGTCCATGTCCATTGAGTCAGTGATGCCGTCCAACCATCTCATCCTCTGTCACCCTCTTCTCCTCTGCCTTCAGTCTTTCCCTGTGTGAGGGTCTTATCCAGTGAATTGGATCTTCACATCAGGTGGCCAAAGTATTGGAGCAATGCAGGAGACCCGCGTTTGATCCCTGGGTCAGGAAGATCCTCTGAAGAAGGAAAGGGCAACCCACTCCAGTATTCTTGCCTGGAGAATTCCACAGACAGAGGAGCCTGGCGGGATATAGTCCATAGGGTCGCAGAGAGTCAGACACAACTGAGTGACTAGCAGATAGATATTTTTAAATTTATATATGTATATATGTTTTTATAACTTTAAATATGTAAAAGATGTATTAAAATATGCCTTTTGTGAGATAATTCTATTTTTAAAACTTAAACTTGAGACACATATAAATTCTAGTTTATTGAAAGTTCTTGAACTTTAAAAATTTGTAGTCCAAACAGCAGATTTATTTGTTTCTTTGGCTGCTGTGGGGAAAGGAGGTACCTAAAGCATAAATTATTTAAAGGATCGAAGAAACCAAAGTGACAAAGTTGAAGTCAAACTTTAAGTTTTCTGGTTCTTCTCCATCTTTCAATCTTGATTGGCTTAAAATCTTGGGTAGAATTCTCATTTTATTTTTGACCAAGTAGTTGATCTCTTAAGTGTGTTCTAGCTGTTCTCTGTAATTACCAAAGTTTGGATTTTCTACCAAAACAAATGCATTAAGGAATGTTCTCATCTAATTTGAAGCATAAATCAGAGATAATTTTAAAAAGCCCAAACTTAAGAAAGCATGAAACCTATTGCTTACTACTGAGTGTAATATCTCTTAGTATTTAACTGAGGTAGATATTAATTAATTTTACATGAATTCTCAAATAATACAGAATATGATTTTTATAGTAGTAATTGATTGAAGTTTTCATAACATCTCTATATCCTTTCATTATTGTTTTTATCCAAAATTACACATGTGCTTTCCTGACATCTGTATTCTAAGTTGTATGATTCATTATTTTTAAGCTTGGATAACCTGATTTCACATATTTTTCCATGAGTCACAGGAAAGTCTAGTTGCTAGTTTGTTATTGTCTGTACTTTTACATAGCATGCCTGCATTTGCCATCATTTTTCTGCTTTTTGTTTTTCATCTTCCATCCAGTCACTTGGGTTTAGTCTTTCCTGTTTTCAGTGAAAACCAGACAAGAATGGCCATGGATTTCTTAAGACTGGCAAATTATTTTTATTATTTATTTAATTCCATGGATTTAAATAAAACCAGAAAGTCTGCATCAGTTGTTTTGATCTTGGGTCTTGGTCTTATCTATTTGACTCTTAAAAATTGCTTTTCTCTAGGGTTTAACAAATCTTTTGTTTAGATACAGTAGAAACTCAGCTGAAATAGATGATAGATTAGCAAGGCAACAATGTGTCTTAAACATAGAGCAGGCACAGTGATAGAAATCACTCTAGGAGGTCACTAGTGTTCAGGGAACTTAACAGGGTATCTGAATTCTCTGAAAAGTTAATTGTTTATTAGTTAACATTATCTAATTTTTCTAGTTCGACTTTTTTCCTGGAGAAAATATTTTTTTGGTGCCTGATATGAGCCTGCATGATAGATGAATTCAAATAGGTCAGTGTATTCAGAGCAAACCTGTTGTTTAGTATTAAGCTTGATTTATTCAATTGGTATTTTCGAATGCTTCCTTTTTACTTAGGTACCAAAGAGACAATGATCGATATAAGATCCTTGCTTGACTTAAGATCTCCTTTCAGCTACTGCCCCATTTCTCACTGCTTTAATTCTTCTCCTCTTAGTCTGTCTTAAATCCACCAATTTTTGCCCATGCCACTCTACTTAAACATTTTTGAGGTCAACAGTGCCCATGTTATTTCTAGGTCTAAGGGTCATTTCCCAGTCCTCAATTGGATTGACCTTTCAGCACCATTTGGCCCAGCTGATCACTTCTTTATTGACACACTGCTTTCATTTTGCTTCCAGGATATTCACTCACCTGGTTTGTGTCCTAGGTTTCTGGGTACTTTTACTCAGGTTTTTTTTCTTTTTTTTCCTGCTGTTCCTCATCATCCCATGACCTCTAAATATAAGAACACTCCAGTGTCCATTCCTTGAATTTCTTTTCCTCTCCAGCTAGATTCATTTCTCTAATGGTCTTATCTAATCTTATCTTGATGTATCTGTATACTATCATCTTCCAAATTTATATCTCCATCCCAGGCCCCACCTCTGAAATTCAAGAACCCATATTCAGTTGTCTACAAGGAACTCCCACTTGGATGTCTAACAGACGTCATAAATTAACATTTCTAAAATTAAGCTAATCTTTACATATCTTCTCCTGCTTCAGTTAATACTGGCTTGGTCGCCCCGGTTGCTCAAGTGGAAAATCTGGACATCGTTCTTGACTTTTGTCATTTTTTTTAAAGCGTAGTCCACTATCCACCCACAAATTTTCTTGGTTCTACCTCCGAAGTGTATTCACCGTTTCTGTGGCTGTCACCCAGGTCCTGTCTGCTGCTCTCTCAATAGCCTCCTGGCCTCTCTCCATCCATCTGCCTTACTCACCTACTATTTAATCTTAACAAGCAACCAGGGTGATTATTTTGAAGTGAAAACCAGATCATGTCATCTTTCTGTTCAAACACCAGGCAGTTCTCACCTTGAGTTATGGTTGATATCTGTTGACTTGTATCTGTGTGTGTGGGTGTGTGTGTGTGTGTGTGTGTGTGTGTGTGTGTGAGTGACTGAGTTGGGGGGGGGTCAGAGATCAGTGTGTCTGGAATACACTAAGACAAAGGAAAGGTTGTAGGAGGTAAGGTCAGAAATCATGAGGAGTCAGATTTGGTAGGTTTCTACAGCACTGCAGAGGCTTTCGTTTTTACATTGAGAGCGGAAGGAGCCATTGGAGGTCTCTGGGTGGGGGAAGGACATCATCTGGCTCACTGTTTATCAGGGTCACTCCAGCTGCTGTGTTAAGATGAAGGGCGAAAGGAGTAGAGCAGAGGACCAGTTGGAGGCGGCCGTGGCCTTCCAGCCAGGGTGTGACGATGCTCAGAGTGCAGCTGGTGTCAGCTCCTGATCTATTTGAAAGTTAGAGTTAGCAGAGTTTCTTGGTAGACTGGGTACGTGGAGGAAATAGAGGAGTTAAAGTTTGGTTTGGTTTGGTTTGGTTTGGTCTGAGCAACTAGAGTTGCATTAACTAAGATAGGGAGGTCTGTGGAGAGAGCAGGTAATGATGAGGATTTGTAGAGCTCAGTTTGGGAGGTGTAAATGGGAAACGGCACTTAGTCTACTAGTATTAAATCTTTCCTGAGCACGTGAATGACATCTCAGCACTCCTTTCCACGGTGTGGATTGTTCCTGCATCCTGAGCCCTTTTTGGCCCACCTCTACTTGTCCAACTTGTGTTTGGTTTTCTGGGGATAGAGTTGCCTGGCGTGTGCTTGGGGTGAGGTAAGCTGGGGGCATCAGGTTATCCCATATACAGACATGGACACTTCTCTTTTCTTTTTAAATTATAAATCCAAGCTCAGCTTTCTCCTATTGTCTCTAAGACTTGAGTTTTCCCAAACTTATGTAGGAAGCATGGACTTTGTTCTCAAGGTGATCCCCTTTTTGAAGATAGTGGGATTTCAGCTCTGAAATTTGTTTCAGTCAGTTGCCAAACCACCATCTCATCCACATTTTATCTTTCAAAATACGCTTATACCTCTCCATTGTTGATATTATTCCCATGAATTGTCTGTATTTTTATATTCCTAAACTATTAGTGGGTTTTTTTTGAGGGAGTTAAGATAAATGCACACATTCCATTGAAGTTAGCAAAAATCTCATTTACATACTTTTCCAGGAGCTTTCTGTTTAATATTTAGCATATTTTTTCATGCAAATATATGACTACATACTAATTTTTCCCTCAAGTAACACAGTAAATACTGAAATGTTATATTTGTCAAAATGTTTAGAGTTCAAGATGTTACACTAACTGTGATGGATTTTGCACTTCTGGCTCATTATCTCCTGTTTTACTTTGAGAACAGTCTTCATTTGTGAAATTACAGGAGCTCCTATAACTTTTTAATACTTAAAACATATGTTGAATGTTTGAATAAATTTTAGAAGAATCGCCCATTGTTGAAGTCCTTATTCACTCTCAGGTTAACTCTCCAGTGTTTCATTAACTGATACTTGAATGCATATCTGCTAAGCATAAGATGCTGTGGAATATATAATGATTTAGAAATAGTTCTTGATCTCAAGACACTTAAGTCTATTAATACCAGAAAAAAATTACACAAAATTAAAGAAGTGGAATCAAAGGATGTAAAAAGTCAAGTAATTTAGAATTTCAGGGAAGTTAAGAATTTTTGTAGCATGGGAAAATGAGATTTCTTCATGAAAGTGGTGGCCTTTGAGATAAGTCTTAGAGAATTGCTAGTGTTCAGTATGAGAAATGGGAATGAAGTCATTCTTAATAGTATGTGGGGAAATGAAGAGACAAGAAAATATAGCAGTTGATCCATGTTGGTTTAGCTGGATTAGAGTGAATCAAAGAGGAACAATGGAATATAAAACTGGAAAGGGTTTGGAACAAATGTGGTTGATCGTAGATTATAGGAAAGAAAGAATATGTGAATTTTCCTATGAAGGTGTTACCTGCCCAGTCATGTCCAACTCTTTGCGACCACATGGACTGTAGTCCACCAGGCTCCACTGTCTATGGAATTCTCTAGGCAAGAATACTGGAGTGGGTTGCTATTCCCTTCTCCAGGGGATCTTCCCCACCCAGGGACTAAACCCAGGTCTCATGCACTGCAGGCAGATTCTTCATCACCTGAGCCACCATGGAAGCCTATAAAATGTATTTTCCTATAGAAGGATACAAAAGCTTAATCAATAGGAGAGTGCTATGATCAGACCTTTTCTTTGATAATATGATTTGAAAGAACTTGAAAGTTTATTGAATTCTGGCAGGAAGAGAGATACCTAGCATTACTCTGAGATTTGAACCTCTCTTCTGGTAGGATGTAGGTTCTGTGTCCAGCTTTATGGGAATTAGAAAAAGATAATTTGGAAAATAAGATAATAGCGATTTTGGATGTGTTACAATTTAGAATGAATTTCAGGTGGAAATTATCTAGCAGGCATAGAAAATGTGAAGCTAGAGCTTTGGAAAAGAGATTTAAAAATAAAGATGTGACAGTAATGATTAAAGAACATCATATTCTCTGATCATTTTCTCTGGTTTAAGATATTTGTTACATTAAAAATTTAATGCTTACTATAACATGTATTTTAGAATTATTTTTATTTTTTATTGCAAATCTCTTGATTTAAAAAGAAACCCCGTTGTGGCTTTTAAATTTCTTTTCCATGTTGGATAAATTCTTCTGCAGTGACATCATTTTTACATTTTGTTCTCAAATGTAAGATGATTATGTAATATCAGTTTACATTTTTGTGGGACAGTTATAAAATCATTAGTCATTTGAGCACATTAGAAACCCAATGCCATTTTGAACAAATAATTTGAAGAAAAGGGTTGTTTTTCTCCAGGATATCAAAGCACACATTCCTCAGGGCTGTTGTTGCAAGTTCTGTCACTTTATCTGCTTCTCCTTAAACTAGGTGATGACTATTCTGCTACTTACATTAAGGTCAACATCAGCCATACTCCATTCTCTTCACCTAGGAAACTTAACTGAGACTAAAGTAAGGCTCAGCAATGCTTTGATGTTTATATTTTAAATTAAACTTTTAAAATATTTAAAGTCATAAACATTAGAAAGCATAATTTTTAAATAAATGTGTATGAAATGAGTTATTTTCTCTGTCTTCAATTTTACCTCCCAGGAGTTAATATTCTTAAAATGTATTGTATATTCTCATCAGTGTATTTCTGTGTATTGAGGAAGAATAGTAATGTCTGTTTTTATTTTAATAGTGTGAACTTTATTACACATATTTTCCTTCAATGTTTTTAACTAAAAATTTGTCATTACCATATTTCTTTATAATGTTCTAAGAGAAGACAACCATAGATATGAATATTATTTATTCCCTTTCAGAAGTTTTCTAAGCAGCTTTAAAAAGACGGTGAAACAACAAGAAAGAATCTCTACACTGCTTTAGACATCAATGAATCCGAACATTATTTGTGGAAAGCTACTAAGATGTGATTCTAAGATTTTCAGTCATTGTTTCAAAACACACATGCTGAAGTCATTCTGTGTGCTATTCTGTTCTGGCCTCCTTCAAATTTGGGGTGATGTAATTGGGAAAAGACTGTTAAAATCTATCTTCTTAATTCCTAGCAAGTTTGAGGAAGTATCAGTGATTTATAAAGGCATTATTCCAAAGAGTTTGGGAGAAACAATATTGAGTTTCCTCTATTTACAACTAGATCAGCTTTTAAAGCTATCCTGATGCATTTGGCCAGCAATTAGAAGAGGGAGGTTTAAAGGCTACTACAAGACATGAGGGAATGTTAAAATCATATGTAGTTATCATTCACAGGGTCTGCACTGAAAGAATAGAACAGAGATAGTGAATATTTGGCAAAATGCACATTTCCTTTAGAATACATTGTAAGCTTAAATCAAGCCAGATGCGCACTCAGACATACAAAGACTAACTTTGTTGCTCCCTGTTCTGTCTTCTTGGCTTAGGTCTTCTTTTCATAACCTGAGATTTAATTCACAGCAGGGGAAGCATCAGGAGACATGTGGACAGTCAGATTGGTAGCCTAGAACTCTGCTGAGAGCCTTGCTTTCTGGCAGCTACAGCTTTTCCTCCATAGAGGCTCTGGCCAGCATTAAGTAGTGTGAAGCCAAAGTGGTGGGTGGTCTTTACAGATCACATCATTTTGTTTGGAGATTTACTGATGACAAAACTGATTGGAGTTATTAAAAACTAGAATGTAATTTAAATAATTAAATTTTAGATTCAAAATTATAAATAGAATAAGATCATTTTAATAGTATCAATAATGTTTAAATAGTATAATTTTTATAATATTTTGATGTATTTCAATATTTTAAACTACCATTCATAGTAATAATCCTATTAGAAACACCAGCTGTCAAATTGTGGCTTAGAAATTCCATGTTACAGTAGATCTCAACCCTGAAACATGTGCTTTTTAGTTTATAATTTGTCATGAACAGATGATTAATACCTAACTATTTATTTAATGTTTTCACTGACTTCCAATCTATTGTTCTTTGATGAGTTTTTACATATCTCCGTGGTGTCTTCGCCTTCCTTTATTTCTTTTCCCTAGAGCATCCCTGTGAGACCTATTAATTGGTCAGCACAGTGAGCTCGAGGATCTTCAACTTACTTCATGTAACCCATTCTGTATTACGGGGCCCTCAGAGCCTCTGCCATTTTCCTTTATCTGTGCTTTAACTTCAGCTCATATTTTTCTTTTATTTATATTGTTGTACATTGATTCTAAGGGCTTCTCCAGTAGCTCAGCTGTAAAGAATTCACCTGCAATGCAGGAGAAGCACAGGAGACCAGGGTTTTGTCCCGGGGTTGGGAAAATGCCCTGGAGAAGGAAATGGCAACCCACTCCAGTATTCTTGCCTGGGAATCCCATGGACAGAGGAGCCTGGCAGACTACAGTCCGTGGGGTCACAGTTGGGCAGGACTTATTGACTAAACAACAACATATTGATTCTACTCATCTTCAACAAATCCTTTTTTTCCTTCTACTCCATTTGATTTCTCATGCAATCCTTACCCATTTTCCATATCTTTGCTTTAGTGGAGACAGTGGTCTGCCACAGTTAAGTGTATAGTCAGACACACCTAGATCCAAACTTGGTCTTGGATCTACTCTACTCAATTTTCTTAACTATAAAAGACAACTCACCCGGGTTATCATGAGCTTTTAGAAGTGAACTTGGCAGTGCCTTTGGCCCATGGTACTCAATGAACACTGTGTAGTCACATGCACATGATCCCTTACCCATAACTCTTACATTAGATGTATTTTCAGAATTCAGAATTTCGAGGCTTTTTAAAAAATAAAAAGTATACGTATTTAATATATTACATAAGATCTTTAACAGGATATGAGGCAGCACTCTTAAACAAATGGGTATTTCATTAGGAAATTACTTCTGTATAAAGTTCATTAACCTCACATCATTACCTTCCCATCAATTCAGTTGGATAGTAACACGAAATGGCCATTAAAAAACCTCATTTTTGAGAAATTTTTAATTTTAGAATTGTGGAAAGAGATTGGGATTCTTAAAAGGAGATTCTGCATTTTCTTATTGTGAACTGAAAATTATTCTCTCATTTTTGCTATGTGGCTATTTTCTATATTTCCTAAACATGGGACCACAGATACTTTGTCTTACCTCCAGTACCACAGTTCACTCCCTTTTCCAGGTACCCTTACCATTTTACTCTAGATTTTTTTGAGAATTAAGGGAGAGAGTGAAATAAAACTCTTTCCATAGGAGTTCCTTCACTGGACATAACGAATTCAGGTCACACTGATAAATTTTTTTTTTTCATTTCACTGGAATTTATTAGGATGTGAAATGTATAATAATATCTGTGAAGAAAAAGACACTAAAATCATTAGTCTCCATTTCTTCCTTCACGGTTAAAAGCTGTGTCCTCATAAATATTTCAACTCAGAGGATACTTAAGCAAGATTTGTGATTAGATACACTAGCAGTTTTAGGCTATGTGTATTGTTTGTTTTATATAAATATGTATGGGTTTTTAGAGAAATGGGTATTGTCTTATTGACTGCTTGGCATTGCTTTATTTTTCCCCCACTAATAAGAATCTGTATAGATTTTTAGTCCATTCCTTTCTATTTTCTATTGATTTTGGAGATATGCTATGAGAATAAAAGTAGTAATTGAATCACAGTCTGGTAATACATAATTATTATTCAGAATTGATTCCAGTATTTATTTGTTTTTTAGTGTCCTACTGAAACCAAAGCAACATTTGGTGTTCATCTTAAGATAGTAGGAGACTGGACAGGTATGTAGAACATAGAGTTTTAAAATATATGCTTTGAAAATAGTAGATTATACAATAATTTTAATGTTTAACTAATGAAACAACCAACATGTTTAGGAATGTATGTATGTTCTCAAGCTGTTGTTTTGTTTTCCTTCTTTGCTTGTACATGTTTGATATTCAAGTATTTTGTTTTTTTTTTCCTTGTAAGATGTATTTTTGGAATTGGAATACCTTGGATATCGGTAATTGTTAATAGTGTGTTGTTCATGTGATTGTAAACCATAGATTTCTATCTGCTTGTCAGATGTACTGGCAACAGTGAGAACATTGAAATGTATGTTTTAGTAAATGTGATTTTAAAATTAGTGTATTTACTTTCAAAATATTCAACTCCTAGGATTCAGTTCAGTTCAGTTCAGTGGCTCAGTTGTGTCCGACTCTTTGTGACCCCATGGGCTGCAAAACGCCCGGCCTCCCTGTCCATCACCAACTCCTGGAGTTTACTCCAACTCATGTCCATTGAGTCGGTGATGCCATTCAACCATCTCATCCTCTGTCATCCCCTTCTCCCACCTTCAATCTTTCCCAGCATCAGGGTCTTTTCCAGTGAGTCAGTTCTTCACATCAGGTGGCCAAAGTATTGGAGTTTCAGCTTTAGCATCAGTTCTTACAATGAATATTCAGGACTGATTTCCTTTGGGATGGACTGGTTGGATCTCCTTGCAGTCCAAGGGACTCTCAAAGAGTCTTCTCCAACACCACAGTTCAGAAGCATCAATTCTTCAGCGCTCAGCTTTTTTTATAGTCCAACTCACATCCACACATGACTACTGGAAAAACCATAGCTTTGACTAGATGGACCTTTGTCAGCAAAGTAATGTCTCTGCTTTTTAATATGCTCTCTATTAGGTTGCTAATAACTTTTCTTCCAAGGAGCAAGCATCTTTTAATTTGCAATCACACAAATCTAGTTCCTGGATGACCTTTTGCATGGTATTATCTGTGTGTGTGTGTGTGTGTGTGTGTGTATGTGTATATATATATATATGAAACAACTCTACAGTGTCTTTGGAATGGTGGTCATTTATAATAGCCGATCTGTTGGTGATAATTTGCTCTTTTATTGATTTATTTTTATTATCTAAGAAATGTGTTGTATTAAGAGCTGTGAGTAAATAAAAGAAATATTATTCATTCTTCTATTCCCTTGGCCCAACAGAGTGACTGACAAGTGAGTAATCAGTAAATGGTAACTTGTTGGCTGATTGTTTCTTTTGGTTTCTCAAAGGAGAGGATGCCAATGTAAATGAAGAGTAATTTTTTAATTGAGTCCTGAACTAGGAGTTGGTTTGTGAAAACTATAGGGAATCAGAAAAAGGCAGAGTCAGTGTGATCTAGGGCCATAAGAGAAGCTTCACAGTGAAGATAGAGTGTAAGCCCAACTTGAAAATCAGGCAGGTGAAGAAAGAAGGTGACCCATAGCACTGTGAAAAATCGGGCAAGGTAAATTTGCCCTTATTCAAGAAAGGTAAGTTTCTTAAATAAGGCTATCAGAAGTAAAGATAATGTTTTGGGGAGGAGTATGGTAAAACCATTTAGAGTCAACCTGATGCAGATCTTGAATGCTTTGACAAGGTGTTAGAACAGCTTAGAGGTGTTAGGAAACGTTTGAAGGATTGGAAGCATCGTAGGGAAAGTGGGGCTGATGACTTGCTAGTGGACAGGGTTAGGATCAAGGGAAGACTTATTGGTCCTGGGAGGCAGAAGAGAAGGAATCAGTGGAGGAGTGAGGCTGGAAACTGAGGATGTATTTGCAAGTGCAGTTTAAGAAGTTAGTATTAGAAAGGGGGACTAGTTATTGTAAAAATCAGGAAAAGACAAGATGTTTTGTAACAAGGAAGGGATATTTTAGAAAAGTAAGTTGAAAAAGTTTGTGTGATACACTTAAAAATAATAGTGTGTATAAAATTCTCTGTCTATAGAAAGAGCAGTCAACTTGGAAATGGAGGTGAGAAGAGAATGGGGAAAATATGCAACATAGAATTTAATGGTCAGACGATGAAACTAATCCAAAGATATTTGAGCAGTGATGACCTATTTGGAATCAATGAAAAAAATCAAGCTTCAGTTCATATTATTTATTTGATAGCTTTTGAAAGAGAGTATGGTAGTTCATTGTGAGAAGGATAGTGATGTTGTATAGAAATAGTAATTCCCATAATCCCAGAACTAGTTGATATAAGTAAAGAGGTTTTTTTGCACTGTTTGACAAATAAAAAATGAGTGAAGTTCTTCTCTGGTAAGAATCCCAATATAGTAAGAATTAACTTTTGCAATGAATGATAATTGATAGAATTCTATATCTGAAGGGAAACAAGCACAATGAAGTCATAATTTAATTCATCAGGGTTAGAGGAAGTTTATCATGGCTTATTACTAGCTATTATTACTGAGTTTCTTCATAAAGTTATTTTCTATTGTCATTATCTCATCATTTATTTTAATTTTTTCTATTAGGAGTTCTTAATAGTTTTAATTTTATTCTCTTTTTTAATGTACAGTGACATGGAGGGGGAAACATGCTCATTCTCTTCAGAGAGTTCAGTTCCAGTTAGATGCTTTTCAATTAACAGACTTTATTGGTTGTTGACTTTAAATATTTGTTGATTTGGGGGAAAATGTCAGGCATTCATGCAGAGAACTACTAAATAATTCTGCCACTGCCACTTTAGTTCAGAAAATGTTTTAGCTGTCTTATAAAAATAATTATGGAAGGAAAAATGGAAATAGCATTGCTGAAATCAAGGATTATTGATTTTTATTCTAAAAGAATTGATTATTATGTATTACTCCATATTAAAAGCAGTAGGTATAGAAAATATACCAAAGAGATGCTTAAGAAGTTGAATAACAGAGATTTACTTTTTTAAACTGCCTGAGAAATGTTTTACTGTGACTAGTTCTTCCCTGAAATATGTTCTGCCTGCTGAGCCATAGGGAAGCCCAAGAATACTGGAGTGGGTAACCTGTCTCTTCTCCAGCACATCTTCCCGACCCAGGAATCGAACCAGGGTCTCCTGCATTGCAGGTGGATTCTTTACCAACTGAACTATCAGGGAAGTCCTATATGTCCCGCCTAGGCATCTCTAAAGGACAGGTTTGGTACCACCTCATGGGTCTAATCTGAGTCTAATCCTCTATGCCCAGCTGTGAGAGAACCCAAGAAGTAAATGAAGCAGCTATATGGCACAGGGCAAAGAGGCAGCAAAGTTTCCGTTTTGTTGTCCAGCCTTTGGGGCTTCCCCAGTAGCTGGGTGGTAAAGAATCTGCCTGCAGTGCAGGAGACACAGAGAGGCAGGTTCAGTCCCTGGGTTGGGAAGATCCTGTGGAGGAGGGCATGGCAACCCACTCCAGTATTCTTGCCTGGAGAATCCATGGACAGAGGAGCCTGGTGCACTACAGTCTGTGGGATCGCAAAGAGTCAGACAGGACTGAAGCGACTGAGCGTGCATGCTGGTTGCATCTCCTAAGTACGTGAGAGACTCATTACATTTAGAAGACTCTTCAAACCTCTTTAATTCTGCAATTCAGGTTTTTCCTTGAAATGATGATGATAGAGGGGTGGAGTGAATTATCTGAGGAGATTTCTCTTTGAACTGAATTAATACCTGCTGTTTTTCTAGAATCAGTCCTGCTTTCCAATTTCAAATGTATGGTTACATTTTGATTGCCAGTTGCCATGATTATCATTCTCATAGTCCCAAATATCTTTTTACTTTCTTCGTTAGGTATCATTACTACTGGATAATACCTCACCATTGGTTATTTTAATGGTTTAAGTAGCAGGTTACTCTGGAGAGATTTGACTTTTACTATAAAACATTATATACCTAATATCAATATGTAATTAATCTGAAAATCTTGTCATTGTTCCATTAAGTAATTAATGGATTGATGATAATTGGATGGACATCCAACATAAGGCCAGTTGTGTGTATCACATAATGGTTTTTCCTTGAATCTTGGTTATCAATTCCCATCCTGTCTATTTGTAAATCTTGCTGTGATCTAAAGATATGATTAACCTGAGAATTGAAAGCGGGAAAACAGGGGCATGTAACATTTTGGATTTGCCTTGTTCACATGACACATTGACACTTACGCTACTGTAAGTAGATAGCGGTCTCGTTAGAGACTGGTCCAAGAAAGAGGTGGTAACTGTCTGTCTCTGTTTTCTTCCACTCATATTAGCCAGGCATGTTTTATACTTCTTCATCTAGATCATTGCTTTTGAAAAGATTAAAACAGAATATGTGTAATATATTCTAAGTATTTTTTTTCATTTGGGGGAGCCTCTTGACAGATTATGACTACTCTAAATTATAATAATGTTTTATAGTGTTTTATAATGACATGTTCTGGAAAAATTATGACATCTACCCTACCCTAAATATATCTATGAATAGCTTTGGTTGCTGCAAAATGCAAAACAATAAAAGTACTCCTGTTGAAGGATATGCCAAAAAAAGCTATCTATAGTGACTAGAAATATGCTTTTGTTGTTTCTACTACTAGCAAATTATAATGGTTAGTCATTTGTGGAAGACAGCATTTAAACTATTTGTAAATCTTAGCTAATAAGTATTTATTAAACATTTACTTTATGCCAGACGCTGCACTAGGTTCTATAGATACAACATTGACCAAAATAGACAAGGTCCTTGCTCTCATTGAGACTGTGTTCTAGTCAACAGAGACCTCCCAGAAACAAGACAGCAAATCAATATGTAGTGTGTTAGATAATGATAAGTGCTATGAGAAAAATAAAGGTAAGGGTGTAAGAATGGTGAAGGGTGGTAGTGCTATTTTAGATAGGGGTAGTACTCTTTTAGATACAGACTTTCTGAATAGACAGGTAAGTAGATGGAAATACATCAGGTGGATTTCAGGGAAAAGTACCTTTAGGCAAAGGAAACAGTAAGTGCAAAGTCCCTGAGGTGGGGGTAACTTTGGATATTCAGGGAAGGCAGGGATCCCAGTGGGACTGGAATACAGTCAGTGAATGATGGTGGTGGGAAATGAGATCAGAGAGGATAGTGGGGGTGGTCAGACTCTATGGGCTACAGAAGGACTTGGATTTTAATCTGATTAAATTAAAAGCATGATTTTGAAGCCTACATCTGAATGATTATTTTGTTCTAGTCACTTTACCTAGTGTTTGGCAAGCCAAAATTTTTTGTTGTTAGTTTAGGGAGGAAGAAGCAAATGGTGATACCTCCGAGCATTGTAGAAAACAGGATGGAAAAAAACAGGTCAAACTTTTTTGATGGAGGAGGAAGTATAAAATCATTTTGAGATGCCTCAGTGGAGATTCTATCTCCTGCCACATGGCCCTGGTTTATGGTCTCTGGTAGTGTCACCTATCCACCGTGTCCCACCAGCTCATATACGGATGGTAATAGCTTCCTGTTACCCTTTGGATTTTTCCCCTTGCTTTAATACAGCTTCCCAGTTCTTATTCATCTGAGTCACTCGTTCCCTCTCTCAGATTCCTTCCATTTAAATGATACAGAACCTTTCCTGGATTGGGCTGGACCCAGACTATTACAGGAGGTCAGCAGATCCTCTCTGAACAGAGCCCTGAATCACTGAGGGGAGAGACAGATATATGGGAGAGAGGAGAGTGAGTGAGAACAGCCTTAAGCACTCAAACGTTCGTGTCCAAGGACTGGTGAGAAGTGCAGTGTTGCTGGAACTAAGTGGAAATGTTTTAGGGAATAAAGTCTAAGAAGTGCCCCAAAACTGGATATGATAGGCATTTGCAGGCTTCGGTTTTTATTATAAATGTTATGGAGACTCATTGGAGGATTCTGATTAGGGTATGACTCATATTTTAAAGTGGTGAAATTTCCATACAAATTGTGAAATTATTTGTTCTAGTTCTGTGAAAAATACCGTTGGTAGCTTGATAGGGATTGCATTGAATCTATAGATTGCTTTGGGTAGAATAGCCATTTTGACAATATTGATTCTTCCAATCCATGAACACGGTATGTTTCTCCATCTGTTTGTGTCCTCTTTGATTTCTTTCATCAGTGTTTTATAGTTTTCTATGTATAGGTCTTTTGTTTCTTTAGGTAGATATACTCCTAAGTATTTTATTCTTTTTGTTGCAATGGTGAATGGTATTGTTTCCTTAATTTCTCTTTCTGTTTTTTCATTGTTAGTATATAGGAATGCAAGGGATTTCTGTGTGTTAATTTTATATCCTGCAACTTTACTATATTCATTGATTAGCTCTAGTTTCTGGTAGAGTCTTTAGCTCCAACTAATAAAAAAAATAAAAAATAAATATATATATATATATATATATATATATATATATATATATTAAGCAGCCCTCATCCACTTAATTATATGTGGAATCACTTTTTCTTAGATCATGCCTATACCTGCACAAATAAACTGGCTGAAATTCAGGCTAAAAAAAATAAATAAATAAATAAAAAATAAAGTGGTGAAAAAGAATATGATGGGGTGGGCATGAGTGGAAGTCAGGAGATAAGAGAGAAGCTCTTGCTGACTTCTAAACGAGAAGAAATGCTAGTTACGCACAGGGTGATAGAGACTGGAGCTTGAGAAGTGGATGGATCTTGAAGATGTATCTTTCAAATTTTGTGGATCCTTTGGGGGTGGGTTATAAAAAAGCTATGAATTGTATATAACGTCAAGGTTTTCAGTTTCCTTAAGAGTACTGTGTTGCTGCTTGTTAAGATAAAGAACACTGTGGCGTATTAGGAGGATAAGAGTGGACATTGAAAGTTCAGTTCCATACATCTTAAATTTGAGAGCTCTAAGTGAGCGATCTAAACTTGGGAACCATTAGTACCTTCATGGATTTAAATCCTTGACTCTGGTCAGGATCACCTAGGGCAGTAATTCTCAATTATGTACGATCCAGCATCGTGTTTTGTAACATTTTATATGCCACTTTACATTCTTAAAATTAAATGTACAGATATTATATACACAAATGATTTATAAAAAATCAATAAAATGTTCTAACAGTATAAAGGAGCTGTGTAAATAACTTATAGTAAATGATTTACATTCAGTATTTAAATTTTTAGGCATGACTACACTGGAAGTCAAAATGAAATAGGTGATTTATAGCCACATACAAAATGAGTATGAATAAGACAGTTCCAAATGCAGGCTCCCAATGCCAAATACTGTTGAGGCCCAGTTTCTTTATGTGGTATGCTTTCAAAATGGTAAACATATTTTGGTTAAGTTCTAAGCACAATAGGGTACAATATTACTTATTTTTCAGTGTGGTTACAGTGCTAGAAATTCCAGTGTATATTTAAATCATGCAAAGTCTTTATAATTATAAACGAGTTTTTCATTTACATGAAAGTCCAGAAAGTCATTTGAAAAGCATATGTGGGGTTGACAGTTTCTTTTTGCACAGTATTCTCCACAAATTATAAGATGTTTGCTGTTTCTGATCTCTACTCTGTAAATGTCAGTAATATATCATAACTGTGAAAGCCAAGTTGCCTCCATGAGGTCTCAAAACTGCCTGTAAGAGTGGTATTCTTGATCAAGAGCAACTAGTTTAAGAAATGTGTATAGACAGAGAAGAAATCTAACTAAGCCCTGAGACATATCAACACATTGAGCTCAGCATAGGTGATTAAGAAAGAGTGGTCACTGAAGAAAAAGAGGAACCTGAGGCAAGTCTGAGTCCTGGACACCACGGGACGGTGTTGGGACAAATGCTGCTGAAAAGTGGAGTAAAATGAGGGCCGAAGTAAGGACCTTAGGAATCGTGATTTAATGGGAACAAAAGACAATAACAGTAAGAGAAGAACTGGAGATGGTAAATAGAGACAGATCTGGTGTGTTGGAGTCAGCTCCTATGAGCTTACTGGGTTATTGGGTGCTTCTTTTCCAGCTCTGCATTCCGTGAAGTCAGGTTTCATAGCTTTAAGTCATCCACAATGTGACTGTTCATTCCATAGCAATTGACAAACACCGTAAAGTAGGGTTAGAAGAATTTTTAAGACCTGGCTATTAAATATTTGTCAGCACATCCCTGGACAAATTCTAAGGAGTTTGGATGTAAAATGAAGTAAAGAAATAGGGCAGTAGTTGAATGGGAGGAAGACATAGGGAGAAGGCGGATATAAGTTTAGAGTGAGTAGAAAATAAATGTATGCATTTTTATCTGTTTATATATATGCATGCTAAGTCTTTTCAGTTGTGTCTGACTTTTTGTGACCCTATGGGTTGTAGCCTGCCAGTCTCCTTGTCCATGGGATTGTACAGACAAGAATATTGCAATGGGTTGCCATTCCCTCTCCAAAGGATCTTCCTGACCCAGGAATCAAACCCACATCTCTTATGTATCCTGCATTGAAAGGCAGTTTCTTTTACCACTAGCACCACCTGGGAAGCCCAGTTTATATATTTTTATATATATGTACGTATACTGAGTGTAAACAATTATATTTATATATGCCTGAGGACAATATGAAAAATAAGATTGAAGTAGAGATGGCAATATAAGGATGAGAGTCTTGTGGAAACTTCCTGATTTATGCTTTTGAACTGTGGTGTTGGAGAAGACTCTTGAGAGTCCCTTGGACTGCCAGGAGATCAAACCAGTCAATCCTAAAGGAAATCAGCCCTGAATATCTTTGGAAGGACTGATGCTGAAGCTCCAATACTTTGGCCACCTGATGCGAAGGCCTGACTCATTAGAAAAGACCCTGACGCTGGGAAAGATTGAAGGTAGGAGGAGAAGGGGATAACAGAGGATGAGATGATTGGATGGCATCATCAACTCAATGGACATGAGTTTGAACAAGCTCTGGGAGTTGGTGATGGACAGAGAAGCCTGGCATGTTCCTTGGGGTTGCAGAGTTGGGCTCAACTAACTGAATGAACTGAACTGAACTGAGAGATGTAAATAATGATAGTGCTGGAGAGTTAGAGGGTATAATTACAGGAGCAAAGTCCATAAGGGTCTCCTAATGGATTCTGAGAGAACTGGATTCCAATGTACAAGTGAAGAGCTGATCTCTGACAAGGCAGCTGGGCAAGTTTATGCTTTACAGGAAGACAGAGAAGATGGTTATAGAGCATCTCTTCTGATTGAAGTGAGTGGAATGGGATTTCTCTTCTGATTCCTTCCATGTTCTTGGTGAAATAAATAGTAAGGTTGTTTCTGAGAATGGGGAATTTTTTGAATTTTGCGGAGAAGGAAGAAAGTGTAATGTGTCATTTGAAGTAGTAAATCGATGAGTGAAGCATGATGGTCCTTCTGAGCAGCCTACTGAGATATGTGGTTCAAAATTTAAAGTGAGACAAGTCAGAATAATTGTGAGTTTTTTCCAGGCATGGTCCAGTTCTTCAGATTAGCTATTGAGCAGGTGGGGAGTTGGATTTCACCAGCATTGGTCCATTCCTGATTAAATTCACTATAGCTGTCACCTCCAATCCATTCTCTGCACTGTAACCATAGAAACTTCAAAGCATGAATCCAATTAAATCCCTGCTTTTGCTTTAAACACATTAATAGCTTCCCTTGCTCCTAGGATAAAGCAAAAAAAAAAAAAAAAAAATCCTTCCAATGGCCTGGAAAGGCCTCCTTGCACAGTCCCTGACCTACCTTTCATCTTGATTGAGTTTTTTTCTTCTTTGCACAACAGTACCCTTGGCTTTTCTGTCCCTCTTGCTTCCCTTGCTGCCTCCCCCCCCCCACCTTATGTAATTCTGATCCATATGGCCACAGTAGTCTCCACCACCCTCTCCCACCCCTACCCACGTAGGCACCTAGTATCTTTAAATCATAGCTCAGGAGCCACTTCTTCTATGAAGCCTTCTAGACGTCTCAGTTTGTTGTTTCTTATTTGCTGCTATCAACTATATTTCTTTTCTTGAGAGCGCTTATCTCCACTGGTAACTGTATATTCAAAGTGTGATCATTGGTAGAACAAGTTTTCTCCATTATACTAAAAGCATTATCATAGTAAGGACCTGTGTCTCTTTTTGCTCACCGTTGTACTCAAGGATCCATTAAAATGGTTGTTTTAAATAAATGTGAATATTTGATAAGGGAAGAGAGGAAGGGGGGGTGGAAGGAAAGGAGGGAGAGAGAAGGAGGAAGGAAGGAAGGAAGAAGGAGGAAGGGAGGGAGGAGGAAGGGAGGGGAGATCAGGTAAGCAAGCAGGAAGGTATATCCTCTGCTTCCTGAAAAATCACCAGTGGTGGGGCAGTGGTCAGAGATGTAAAGGTAATACTGTGGCCACCCAGATGAAGGCGGCAGAGGATGAGATGGCATCACTGACTCCATGGACGTGAGTGAGAGCAATGGAGATAGTGAAGGACAAGAAGTTTGGTGTGCTGCAGTTCATGGAGTCGCCAAGAGTTGGACACAACTTAGCAACCAAATAACAACAATAAGGTGCCTTGGGAGGGAGATTTGGGAGGCTTTCGGCACCAAAATGAGTGTAATGGAAAAAAAAAAACAGGACTTTTCTGAGAGTGAGAGATTGTTCCAGGGGGAGAAACAGCTTGAATGACAGCTCAGAAGGATGAGTTATCATGGAAATCCAGGACAGTATCATGCCGTTGGAAAGCAGGCTGGGATGGTATCCAGAGGTCATGTCATGGAGGAGCTTGTAGAAATTCCTAAAAAGTGTGGCCTTTTTTTCTAAAGATGTTGGTGAAAAATCGAAGGGTTTAAAACAGGAACGGAAATCAGATTTGTACTTGTATGTGTCACCCTACTGGTATTATACAGATTGGAAAGGAGAAAGACTAGGTTAGAAGCGAAGATACCAAGTTTCAAGATCTGTCATGGTGTCAAGCAAGCTGTGCGTACATGGTAAGTCACCTCAGCTTGGCCTGTTCTTTGTGACTCTGTGGTCTGAAGCCCACCAGGCTCCTCTGTCCATGACATTCTCCAGGCAAGAATACTGGAGTGGGTTCCCATGCCCTCCATCAGGGCATCTTCCTGATCCAGGGATCAAACTCATGTTTCTAAACAAGTTACTTCCCAGCAGTAAAGAACCTGGGAAGCCCGTCAAGCAAAACGAGGAGATAAGAATGCTGTTTTGTGACCAAAGAAGTCGGACTGAACAGTAGCTGTAGGAAGGCATTATTGCTAACCTTATAAAAATCATCTTTGGGAGAAAATGCAGAGAAGTTTGGGGATGGTAGAAATTGCTGTGAATTACTGAGTAAAGTGGAGGCCAGTAAGTAGAGAGAATCCGTGTTCAAAGAGAAGCACATAGCAAATGGGCCTATTTCTGAATTCTTCCTATTTCTAAATTGCCCCGGAACTCTGAGAGGGATTGAATTTATATTGGTCTGGCCTTTTATTAGTGGTGGGTGATGAGTAGCAAATCCATAGGCAATTACTTCTATATCTATCTGTCTGGGTAAATATCTGTCTTGAGGTATGTATTATTTGTATTGTGAAACACATTATAACTCTAGCCTCATGTGAATCTATGTAGAAATCATTGAGGACAATTAGTTAATATGATGTAATTTAACATAACTCATTTGCTATCATAATATAGTAAATCATTCAATAAATATGAGCTGCACTTAAATCCCATATTTCATAGTCTGAGAATTCAAGGAAGTTTTTCTGTCAGGGAAATGAGAAATTTGTATTACCATTTAAATGCCCATCTGTGCTCAGGAGAGAGGATAAATTGTTTTCCCCTTGGTTTCTCAGTTTATGAACATGAAATCTATGCTGTCATTTTTTAGTAGATGACAGCTCTCTTATAATGCCACAGAAAATATAGAGATTGCTTAGTAAATGACTGGAATTCACTACTCATTAAGTTCCATTCTAGTTCAGTTATTTTATAACTCCAAAGATAGGGAAAAATACAAAATTTTTCCCTTTTTAATCCAATCAAAATATTACTTTTTATTTTTGAAAATAAGCAAATTATTCAATTTCTGGGCCTGGAAGTAGAATTATTATAGCAAAGTGGTTTGTTTGCATGGATTGTTATGTTTTTATTATGAACTGTTCAGTTCCTAAGTTTGGCTTCTCTTTTATCTACTATTTTCTGCTTGATTTTACTATATAGTATTAAGGAAAATAAGAATAGTGATGGGTTTCCCGAGTCCAGTGTTTAAGACTCTGCTCCACTAAGGGGACACAGATGGATCCCAGTTCAGGGAATTAAGATCCTGCATGCTATACAGCGCAGCCAAAGAAAAGAATAATGAGAAATTTTCTTGGTAACATAATTTCTTAAGCAATGTCAAAAATATGACCATAATGTCCTGGGTGGTCAAGAAAGAATATGTCATTTTGCCAAGCTAGTCTGGTGGTAACGGACTAAATAATTTCAAAGCCAAAAAGACAAAAATTTTGTTACATTTTCATTATCATGAGGAACATTTTTAAGTACTCATTTGTTTGATGTAATTGTTAAGCACTTTATAAAGGACGCTAAATGAATATGGTTCCTGTTTCCTATTTGTAAAATTGTAATTTTTAAAGCAAAATTGTAACTTAATGGATTATAATCATGCAGACAGTGTTCTTTAAGTCATCCAATGAACACACCTAAGACATTAAGTACGTTAATGCCAAAGGAAGATACTTATCTTCCAGTGATTCAAAGGCAATTGAGTCAAGGAACTTTGGGAATAGAGTCTAGTAAAAATACTATTGCTCTTATTATGATTTTTGAACTTTAACAAGGGAGGAAGGTTCAGGATTTCATAAACAAATATAAATTAGAATGGAAAAACTAAATACTTCCATGAAATGAGATTTTGAGACAATTTGGGGGTGACAAATTATGGACATGGAATGCTAAGGAACACCAAGAAATATAGTTTGAGTAGGTAATAGAGTTAGGGAAGAAGAGTTAAAATAGGATCTGTCACAGAGTACTGAAAAAGAGAAGGCGATCTTATTTTTTGTTGGCACTGTATTAAGAAACTAGTAAAATGTCTTGAGATGGAGCTACCAAATAATTAGAAGGAAGGGAAAGGCTAGAAGGTCCATGCAGAAAAGTATGTATGTCCTAGACATTACCTAGCAGAGAGTTATGCCGCTGACTGGAGCAAATAAGAAAATACATTTTAAGATTGTCCTTTAGGAATCGTCAACTGATCTGTCATCCTTTCTCCCCCCAGCTCCTTTCCCTCATTTGTGATGTATTTGTCTGACATTGGACTTGCACAATGACAGTGAGAAGCTTTTGCTGCTGCTGGAATGGTGGACTTTTCCGTGGTGGTTTGGTATATTGTGTCTTTGCTGGTTGAGATGTAGTACTCAACCTTACATACTTTCAGAGTTGGCAGAGAGCACAGTAAAAAAGACAACCAGGGTTAAGAAGCAAACTGAAAGGAAATGATAATGTATCTGTTTCCTTTTTTAGGCCTAGGAATCCCTTTATATGAATAGATACTCCTATTCTTGCTTCTTCCACAGGGCAGAAACAGAGGCAACAGTTTTCAGTCATCCTTTAAAAAGTCCTTAATTGTATTTATTACATATTGTATTAATCGTTTATGTAGCTAGAGGAGTTGGTCTTTATTATGTAAACTTCCAATAAAAAAATTTCCTGAGTCTTCTGAAGGCAGCCATTTTGTGTTCACTGTTTTTTCATATTAAAAGGAAATCAAGAGAAAAAAAACTGATATAACTTCAATGAGAATTGAGAATCAAGTGACATAAAGAAAATTAAAGACTTTTAGAAGAATAAAATAGTTGAAAGGGACATGCAGTTTCTCTAGATATAAAGGTAAGATATTTAAAACTCTTAATTCTTCCCCAAATAATTTACAACCTTAATATAATTTCAGTTAAAATGAGAACTCAAGATAAAAAATAATATTAATTATTTGAAGAAAACTCACAAAAACAATAAAAAATGAGTAACAAGAAAGTCTAGAAAAATTTGAGTAGCAGCATAGGACTGGCTCTATTAAAACATGTTATAAAGTGAAATTGATTTTAGAAACAAGCCAAGAATTTACAAAGCTAAATCATATGCCTAGGAAAAAAGTGTTATTCGCTCAGTAGTGTCTGACTCTTTACAATCCCATGGACTATAGCCTGCCACTCTCCTCTGTCCATATAATTCTCCTGGCAAGAAGACTGGAGGGGGTTGCCATTTCTTACTTCAGGGGATCTTCCTGGCAAAGAGATCAAACCCGGGTCTCCTGCCTTGCAGGTAGGGTGTTTACCATCTGAGCCACCAGGGAAGCCCCATATGTCTAGGAACTTGAAGCTGTTAAGTGGATGAGCTGAGATTTTAACTCAGGCTCATATTATGCTAAAGAACGTGCTTTTTATAATTTACTACACTGTCTCCAATATAGTTTAGTTAGTCTAAGCACTGTGCCACTAGAGCAAAAAAGACAAGAAATATATTAAAAAAGGAAAATAATTTAGAACAGAATTTAATCCGTGGAAATACATATCATATGATAAAAGAAGCTCCATAAATCAATGCTAAGTGTTAGTTTGTACATAATTAAAGCATCTTAAATAATTAAATCTTTTTCTCCGATGACCAAAAATTAGTTTGTAAATAATAGTTTGTAAATAATTATATAAATATATAAAAATAATAAAAAATAGTTTGTAAATAATTAAAGCATCTTAAATAATTAAATCTCTTTCTCCGATGACCAAAAATTATCAGGCATGTACTCTAGCCTGCCTGCTTCAGTACCTAACCTTATTATGCTGAAAATAAAAATAAAAACAAAGTTTTTACTGGTAGGCATATTTTGTGAAGGCCTCTTCAAGGGATAGGAATCCAAATTGGCCCTGAAATCTTGGTCAAGGTTTGGTTAAAGGAAGGAGAAGTCCTGGGATCGGGAATGCAGGAGAAAAACAAAAAAAACAAAAGCAGGGAGATGGGGGAATCCCAAATTTGTCCAAGGAAAGAGCCTAATGAAGGAAGTGAATTTATATATTTGCTTGTTGCTCTTCCCTAATCTATCATTTCATAGGCTTGGTCTTTGACCGGGAGATCCTGTGTTTAAGAACAGAGAAAGCTACCACTGTACAGTTGGTTTTGATAGGTTTCAAAGGCCCATATATTTCACACCATTAATTTTGTGTGCCCCAGGTTTTAGGGTAGGACTTCATAAAAAAGAACCCTCCAGTTTCTTTGGGTCTTGGGTAAAATTGCCTATTCTTTTTGAATATGTACCCAGGGGGTATTGCATTTGTGCAGAAAGCAAGGACTGAATTAGTATCAAGCTGAGCCTTGATCACTTTGAGGTGTTTCTTTTGTTGAATGCCAACATTGTCAAAAAAGTGCATTTGCTGTGACAAATGAAAAGAAAACATTTTTCTTGAGAGGAAGATTGTGGAAAGCTTAGTAGCAATAATGTGTGCATCTAAAAATGCCTCTGTTACTTGCTTTCACTTTCCTTGAACCTCCATTCTTTTTTTTCCCCACCCTGTCAATTTTTGTAGTTTAGCCTCAGTGGCAATAGAAGAGAATACACATTCTGTAAGAAGGCCAGTAATAGACGTGGCTTCATTGATGTGTTTAGAGGCCAGCAAGTCTGTTTGCAGTTCTTTCAAAAGCTGCTTTTGATTTTTTTTTTAAAATAGTATGTTTAACAAATGGGAGCTAGAATAATGAACGTTAAAAAGGAATAGACTTTTATCACTGGGCTTGCTCTGAAAATAAAGGTGTCCATTAAATAGTTTTTCTTTGTTTTTGCATTGCCTACCTTCAGACCTTACAGTGCTGAAAGTACCAGATGTGTAGACACACAGATTGTATATATGACCCTGCTGCGTTTTTCTCTTATGTAATCCTCAGGCAAGAAGAAATGGGGGAGGTGGGGGCAGAAAGGGAATGCAGTATTTTCTCTGTGGAGAATGAGGCAGAGGGATATGGTAGAAAGAACACTTGACTGTGAGTTTTTAAGGTTTGCTTCTGTTTCTGTTTTTTTTTTGGTTGTTTGTTTCTGTTTTTTAAATCTCTTTGCCTTAGTAACACAGCAGTACTATATGCCTTATTTTAATGTGGAAAATATTTAAATAAGATTATTATGGCTCTCTTACAACATATCTATTTAGTCTAACTCTCTGGTTCCTTTCCACTATTAACCCACTTTATCTGAAGTCTCAAAGTATACAGCTGAAGGCTTTTCCAATGCTAAGACCAACTGATGTACACAGTGCTCTTGATCACATTTTGAAGCATTACTAACAACATGAAAAATTCAGATAATTTGACCTACATACTCTTTGTCTATTCTATCTTTCAATCTCCTTATGAATCTACAGCCATAATTTCTAAGCTAATAAATTCAAAGCAAGAGAAAAAGAATGTCACTGAGACACAGGTAGTTACAAGAACACCTTATTAAGCCAAGTTCATTTCTTTTATTCTTTTAGGATCAAACAATTTAAGAACTTCCTAAAATGGAATAAACACATAAATAATTAGGTTCTTAAAAGCCAGAAATAGAGAAATAAGAAAACATTAAGTAAAAAAAAAATATTTTTAACTTAAGAATTAATTATTTGCTTTAAATGAACATTGAAATTCTTGCTGGCTGGAAATTGCTAGAATATACTCTGCTCTTTGCATATGTTACATGACCCTCTTCATTTTCCCCTTGGAGGATACTCCTCACTTATCAATTTGCTGAAGAGTTGCTTCTTTTGGATGGAGGAAAGAGATAGTTAGGGAGTTTGAGATGGACACGAACACACTGCTTTAAAAGGGATAACCAACAAGGACCTACTGTATAGCATATGTAACTCTGCTCAATTTTATGTGGCAGCCTGGAGTTTAGGGGAGAATGGATATACGTGTATGTATGGCTGAGTCCCTTCATTGTTCACCTGAAACTATCACAACATTGTTTGTTAGTAGGCTATACTCCAATACAAAATAAAAAGTTTAAAAAAATAATAATAAAATAAATCTCTTTGCCTTTTGCTAGTCATTTGGCCCTGGACCAGCTAGTCACCAGTCTGGTTTTTAGGTTGCTCACCTTGAACGTGTTGCATTGATATAATTTTCTCATTTCCCAGGTCATTGCTGATGTAAAGCTGTATAATTCTTTGCAGAGAAATATATCCTAAAATGCAGATAAAATTCTACATTGAGTAAAAATGATAACAGATTCACTAAGATATAGTTGAGAAAAATCTCCCAGGGAATATTTTGGAGAATAAATGCCAAGTATGGGAGTTTCGTGTTTGTTTTCTTTATAGCTCCTATTAGGGTATTTATTTGTTTATTAGCTCTGGTTGTATGTACTGTGCCCTATGTTCTTATCTTCTAAGGTTACAAGTGCAGACTTGCTTTTTTCCCTCCTTGAGTAACACAAGTATACATTCTGTTTTTTTGTGTGTTCCTTTGACATTGGCCTTAATATTTGTGAAGAAGGTAGTTTTATATAACCAGAGCATGCAGCTAATTATTTTTTACTTCTAGAATTGCAGTCCATTTCAATTTGAGTCTTTTATCAATAGAAGATTTGTCTATATCTTTAATTGAAAAATAGTCTTGCTCTGCAAGTAGATTTTCTGATTTATCTAAAATAGTAATAATTTGATGCCTTTGATGTTGCTTTGAGAGCAATATTTTAAATAGCAACTATTGTTATTCAATTCTGAGTTACCATGGTAATAAAGAACATTCACTTGATTTAAACTTTTCAAAAAAGGAAAATGTATACTCTGTATCTTTCTAGTTAGTTTGGATGTACTTCTGGATTTGCCCTTTAATTCTCATTTTTGAAGTAATTTGTTTCTTCTAAGATTAGTGTGCATATTTATTTTCCTAAGAAAATAAAACACCAAATTTTAACAAACCATTAATTTCTTTGAATCCCTAGGAGAACAGCTTTTTTATTGCCCTCTTTAAATAATTTTGTAATTATATTCTAAATTCTTTTTCAAGTAGATAGGGAGAGGAAAACTTTTTCTTACTCCCTTAGAGATTCTTTGGCTGGCCGAATATTTAAATTAACCTAAGTCAGATTAATGAGAAAAGAATTTTTTTTATTTCATATGTATGAAAGAAAGAATGAAGCTCAGTTCCTGGCAGTCAGGAATTGAGGCTTATATTCCATGCTGAGCTAAAGAGAAATGTAGCGTCTTTAAAGTGGAGGAAGAAAATTTATAGGAAGATGGGAAGAACAAATGTTTAGTAAATAAATTATTTCCATGCCATGCAGATGATTGTCACATGTAAGAGTGTCTATCTCTGGTAATACCTCTCTTCCTGGTAAGGCCCCGTATCTAAATTCTTTTACGTAGTTAAGGGGGAGGTAAAAAGCTCTTCCTGAGTCTGTTCATCCTTGACTGTTCTGGTTTGAAATAATCCACATGCCTAAGTGGCACATTTTGGGTTGGCCTGCCCTGAGCCCCATTGTGGCTGTAATTGCCTTGCAGTTCTTTTGTTGTCCTGGCATTTCCTTGTGAAAAAACAAGGCTGCCCTTGAGAAGTAGAATTTGTTTTTTGTTTTTTTTTTTTCCTGTGTGTGTGACAAATAATAGGTACTTAATGGAAGTTTGTTGAGTGAGTGAATAAATGAATAAAGGATGCTTTAACTGATTATATGTAAGACAGAAAAAAATGCTAGCAAAATTATTCACTTCATCTAATATAAATAAGAAGGACTTCTTGCTGGCTTATTTCACTTTTTTATAGAACCTCCCTGCCTCTTTTGCTTTTTATTCCCAGGGTGTCTGGGCAAAGTTGGTGATTCTGTTCTTCTAGACCATTAGAGTGCACATTTGTCGCTCACTTGTTTGCAGTGTACATCTCTTTTGATAAGGCGTATATCTTCCTTACTAGACCTTTAGTATATTGAGGATCTAACTTGGTGCCTGATTTTTATTACGTGATCATAAATGTTTGCTCTAAAAATAATGTTAGATGTGCAAATTTTGCTTGTGTATTTATATAGTCCATCTTAAATATTATGGGAAAATTAACTTGTATCTTCTCTTTTAAGAAGCATGTGTATGTGTGTGTGTGCATGCATCTGTGCTGCTTCTGCATCAGTGTTACGTCTTCCTCAGCGGGTAGTGGAGTGGAGAGTGTTACAAACGGAGGGAGTGTGAATGAGAAATACCCTTGAAGGTATGTGTATGTGATAGTATACACATCTATCTTTTAAAAAGATTATTATTCTGATATAAATTCTCTTTAAAATACAAACCAGATATAGATAAAATAAAAGTTAATGCCTTTTTCGACTTCCATCTCAAATCGTTAGCAATATTTATCCTTGATTCTTTGGTATATATGCTTCTAGACTTCCTAAGTATATTATAGATGAAGTTATCCAACACCTTGGAGAGACTGGAAAACTGTAGGGAACATATTATATGATGACTATCAACTCCTTAATGACATTCCCATGAAGGATTATTTTACTACAGCTCTGAGAAATACATTGATGACAGGCATTCTATAACCCTTGATAGTGTCTGTGGTGACAGTTTGCAGGCCAAGAATGGCAAGCAGGAGAGGCTGTCATTAAAGTGTGCTCTTGAACTTGATGGAGATGGTGAGGTCCCAGAGAGGCAGGAGTTAGGAGATAGCACTTAACTGATAGAGTCAGGATGGGTGTGGTTACCATTATGGGCAGCTTGTCTGGAACCATGGTCAGAATGGACTCACCTGGTGAGACCTATGGAGCTGACTAACTGACCATGGTACTCTTAGGACTCAAATAGATGGGCAGCCTAGAAAGTTGTACTTGGTTTGTATGAATGAAAACTCAAGGATTTGAAAACAAAGGTATAACTCGAGTCATCTGCAGAGGGAGTCATAACCCTTCATCCATTTCCTAGATCTCAGTCGCTTCATAGACTCTGAACCTCTTGATAAAGTGATGGTCAAGTTCCTTTGAGGAAAAAGACAGCCTTCTACATGTCAAAAATTAAACTGTAAAATGATCCTCTTACTCCATAACCATTTGACAGGGTAAATGTGCGTGGGTGAAAGAGAAATATTCAACTTTGGGGGAACTAAACGTTAACTCTAAGGTGACCCCATTTTCTGAGGAAGCAAAAAACTTACTACAGTAAACCAGTAAGGTCTTATAGGAAGTTAATAGGGTTTTGGCTTTAGTCTCTGTCATCATAGGGCAGTGGGTCTTTGAATCCACGCTTATTTCAGAATGCATGAATTAAATAACTATACTTAGCCACTGTCAGAATCTTCTTGTCCATATGTTAACAATATTTCCCCCTCTTTTGTGTTATTTTTTCTTAATTTGCTCTTGGTGTTTTGTACTTTTAGGTAAAAAACGAACATTTCTCCTGTCTTATTGTTAGTCTTAAATGTACCTCTTCATTCATGCCATTGTTTCTTCTTTAACAGGTAGACCCCATTCTTTTTCTATTTGCATAAAAATTGTTAAAGTGTGTGTGTTTGAAGACCTCACCCCAAGTCCGTACCTCATTAACCAGAACAAGGACTTGACCAGCTTACTCAAGAGAAGGATGTCTTTGGGAACTATTACTGGATTTTTGTGATGTAGTCAAGGGGGTGAGTGAGAAAGGGGGTGAGTGACTAGACAAGTGAGAGAGAAAAATTTTCATGGGGAGGGATTGAGTTTCATTTTTAAAACACAAGCAAGAGGAAGAAGACACAACAGGAAGTTGAGTGTAGAAAGGAAAGATAGGAGAGGATGGGGGAAAGGAAACCAGTACCTAGTCTTCCTAACAGGAGAATGCAAGCTAGAGACTCTTGGGAGATAAACTTTGCCTTAAGGCAGAGAATGTTGAGATAGACAGTGGAAGGAATATAAAAGAGCTTACGCTGTTTGGGGACACTCAGAATGCACCTTCTCAGTCCTACTCACCTCATGTACTCATGGTGAGTTTTTGAGCAATTCTATAAAATTAGAATAGCCTCATTATCTGTTGATGAATAGCTTGACACAATGCACAAAGAGCAGACCACCTGGATCCCAGTTATTGTAAAGTCACTTTTTTTCTTAACATTGATCACCTACTGTACTTTCTACATATTTCTGTGTTAAGTTATTATCATTGGACATAAAATAATAAATAACTTTGGAATGAGATGTTGATTCATCCAGAAACTTAAGTGTTTTCATGTGTTCAGTGAAATCATTGTGGTTTTCAGGATGGATGGTAAAATATAAACGTTTTGTTCTAGTTACATGTTCATCACCAACTTTCTTGAAAAAGACAAATTTAATATTTACTTTTAGATTAATCATTATCTTTTCTTAGCTTATTACTGTTGAAATGAGTTACCACGTTTCACGATAAAGGACAAAACCACTCTATGAGTGTTCAGGGACTTCCCTGGTGATCCAGTGGCTAAGACTTCATCTTCCAGTTGCAGGGGTTGTGGATTCAGTCCCCGGTCAGGGAGCTGACCTGACCTAGCACATGCCTCACGGCCAAAAGACGAATATAAAACAGAAGCAATATTGTAACAATTTCAATAAAGCCTTAAAAACTGGTCCACATGAAAAAAATCTTTTAAAAAAGTTTTCAGGCTGTGTTAGAGTGTTTAATCTCTATTTCCTATACATTTTTCATATCAATCTAATTATAATTTTATGCATTGCCCACTGGCACATGAACGCTCGATGGTTATGTGCATCTTAGGGACTACAGCGTGGGGCATGGTGCAACTGGCTAGTACACCATGTGACCTGAAAGGCCACTTGTTCATTTCTCCCACCAGCAGATTAGATGGTATTACTTGTCACAGGATATGTGTGTTTGAGGGCTTATCTGACAGCAGGTCTTCTTAACAGTGAGCACCTGTATTGCAGTGAAGGTTACATTAGTTACATCACCTCTGGAAAAGAAATGACTTACTTTGACTTAACTGTACTTTGACTTAACTTTGACTTAACGGTCTCACCCTGTAGTAGCCAAGAGCATGGCAGAGGCTCTAAGTACGAGGGGCTTCCTCAGTGGCTCAGCAGTAAGCAATCCACCTGCAATGTAGGAAATGCAGGAGACACTGGTTCCCTCTCTGGGTCAGGGAGACAGCCCAGAGAAGGGAATGGCAACCCACTCCAGTTCTCTTGGTTGGAGAATTCCATGGACAGAGGAGCCTGGCAGGATAGAGTCAGCCACAACTGAGCAACTAACACTGTGTCCAAAGTGGAAGACTGTCAAGCCCACCTGGAGAGGTTGGCTTCACCAGAAACGGACTCGGAGAAGTAATTTGTGAAGCAAAATGCTTAGTAGGGATCAACACCTGTGAAAGGAAGAAGGCAGTGGGATTGGGTGGAGGAAGAAGCTGAATCAGCATGTGGTCTCTACAAAGCCTCAGCCAGAGTGGGGGGAAGCTCTGCCTCGAATGTTACCCATCAGCGTTGCTGTGTACGGCGTGGCCACCCCTGCCTTCTTCAGTCCCGGCTCTCAGCTGTTTTGTAAAAAGCATTTCTTTGGCACCTGAAGCTGACTCGGATGTAACTGATAGCTGGAGGCTACCAGCTGACTCTGTTTTTTTCTTTGTTTTTTTTTCCCTTTTTGCAGTGGTAGGGAGAAGACTTTTTTTTTTTTTTTTTCTCATTCCAGGATATATTTTCATATTGTTTTGTTGTCATGCAAACTTTTGTCAAAGTTTGCTGTCAAAAAGGAACGTTTGTTCCTTTTTGCACGTTGGGGAGGATTGCAGATTGCTTATTTTCCACCAGAAAGAAAATGAAGAATTTGAGTCACTGTAAGTGTACAAAAAAATTTAAATTAGAATTGGAAAGATTATTTTTTCTCGTCTTTGTTTACGAGTAAATATGTACATTGTCTCACGATTGATTGTCCAGGGAACTCAAATTACCTTAGCTGTGTGCAGCATGTAATCCAAGCCTAATCTTCTCAGAATTCCTTTGTTGATTGAGAGAAAGAAAGAGTGGGTGAAAGGCTACGAAAGCTTGTGTTAATTAAGATATGTCCCCCACTGGTAGAAAATCATGGTCAGACATTATCACATCATTAGTCAGCTCATCAAAATATCACTTTGCAGAAAATCCTCTAGTTCTTTTCAGTGGCTTTAATGAAATTGTTCTAAGAAGCCCTGTGAAGGAACTGAGCGCTAGTTTTTGGATAATTGCCATTTTCTTAAGAAACAGACTTTGGGCCTACTGAGAAAGCAGTTCAGCTGGTATATTTTGCTCCAAGGGAAGAAGTATTATTTTAACATTTTTGCTATTTAAGCAAAGGAACATGAGTTTATTTTTGTCTTTTCCTTAGCATTAGATAAATGATGGAATACTAATTAAATAGTTGAAATCTAGGAGACTAAAGAAGCATCAGTGTAAGCATTAGAAACGATTTTTCATATACTTGAACTTTTCTGAGGACAACTATCATTTATTTTTATTCTCATAAAGGAAAATTGTCATCATACTTTTATGAGGAAAAGTTAATTATTCACATTTAGAATTTATACATATAGTGATAAAAATAGAAATTTTAAAAGGATAATTTTCAGGTACTGTGTATATTTTCTATTTGTGTGTATGTGAATTTTTTTGACCTAGTTACTCAAGGATCTGCATGTTCACTTGGTATCCCTTACATTTATGATTTTCAGATTAAAGGGTGCTTCAGATATAGGAATATTAACTATAGACTTCATAATTTGGGTAGCTTTATAAATGATCTCTTATATGCTACTTTTGCTGTATATCTAGGGTGGTGATTTTCTGTTTTTTTCATTCTATTAATATAATGTCATCTCCAGACATGTTCTTCCAGATTTATAATCAAATGGGCTTTGTGCTTATATAAACAAGGATAATCTATAGCTGTATTATATTATACTTCTTTTGTATTAATTATGTTTTTTTTTTTTATTTTTTTTTTTTTTTTATTTTTTATTTTTTTTTTATTTTTTTTTTTCCAGTGGGTTTTGTCATACATTGATATGAATCAGCCATGGATTTACATGTATTCCCAATCCCGATCCCCCCTCCCACCTCCCTCTCCACCCGATTCTTCTTTGCATTTAACTCAGCTGGGGAATCACTCAGCAAACTTTAACTTATATTAGTTTTTAGTTCCCAAGAATATATCATACTTAATATTGTTTGATTGAACAATTCTTCACTTGATGTGTAAAGTTCATGTCTGCTGTTGGGTTTTGGTTTTATTTTTCAAGACCTACTTTAGGAAAGGCATAATTGGAGGGCAAAAAACACTGCAAATCATTCATTAAATGGAATGCCACATAAATTGAGTAGTAGACTGAAAAGCAAAGGTCATGTCATCAGAAAAATTTAGTAGTCATGTCACTGAAATAAGCACTGATTTTGTTGATAAAGATGGTAGCATATCAGTTAATGATAGACTTTAATTTAAAAAATATACACTCAAAGAGTAAGTGTACCTGAAGGAGAAAAATTAAGTATGCTTTCTTGGATCTGTGGTCTATAGGGTTACAGCCGCCTCTGTTTGAATTTTCTTAGCTCCTTCCCAAGTGTATTATAAGAACTGTCAGAGCAGTGGAAACAAAATGCAGAGTAGAAGTCACATCTGATTCCATATATTTTAATACATATGAAGATATAATCCATATCCTGCTTCTTAGCCATACTTGGTAACCACTGCTCACATAAGTTTACAAATGTTTATTCATTGCTCACAAATGTTTACCATCTAGTTATTTAGTAGCCTGGAAACACTGACTGTCATCAATTGTCGATTTTAAGCACTTTGTTGAAATTGCTCACCTTCAGTTAGTGATGGATTTACTGGAGTGTGGAGTTTCAGCTTTGTACTCTGTCTCGGCCTGATGGTGTGACTCTGTCAAGGCTAGAGAAGAGGTCTCTGGCTTTTTATGATTGATCGATGATGACCAATGCAGCTCTTTGAAAAAACATTAAGATTAACATGAACAAATAATTTTATGTATCCAGTAAAAATGGAAGTTGAAAATAGCCTTCCAACTAATATATATCCAGCAACTTAATATATATCAAGTAATGTTCTATATTCTGGTGGTACAATACCCATCTACTAGGAGGGGGGTGATCAGTCAGTCAGTTCAGTCACTCAGTCGTGTCTGACTCTTTGCAACCCCATGGACTGCAGCACGTCAAGCCACCCTGTCCATCACTAACTACCAGAGCTTGCTCAAACTCATGTCCATTGAGCCAGTGATGCCATCCAACCATTTCATCCTCTGTCATCCCCTTCTCCTCCTGCCTTCAATCTTCCTCAGCATCAGGGTCTTTTCAAATGAGTCAGTTCTTCGCATCAGGTGGCCAAAGCATTGCAGTTTCAGCTTCAGCATCAGCATCCTTCCAATGAATGTTCAGAACTGACTTCCTTTACGATTGACTGGTTTGATTTCCTTGCAGTCCAAGGGACCCTCAAGAGTCTCCAACACCACCATTCAAAAGCATCAATTCTTAGGCGCTCAACTTTCTTTATAATCCAATTCTCACATCCATACATGACTACTGGAAAAACCATAGCTTTGACTAGATGGACCTTTGTCGGCAAAGTAATGTCTCTGCTTTTTAATATGCTGTCTAGGTTGGTCATAGCTTTTCTTCCAGAGTAAGCGTCTTTTAATTTCAAGGGTGGATAGACAAATATATATACTAATAAAAATGTAATGTGATAGATTCCATGAGCATGTAAGCACAGAGTGTCCTATGAGTACCCAGTAGGGCCATCTGTTCCAGATTTGGCAGAAAGAGAGAAAGAGGAGGGATCAAGAAAGTCTTCCCTATGGATGACTTTAGAGATAATGACCATCTAATCCTAGAAATGTGGGATCAGTATTAGAGTGATAGGTTACTCTGTCAATACAGATAGCTTTTTGTTATAAATGTTTCTCAAGATGGAACTGAGGAATCTTCTTTTCTCTGCCCTCTTTTATTTCCTTCTCTTCTTTTCTGTTTCCTTTCTCTCTACCTGTCTCTTTCTCTTCCTCTTTCTTTTCCTCCCTTTCTCCCTCTTTCCTTTATTATGAATTCATGAGCACAGAAATATATTAATCACATTCTTGGTTCATGACCCAATGTTGTCACTGGATAATTCCTGACTCTCATGCATTCATCCACTGATTTATGATGCTATAACAAATACATATGGCATTATTAACAATTGCATACACTTTTCTTTTTGCTTTCTCCTATTTCTCCCCTTACTCCTTCTAAAATGTAATCATTATCCCAAATTGGGTATATTATACCTTTTTTCCCAGATTTGCCAGGTTTGCTTTGTTGGGTAACATAGCCAAACAACACATTGCATAGTTATTTTTAACTCAAAAAATAATATTCTTCTGTGTGTAATCTGCTGATACTATTTTTCACTCAAGATCCTACTAATCTACTGTGTTTTTATTTGTAACTGAATTCATTGTCTTATTTCAAAGAATATTCCATTGTGTGAATATGCTACAAATTATCCTTTCTTCTGTTCATAAACAGTTGAGTTGTTTCCATTTATGGTGTCCTGAACAGAGCTGCCTTGAATGTTATTTTTCTTGCTGAGACATATTTGAAAGTTTCTGCAGAATATTTACCAGGCTAATAGGTTCGCTTAAAGCTCAACATTCAGAAAACTAAGATCATGGCATCTGGTCCCATCACTTCATGGGAAATAGATGGGGAAACAGTGGCTGACTTTGTTTTTTGGGGCTCCAAAATCAATGCACATGGTGATTGCAGCCATGAAATTAAAAGACGCTTACTCCTTGGAAGGAAAGTTATGACCAACCTAGATAGCATATTAAAAAGCAGAGACATTCCTTTGCCAACAAAGGTCCGTCTAGTCAAGGCTATGGTTTTTCCAGTGGTCATGTATGGATGTGAGAGTTGGACTGTGAAGAAAGCTGAGCACCGAAAAATTGATGCTTTTGAACTATGGTGTTGGAGAAGACTCTTGAGAGTCCCTTGGACTGCAAGGAGATCCAACCAGTCCATTCTAAAGGAGATCAGTCCTGGGTGTTCATTGGAAGGACTGATGCTGAAGCTGAAACTCCAGTACTTTGGCCACCTCATGCGAAGAGTTGACTCATTGGAAAAGACCCTGATGCTAGGAAAGATTAAAGGCGGGAGGAGAAGGGGATGACAGAGGATGAGATGGTTGGATGGCATCACTGGCTCAATGGACATGTGTTTGAGTAAACTCCGGGAGTTGGTGATGGACAGGGAGGCCTGGCGTGCTACGATTCATGGGGTCGCAAAGAGTCGGAGACGACTGAGCGACCGAACTGAACTGAACTGAATAGGTTATGCAAAATTTAAGCTTAAAAGATAATACCAATTTGTTTTCCAAAACTATTGCATCAACTTGCATATCCTCCAGAAATATATAAGAGCTTATGTTGATACAGTCCTAACATTTGGTCCTGTGAGATAAATTTCTATCAATTGAATGCCGCACAATGTGAATGCTCTCTTATGGTGTATGCTTTTAATTCTCATTTCCCAGGTTACTAATGAATTTTTACATCTCTTTGTATATTTATTAGTCATATATAATAAATAATCTTTATTTTATAAAGGTTATTTAACCTTTCAATTATAAAATTTTAGTACTAGTTTATATTAATGAATACTTGCTATATTTATATGCACAGTTGTTATGATATCTTATTCAGAGAAATATGCAATCATTAAAGTTAAATAAAGACCTATTTTAGTAGTACATAAAATGGTGAGTAAAATTCTAATATAAGAAATGAAGTCAGAATGGCAAATTTAAAGAATAGGAAATAATTTTATTTTGAGATTATTTTATGACTTTTTTTCATAACTTGATATTTATTTTTCTTTTGACAGAACGATTTCGAGACTTACTACTTCCACCATCTAGTCAAGACTCCGAGATTCTGCCCTTCATTCAATCTAGAAATTATCCCAAGTAAGTACAATAAGAGCCCCCTAGATAGTGTGAAGGGAATGGGTATAATGATGGGCAAGCTTTGGGAGGGCAAAAACAAAATGTTTCCTTTTTTAGGATTTCTGAAAAAGCATGAATAACCTAACCTAACTAACTAGGGCATTCTCCAGCACTGTAATGTCTCAGGGTCCTTACAGGTGGGTCAGAGATAAAAGCTTGCTGCCCATGTATCCCAGCTGCGGTTGGGAGCTGTTGCCAAGTGCACGCCACAAGGGATCTGCATCAGTGTCTGCTTGTGTTTGTTTTTGCTTGATGCTGTACCAACAGAGTCAGATAGTTTGGAATGATCCCTCATCTGGTTTCTCCATCAACAGAGTTAGATACTTTGTGGATAGTCCCTCATCAGTTTCCTGTTTTCTATCCATTAATGTAACGATTTATTTATATTTAATAAATGGTTTTTAAAATGAAACATGCTAGATATTATTTTTAAAATTTCTGCTTATTCTTTGGGGCTTCCCCGGTGGCTCAGACAGTAAAGCGTCTGCCTGTGATGCGGGAGACCCAGGTTTGATCCCTGGGTTGGGAAGAGCCCCTGGAGAAGGAAATGGCAACCCACTCCAGTATTCTGGCCTGGAAAATTCCATGGATGGAGGAGCCTGGTAGGCTACAGTCCATGAGGTCACAAAGAGTTGGACACGACTGAGCAACATCTTGGTAATTCTTTCTTAAATGGGTCAGACTTTTTCTTAATGTGCCTCATCTTCCCAGAGAATAAAGTACCAGGTTTTTGTTTTGTTTCCTCCCTAAAAGCTGATGTGTGCTGGCATCTTGATCCTTCCTGCGGAAGCTTGCAGTACCCTCTAATTTTTTAATAATCTGACTCTCTTTACTAGCTAGTATGCAACAGGCTAAGAATCAACGAACTATTATCTGAACTAAAAAAAAAAAAGGTCACCAAGTTAAAGAATTAGAGCTTGGTTTGCACATAATCAAACCTCATGATGATGCTAAGTGATTCATTCTTTGATCAGCTTGGCAGTTTATTCAAGAATTTGCTGAACTTCACCTTTAGGATAATTTTTCCCTGTTTACTTAGATATGATAATATTTACTTAATTCTGATCACAAAATAAATGTAGAATCTGAATTATTGTTTCATTGTTTCAGATATTAATTCAGGTTTAATCTCTGGGAATAATCTTCCAATCTCCTCCCAGTACACACGGGGATATACATGTGCCTGGATAAGCCTCGCATGGGCACACTGCTCTTCACGCGCATGTTGGCAGGAGCATGGAGGTGCCCCACCCCGCATGGGCACACTGCTCTTCACGTGCATGTTGGCAGGGGCATGGAGGTGCCCCACCTCGCATGGGCACACTGCTCTTCACGTGCATGTTGGCAGGGGCATGGAGGTGCCCACCTCACATGGGCACAGGGCTCTTCACATGCATGTTGGCAGAAGTATCAAGGTGCCCGCCTCACATGGGCACAGGGCTCTTCACGCACATGTTGGCAGGGGCATGGAGGTGCCTGCCTCGCATGGGCACACTGCTCTTCATGTGCATGTTGGCAGGGGCATGGAGGTGCCCGCCTCGCATGGGCACACTGCTCTTCACGTGCATGTTGGCAGGAGCATGGAGGTGCCCCACCTCGCATGGGCACAGGGCTTTTCACGTGCATGTTGGCAGGGGCATGGAGGTGCCCACCTCACATGGGCACACTGCTCTTCACGTGCATGTTGGCAGGGGCATGGAGGTGCCCCGCCTCACATGGGCACACTGCTCTTCACGGGCATGTTGGCAGAATCCTGGAGGTGCCCACCTCGCATGGGCACACTGCTCTTCACGGGCATGTTGGCAGGGGCATGGAGTTGCACTGCCCCGCATGGGCACACTGCTCTTCACGTGCATGTTGGCAGAATCCTGGAGGTGCCCCACCTCGCATGGGCACACAGTTCTTCACTTGCATGTTGGTAGGAGCATGGAGGTGCCCCGCCTCGCATGGGCACAGGGCTCTTCACGTGCATGTTGACAGGAGCAGGGAGGTGCCCGCCTCGCATGAGCACACAGTTCTTCACGTGCATGTTGGCAGGGAGCATGGAGGTGCCCGAAGTGGTCCATGCACATCCATCCCTATTTTTGCCCACAGCTACTATTTGCGAAGACCAATGATGCTTGTTTTGCTGCCTATTAGGCTTACTGTCTGCCTGATGCCATTGTATAAAGAGGGGCTCACAGCGATTTCTCAGCTGGTAGTCTGTCTGCAGCTGTTTCCCTAGGTGTCCTCAGCTACATCATTTTACATGTATCCCGCTTATTCTTAGATTACTTTTCTGACAGTGATGTCATCCATTCTACTGTTTAACAGACATCATGTGACAGTGCTTTCTCAGTGTCTAACCCTTGGAGTAGAGATTCTTTTTGATATCTGTAGATTAAAAGAATAAAAATCATCCATGGATGCCATACACACCATATTACGGCATTTAAGTGTGCAAACTCAAACATATTGCTTGACCTGCTGACTTGGTGGCCTGGGTGACCTGATCCTCTGTGCCTCAGTTCCACCTGTGGGAAAGGAGGAAGATAAACATACTTACCATTCAAGCATGGTACAAAGATCAAATGAAGTAGTGGAAAAATATTTTGAACTGAGCTTGATACATAGTAAATACTGCATTTTAGCTGTAGTTGTTTAAAATTGCATATAAAATTACCTAGATTTACATGCTTTCAAATACTGTAGGAAATAGATTGTTCATTTGTCTTGCAGGATAGCTTTGATGTCAAGATGCTTTCATCAACACAACCTTGTTAATATTTAGAGAAGTACAATTTGTTCAGGATTTCTGAATTACTGGTAGATGTTGACGCGAGGTACTGCTTCAGTTCAGTTCAATAGCTCAGTCGTGTCCAACTGTTTGCAACCCCATGGACTGCCGCAGGCCAAGCTTCCTGTCCATCACCAACTCCTGAGTCCTATTCAAACTCATGTCCATTGAGTTGGTGATGCCATCCAACCATCTCATCCTCTTTTGTTCCCTTCTCCTCCCGCCTTCAATCTTTCCCAGCATCAGGGTCTTTTCCAATGAGTCAGTTCTCTGCATCAGGTGGCCAAAGTATTAGAGTTTCAGCTTCAGCATCAGTCCTTCCAATGAATATTCAGGACTGATTTTCTTTAGGATGGACTGGTTGGATCTCTTTGCAGTCCAAGGGACTCTCAAGAGTCTTTTCAAACACCACAGTTCAAAAGCATCAGTTGTTCAGCACTCAGCTATTGTTATAGTCCAACCCTTACATCCGTACATGACTACTGGAAAAATCATAGCTTTGGCTAGATGACCTTTATCAGCAAAGTAATATCTCTGCTTTTTGATATGCTGTCTAGTTTGTCATAGCTTTTCTTCCAAGGAGCAAGCATCTTTTAGTTTCATGACTGCAGTCACCATGTGCAGTGATTTTGGAACCCAAAAAAATAAAGTCTGTCACTGTTTCCATTGTTTCCCCATCTATTTGCCATGAAGTGATGGGACCAGATGCCATGATCTTAGTTTTCTGAGTGTTGAATTTTAAGTCAACTTTTTCACTCTCCTCTTTCCCTTTCATCAAGAGGCTGTTTAGTTCTTCTTCGCTTTCTGCCATAAGGGTGGTGTCATCTGCATATCTGAGGTTGTTGCAGAAAGGGGGACCCCTTCCAGGGCCCGAAACTGGGCTCTTGTCTAACACTCGGAAATGAATTGTCCAAGGAGACACATGCTGACAAAGCAAGAGATTTTATTGGGAAAGGGCACCTGGGTGGAGAGCAGTAGGTAAGGGAACCCAGGAGAACTGCTCTGCCGCGTGGCTCTCAGTCTTGGGTTTTATGGTGATGGGATTCGTTTCCGGGTAGTCTTTGGCCAATCATTCTAATTCAGAGTCTTTCCTGGTGGAGCACGCATCGCTCAGCCAAGATGGATGCTAGCAAGAGGGATTCTGGGAAGTGGATAGACACGCGGTGTTTCCTTTTGACCTTTCCCGAACTCTTCCGGTTGGTGGTGGCTTATTACTTCCGTATTCCTTATCAGGATCTCCTGTCATAAAACAACTCATGCAAATGGTTACTATCGTGCCTGGCCAGGGTGGGCGGTTTCAATCAGTGTGCTTCCCCTAACAAGGTTACTGATATTTATCCTCGCAATCTTGATTCCTGCTTGTGCTTCATCTAGCCCAGCATACTGGCTGATGTACTCTGCATATAAGTTAAATAAGCAGAGTGACAATATACAGCCTTGACATACTCCTTTCCTGATTTGGAACCAGTCTGTTCCATATCCAGTTCTAACTGCTGCTTCTTGACCTGCATACAGGTTTCTCAAGAGGCAGGTCAGGTGGTTTGGTATTCCCATCTCTTTCAGAATTTTCCGCAGTTTGTTGTGATCTACACAGTCAAAGGCTTTGGAGTAGTTAATAAAGCAGAATTAGATATTTTTCTGGAATTCTCTTGCTTTTTCGATGATCCAGCAGATGTTGGCAACTTGATCTCTGGTTCCTCTGCCTTTTCTAAATCCAGCTAGAATATCTGGAAGTTCATGGTTCACATACTGTTGAAATCTGGCTTGGAGAATTTTGAGCATTACTTTGCTAGCGTGTAAGATGAGTGCAATTGTTTGGTAGTTTGAGCATTCTTTGGCATTGCCTTTGTTTGGGATTAGAATGAAAATTGACCTTTTCCAGTCCTGTGGTCACTGCTGATTCTTCTAGATTTGCTGGCATATTGAGTGCAGCACTTCTTCACAGCATCGTCTTTTAGGATTGGAAATAGCTCCACTGGAATTCCATCACCTCCACTAGCTTTGGGGAGTAGCCATCATAGTCACCAAAAGAGTCTGAAATGCAGTACTCGGATGCAGTCTCAAAAACGACAGAATGATCTTTGTTCATTTCCAGGGCAAACCATTCAGTATCACAGTGAAAGTCAAATTCGCTCACTCATGTCCAACTCTTTGCAACCCTGTGGACTATACATGGACTGTATCCCCCTGGAATACTCTAGGCCACAATGCTGTAGTGGTAGCCTTTCCCTTCTCCAGGGGATCTTCGCAACGCTATTACAATAATCCTAGCCTATGCCCCAACAGTAATGCTGAAGAAGCTGAAATTGAATGGTTCTAAGAAGACCTACAAGACTTTCTAGAATTAACACCCAAAAAAGATGTCCTTTTCATTATAGGGGACTGGAATGCCAAAGTAGGATGTCAAGCGATACCTGGAGTAACAAGCAAATTTGTCCTTGGAGTACAAAACGAAGCAGGTCAAAGGCTAACGGAGTTTTGCCAAGAGAACTCACTGGTCATAGCAAGCACTCTCTTCCAACAACACAAGAGAAGACTCTTCACCTGGACATCACCAGATGGTCAATACTGAAATCAGATTGATTATATTCTTTGCAGCCAAAGATGGAGAAGCTCTATACAGTCAGCAAAAACAAGACCGGGAGCTGACTGTGGCTCAGATCATGACTCCTTCTTGCCAAATTCAGACTTAAATTGAAGAAAAGTAGGGAAAAACCAGTGGACCATTCAGGTATAACCTAAATCAAACCCCGTACGATTATACAGTGGAAGTGACAAATAGATTCAAGGGATTAGATCTGATTAGACAGAGTGCCTGAAGAACTGTGAATGGAGGTTCGTGACACTGTACAGGGACACTGATCAAGACCATCCCCAAGAAAAAGAAATGCAAAACGGCAAAATGGTTGTCTGAGGAGGCCTTTCAAATAGCTGAGAAACAAAGAGAAGTGAAAGGCAAAGGAGAAAAGGAAAGATATACCGATTTGAATGCAAAGTTCCAAAGAATAGCAAGGAGAGATAAGAGAGCCTTCCTCAGGGATCAATGCAAAGAAATATAGGAAAACAATAGAATGGGGAAGACTAGAGATCTCTTCAAGAAAATTAGAGATACCAAGGGAACATTTCATGGAAAGATGGGCACAATAAAGGACAGAAATGGTATGGACCTAGGAGAAGCACAAGATATTAAGAAGAGGTGGCAAGAATACACAGAAGTACTATATGAAAAAGATCTTCATGACCCAGATAACCACAGTGGTGTGATTATTCACCTAGAGCCAGACATCCTGGAATGCGAACTCAAGTGGGCCTTAGGAAGCATCTCTACGAGCAAAATAGTGGAGATAATGGAATTCCAGTTGAGATACTGCTTAGGTGACCACTTAACACCTTTATGAGCTTCTGTTTTCCAAACTATCAATGAAAACATGCTAATTAAAGGTTTCTGCACCTGGAAATATTTATATAAAAAGTCTGTATTAAATACAATTCATTTATTTTAAGTTACAGAATATTAAGCATTTTCATCTTCCCATAGCTGATTTGATTTAATGTCTCTTTTGGCCGAATTCTAGCAGGTGCTGGAGGACACAGAAGGAATAATATAATTTAGTTTGTGCTGTCCTAGGGAGTGTAGAGATGGTCCAGAGAAGGGCATAGGAACAAAAGCTCCAGACATGTGAACAATACCCATGTAAAGAAGGTTGGGGTCTGGACTTCCCTGGTGGTTCTGTGGTTAAGAATTCACCTTCCAATGCAGAGAGTACAGGTTTGATCCCTGATTGGGGAACTAAGATCCTGCATGCCTCATGGCCAAAAACCAAACTGTAAAACAGAAGCAAAATTGTAAGAAATTTAATAAAGACTTTTTAAAAAGTAAAAAGAATGTTGGGGTAAAAGAAGAGAAAGTTGTGGTAAGAGCCAATTGGTAAATACAAATGGGCAGAGAATCTGTGTATGTCTAGGCCTAATTTAAACCAATTTTGCATTATTCATGGTTTTCAATACTGTGATTTGTTCTCTTATTTATACTCACTCTCAAATATACTCTCATTATTCATTATTGAGGATAACTAAAATCAAGGAATTTGTAATTTTCTGTCAAAGAAAAATTTCTCGAATGCTGAAGGTTTAATCAAACCATTAGTATTTCTTGCTTTTATTCACAGTGCAGTATACCTATTTACAGTATGATTTTTCTGATTCTTTTACTGACTCACTGAATATAGACTCCATTAGTGAGAGATACGTTTTAAGAGCTAAAATATGGTTAAGAAGTGACCTACTTGCCTTATATTATGTGGTCTCACAGAGAGATATTTATAGAGGATAATGTAGCTGACTACTTTGAGTGAGACTCACTTTGCATTGGTTAATATAGACTGATAAAGGGACTGTGTAGTTTGGATTGGGGGGATGGGTCTCTAGTGAGTATAGTGTCCCTGTAATTTAAACATCTTATCAAGAGACACCTAATGGATAATAAAACATGGAAAAGGGTGTCCTTTATTTAGGAGAAAAAAATCATGGAAGAACTAACCAGCTCTTGAAATGTGTGTGTACGTTTTCTAAGGAAAAGTCACTTAAAAAAAAAAATTACCTACGATGATGCTGGAGACCATTATTCTAAATTATAACAATGCTAATTAATCACATTCTTACATTCTTGAACTCGAATTTGACCCATTGCCAAAGCTAGACACATCCATTCTCTTCAGAATGTCAACGAAGACATTGCACCATGAAAATTCTCAGAGTAGGATAGATGTGTCAGACGTAGATGAGTGACAAGAAGGAAATGAATGCATACTTAATACAAAATAAATGTTGATTCATAGCTTAGAGGAAAGAAATGAAGATAGTGAAGCCTAAGTTTGGTTGCTCATTTCTTAGCTGGCATCATTGTTTAGGATCTAGGTTTATAATGTATTTAGAATAGAGGGTAGCTATAAATATTCTTATCCTTGCAAATACAGCTGGGCATGTAGATGGTTGAGGTCATTAGGCAGAATTTTACTCGTAAATGACCTGCAGCCATTTTAACAATTGGGCTAGCAAAACATATTTCAATGACTGAAAGTTTAATCATAATGTATATAAAAATATGGTGAAAAATAGGAATTAAATGTTGCATATCTCTATTTGGTTCTCATAAATATCAAATTCTCTGGAATGCTTAATGTCAGAAGTTCTTAGAGAGGGGAATATTATTTATGACAAAATTCAAAGCTCTTTTTGGCATGGTTTGCCACCAAAGGACAACTTTGATTATTTGGACAGTGAAAACAATCTCCTAACCCAATGTCATTTCCAATGGGCTGCTTATAAATGGCTTAAGATAGTGATATAGAGTAATACAACTAAACTGCAGAGCTTCAGATGACCTTTCTGGATGTCATCTATTCTCCAAGTTGCCTTCGTTTTTCTTCCCAAAGAAAGTTTTGAGTTCCTCTTCTTCCAAAGACCCTCTCTCCCTCTTTAGTAATTTTTGTTCAGTCTGCACTTCTGTAATATTTTTGTCACCTGAACTAAGTTATGCTCATTCATAATAAAAATAACAACATTTAATGCTTTCTACTTGCCAGGATTGTGTTATGAGCTTTATATGTCTTACTTCATTTAATCTTTACCATCCCCCTATGAGTTAAGTTGGGCTTCCCTGGTGGCTCAGAGGTTAAAGGGTCTGCCTGCAGTGTGGGAAACCTGGGTTCGATCCCTGGGTTGGGAAGATCCCCTGGAGAAGGAAATGGCAGCCCATTCCAGTATTCTTGCCTGGAGAATCCCATGGACAGAGGAGCCTGGTAGGTCCATGGGGTTGCAGAGTTGGACACGACTGAGCGACTTCACTCACTCACTCACTCATGAGTTAAGTAGGACCATTTCCCCAATTATACAGATTTTACAGTTTAAGGGACTAAAATTTATAGGGGTTAAGTGATTTACCCAATTTCACACAGCAAAGCTGGATCTCAAACCCAGGTCTGTCTGCCCCCCAAATTGGAACTAAATGTGTTATACTGCCTCTCATTTATTCAACAGTTCATGTCTCCATTCTTCAAATATTTATTGACAAATTACATGCATCAGAAGCACTCAGAATTACTGAAAATACAAAAGTGATTAAGATGTAGTAAATAGTTTTGAGGAACCTGGAGTCCAGTGGGAGAAAAGCAGAATCAGAGTTTAATGGAGAAATTAATGATAGCAATATGATAAGTCCTATAATGATAGAGAAGTACACCAAATTCAATGAGAGAAGAGAAGATAAAGTACTTTCCTGTCTAGATAATTCGTGTAAAGTTTAATTTTCCCTTTGAGTGAAATCTCGACAAGGGTTATGGAATCAGATGAAGAGGCTTTTTGGCTTGAACAAAGAGCATAACAGCATATGGAACCATGAAAGTGGGTGGTTCATTGAGAGATGATGTTTCATATTCAGTCGGGAGGTGATAAAGGATCCTTTGTTCATAATATCCATAATATTAAAGGATTATTGTCTTTCATTTTCTCATCCTTAGTTTTTTCTTTTATATAGTAGATGATATTCCAACCTGGCTGGCAGGAGATCTAAAAAAAATGGATATTCTAGCTAGAGTGTAGAATGCAGCAATAAGGATTCTTAATTCTTGAGTATTTTCAAATCCAGGTGAGCACATTGTTGGACTTAAACTATCCATAAATAGTAGATCCCAGCCCCTGGGCTGGGATTCATAAGTAAAAACGCTGCCGTCAAGACTGCAAAATCACGTGGACCTCAAAAAAAAAAAAAAAAAAAAAAAAAATTCTACAAGAAGTGAGGCACTGCTGCAGTTGTAAAGATTCCACTCACATTTGATAAGTCAAGGAACGCTATTCATGCAAGACCAACGGACAAGGAATAAGGACGCCTCAGTGCTGAGTGAGAGGAACTCATTCTTGACTCCAGTCAGAACCGGTTCAAGGACGGAGCCAAGATGCGCTGTCGCTGGGAGGTCAGGCAGCTGAAATCTTAGAGCAGGCTGAGGCAGTAAACACCTTCTGGGAGATGAAGTACCCTGGAGTCCCCTTCTCGCGCCTGTGAGAGTTCTTTGCTTTCTTTGCCCGGCCTCGTTCTGCGTTCTCGGCCGTCAGACGTCTCCTCGGGCTTCAGTTGTTTGCAGGTTTTGTCTCTTTCTCATGATCTGCGCGTCTGTCTGTCTGTGGCTGTGCTGGGCCTTCGTCGCTGCCCTGGCTCTTCTCCGGGTGTAGGAGCGGGTTTGCGCTCTAGGTGCGGTGCGCTGGCTGCTCCCGGGGACGCCGTCTAGTGCCAAGCAGGGGCCCTGGAGCCCCGGAGTGCCGGGGCGCTGGCCCAGGGCCTAGTTGCTTCACAGCGTATGGAATCTTCCGGACCAGGGGGCAAACCCTTGTCTGCTGCATCTCCTGCATTGGCAGGCGGATTCTTTACCTGGGAAGCCCTGTTTGTGTTTTACGCAGAAATTGTCTATCAGCTGAGAGAGAAGGTGGCCTGAAGTTCTTCCTTTGTGAAAAATCTTAGAATCCTATCTTAATAGCCTTGGATAGAAACAGCCTGCCTTTTGCAAACGGTGAAAGTATCAGCTGCCCAGTCGTCTCCCACTAATTGCGACTCCAAGGACTGGTAGCCCGCCAGCTCCTCTATCCATGGGATCCTCCAGGCAAGAATATTGCAGTGGGCTGCCATTCCCTTCTCCAGAGGATCTTCCCGACCCAGGAATCGAACCTGGGTCTCCTGCAGTGCAGGCAGATTCTTCACCATCTGAGCCAACACCCCTTTTTGCATAAGGTGATGTATATGTAGCTTCTCAATGGTATTGACAGAGTTATCAGAGTTAAACCATGATTTTAGGACCACTTTGTGACCTATTTGTTGGTCAGTCTCCGAGCTGTGTCCGAACTCTTTGTGACTCCGTGGACTGCGGCACGCCAGCATTCCCTGTCCCAAACTGGAGTTTGCTCAAATTCATGTCTGTTGAGTCAGTGATGCTATCCAACCATCTCATCCTCTGCTGCCCACTTCTCCTTTTTTCCTTGCGAACCTACAGTGTAAATGAAGAGTTTAAAAGCAGTTAAAAATTAATCAATTCTTAATGTTTATGGTCATATAATTTTGATAATATGCTTGTTTTATGGGAATTTCTTGCCAAAGAATTTTTCTCCTTGGAGCCGTTAAAGTAATTAATTTTTCTGTTTGGAAAACCTTGCTTGTATAGTTCAGAACTCCAAGAAACAGATATCAATCAAAGCAGTTTTTCAAAAAATGTTGCCTTTATTTATGCATGAGATTGCATTAGTATTCATCACTCATTAATTACAGAGATTTCTTAGCCCTCTACTGGTGAAATTTCCTTCCTTAAGGTGTTCCTAATGTCTAAACAATGTGGGCCACCACCCACCACCTCCTACCAAGCCTTCACTTAAATGTTAAGGGTCTGCCCAGGTCACCATATTTAAAATTCCCACTTGCACAAGCTCACTCTGTACCCTTCTCACCTGCTTTACTAGCACCATCAATGTAACCTGGGCAATTGTTAGAAATACAGGTTCTCAGATTTCACCCCAGACTTATTGACCCAGGAAATCTGGTCATGAAGTCCAGCACTCTGTTTTAGCAAGCCCTTCAAAAATTTCTGATGCAAACTAATATTTGAGGACCATTAGAGAAAGATAGATGACCCAGAGGGGTGGGATGGGGAGGAAGGTGGGAAGGGGGTTCAGGATGGGGAACACATGTACACCCTTGGCAGATTCAAGTCAGTGTGTGGCAAAACCAGTACAGTGTTGTAAAATAAATTAATTAATTTTGAAAAGAGAGAAAGATTTCAAGGACTTTCTCAATTTTTTTTAACTCCCCCCCACTTCTTGTTGTTTTTATGGATATGATTACTTCCTGGGAATGTATGCTCTAAAACGACACCTGTCCTCTTCAGGGAAACAGATAGTTCATCATTTCCCCAGAAAAAAAAACTGTCATATGAGGGATGGCTCCAAACTCTTCCATCCTGCAAAGCAGGATTTTCCAGGAGTTCCTTGACACAATGTGCCCTTTTCATATTTTGTTTTGCCTGTACAGTCTCTGGGTCAGGAAGATCCTCTGGAGAAGGGAACAGCAACCCACTCCAGTATTCTTGCCTGGAGAATTCCATGGACTGAGGAGCCTGGTGGGCCACAGTCCAGGGGGTCACAAAGAATCAAACACGACCAAGCGACTAACACTTTATGTCTTATCCCTAATCAAAATAATTTAAAATTCATTGTAATCATTAATATGCAATCATTAAGAAGAGGAGCTTTGGAGTCAGTCTTATCAGAAATTGAATAATTATCTTTCTTCCTTTTTTTTTTTTAAAAATGTTATTAAGAAAAATGTTGATAGATAATTTTTTAAGTTTCTAATTAAAACTTTTTATTCTGTATTAGAGTGTAGCAGATTAACAGTGCTGTGAGAGTTTCAGGTGGCCAACAAAGGGACGCAGCTGTACATCTACAAACTCCCCTCCCGTCCAGGCTGCCACACAACATCAAGTTATGTGAACATAACTCTCATAACTCTATGAGAACATAGAGTTCTCAGTGCTACACAGTATGTCCTTGTAGGTTATTTATTTTAAATATGGCAGTGTGTACATGTCCATCCCAAACTCCCTAATTATCCCTTAGCCTCGGCAACCACATGTTCATTCTCTAAGTCTTGATTCTGTTTCCATTTCTTAAATAAGTTCATTTGTATCATTTCTTTTTTAGATTCCACATATAAGGGGTATCATATGATATTTCTCTTTCTCTGTCTGACGTATTTCACTCAGTAGGACAATTTCTAGGTTCATTCATCTTGCTGCGAATGGTGTTATTTAGTTTCTATTTAATGGCTGAATAGTATTCCATTTTATATAGTACCACATATTCTTTATCCATTCTGCTGTTGATGGACATTTATGTTGCTTCCATGTCCTGGCTATTGTGAAGAGTGAGTGAACACTGGGGGCATGTATTCTTTCAGATTATGTCTTTTTCCAGATATGTGCTCAAGAGTGAGATTGAGTGACAATCTTTCTTTTTAATAGATATGTGGCTTAGAGGAAATTGCTCAAGATTTTTGAGTTTTGGTTCCCTCTGTAGTCAGAGAAGGCAATGGCACCCCACTCCAGTACTCTTGCCTGGAAAATCCCATGGACGGAGGAGCCTGGTGGGCTGCGGTCCATGGGGTCACTGAGAGTTGGACACGACTGAGCGACTTCACTTTCACTTTTCACTTTCATGCATTGGAGAAGGAAATGGCAACCCACTCCAGTGTTCTTGCCTGGAGAATCCCAGGGATGGGGGAGCCTGGTGGGCTGCCGTCTATGGGGTCTCACAAAGTCGGACACGACTGAAGCGACTTAGCAGTAGCAGTCCCTCTCTAGTAAGAGGGAGATTATACCTTACTGTGAAAGTTGTGATGTGGATTAGGAGTGAAGGTATATATAGAACATTTAGATAGTCCCTGAATTAAAGTAAGGGCTTCCCTCATAGCTCAGTTGGTAAAGAATCTGCCTGCACTGCAGGAGACCCTGGTTCAATTCCTGGGTCAGGAAGATCTGCTAGAGAAGGGATAGGCTACCCACACCAGTATTCCTGGGCTTCCCTTGTGGCTCAGCTGGTAAAGAATCCACCTGCAATGTGGGAGACTTGGATTCAAGCCCTGGATTGGGAAGATCCCCTGGAGAAGAGACAGGCTACCCACTCCGGTATTCTGGCCTGGAAAATTCCAAATAAATGTTCAATGTGGAGTATCTATTATTATAATACTGTATTTTAGGTTTCAAGAGGTAAGGGTCTCAGATAGTTTTTGACTTTTTCTAAATTAGAATAACTTGTAAAGTAAAACCTAATCAGATGAAGATAAAAAGGAAAATTATTTTCCAAAATGTACATCTGCATCAGCATTAAATGGATATAAATTATAGATTTTTATTATCAATGATAATACCTAATATTTATCACATGCTTACTATGTCCAGGCACCATGTTAAAACTTTTGTCAAGTACATTTACATTCAGCTACGTAAAACAAAAATATAGCTAAAATGATGGGGGCTTATTTTTCTCATGTGACAAGAAGTGCCAAGATAACTGGTGGCTTAGGGAAATCCCTTGCAGTCCAGTGGTTTGGACTCTGCATTCTCCTGCTGAGGGCCCAGTTTCAGTCCCTGGTTGGAGAACTAAAATCCCACAAGCTGGGTGGTGAGGCCAGAAAAGAAACAAAAAAATTGAGGAAAAAAGATAAGTGATGGTTTATATTGATTCAGAGTCAGTATATTACATCTCAAGTGTCTACAACTCCTGTCCCCTTTTCTTCTCTTGATTGTAAGATGCTTCATTCAGTGTCCACCATCATATTCTCTTTCCAGACAGAGAAAGAAAAGCATGAAAGATACAGGCAAGTTGAGTCAGCGTCCTCCTTTCCAAGGAACTTCTCAGGACCCCAGCCTCAAACATCTTATATCTTATTAGCCTAAAGTGGGTCTTATGTCTTTTAAGAAAAGGTGGGAAATATTAATATAGTCATTTTTGTCTTAAGTGGATACATTACGGTAACACCACCACCAATTGGGAATGAGGACGGGAAAATGGATAAAGGGCAGACAAGCAGTGGTCTTTACCTTACCTCAGTTACCCCATTTAAGCCTTATAATGACCAGTGAGGCGTGTATTATTCATATCGCCTTCTATTTACAGAGAGTGTAACTGAGGTACCAAGTGACAGGTGACTTGCTGAAGGTTGCAGCTGCTAGCTGGTGTAGCTATAATTTAAACTTGATTTAGAGCCTACATTCTAATTTACTATATTTCTATATATTAAACAAGTTTTATTCACTTCCTTAAGTTTTTTTTTTTTAATAAGTCTTTTAAGCTGCATTTTCCCTCCTACTCAGATTTTAAAAGACTAATTTTTGCTGTTGAAATCTCTGTACTGAAAGAAATTGCTGTGAAAGTTTTGAGAACCGAGAATTTTACTCCGTGGTGAGCATTCTCCCTTCTAGTGAATGAGGTCACAAGTGTATTAAGTCTCTAAGGTTAAAGGCAAATGAAGATGTGGAGCATATTTTGTTTGCTCAGTACTTCTTTCAACCAAAAATTTTTGGTACCTATTGTATGCCAGCAACTGGAGATAGCAACTCAGCTAAGCTGTTTTAGCACAACATCCTGGTTTTCCTGGGTTTTTGAGTTAGTGGTAAAGCCCAAGGAGAAAACATGGTGATTCCTAGACAATAAGGCTAGCTGTACTTATAAAAATATGTTTTATTTTGTGGTGTTTTGTTGTTTTCAAAGCACTTTCATGTCCAGTACTTTGTTATACCTATTTATACTACTTATATTGGGTAAGCCAAAATTTTGTTCAGGTTTTTCTACAACAGCTTTTGGAAAACCCCAAACATTTTTGCCAACCCAATAAAATTTTCTTCGTGTTTGAAGATAGCTTCTAATCAATCAAAGAGTAAGCGTAGAAGATAGAATGATAGAAACATATAGTACAGTGATTATTTTTTTCTGTCTGAAAAATGTTGCAGCTGGTAAATTGTGTCCCACACTGAAATTCAACATTTTGGGATTCTGTATTTCAGAATCATCTAAGGAAGAGAAAAATGATGGCAGAGGAAATGAGCCAAACATTAAAGTCCATATACTCACAAAATATGATGATTTTACACTTAATTCCCAAAAGCTGTCTAACTTTATAGGCTGAGATTTTATTGATGGTATTTCTGAATTCTTTCTTGGATTTTATTTTTAAATATAGTTCTATGTTCATTGTTTTGATTTGGTTTTGTTTCAGAATCTACAGTGATATATATGTAACATTACTTGCCTGTCTTCCTTTTCACCCACATTTTTTTCTGTTGGTATTTAGTGCTCATTTTTCTACAACAGTTATTCTCTGCTCCTGGTAATGCTAATGTGAATTATGTTGGATTTTATTGGCATTCTTTATTAACCATTCTATTTTGGGGAAGATTCACATTCAGATAGCAGACATTACTCTCCAGATCTTGAAAGAACTAGTTCATCACTTTCTACAAAGTCTCAAAGAAGATTCACAGAATACAAAAGAAAAATAGATGGAAAATCCCACTTTATTATCAACATTAACAGAGTTCTCTGGAAAGATGGAGTGTCTGTGCTTTGTCAGTCTCTTGTGACCCATGAACTGTGGCCTGCCAGGCTCCTCTGTCTATGGAGTTCTCCAGGCAAGAATACTGGAGTGGGTAGCCCTTCTCTTCCCAACCCGGGGATCAAACCCGAGTCTTCTGCATTGTGGGCAGATTCTTTATCATCTGAGCCACCGGGGAAGCACAAGAGCAATGCATCTCAGACATTGATGTGGTTACAGACCACCCAGGAGCCCTCATAAAACACGGATTCTGATTCAGTAAGTCTGAAGTTGGATCTGAGTCTCTTTCTACCAAGTTCTCATGTAGAATTGATACTTTGGGCCCAAGAACCACACTTTTAATGGAAACATACCACATATTAGTCCAAGGCTAATGAAGGGCTTTTCATTCCTTTCAAGATCAAGTTTTATCATAGCTGTGACCAGGGAAGAGGGAAGTGCTCTGCTTACTGAACAGAAAAGAAGAGAAGAGAATAAAGAAGTCTCTCTCCTCATGGTCACCGTCTTTGATAGCAAAGGAAAATGCGAAAGCCCGCTCCACCCAGCTGAGTTATCAGTGATTACTAACACCATATCTGCAATGTTTTTTTTTCCTTAAAGTCTGTTTCATCTGAACTAAATGTTAACTACAAATCTTTTGCTTTTGAATACATTTCCCTCTTATGTCTTTATTCTTTAATTTTCAACTTTTTGAACCCTTATGTTTTAGGTGAACCTCTTGAAAGACCCTATTTTATTAATTTATTATAAAATTATTATAAATTATTAATTAATAATAAAATTGCACTATTTTATTGTCTTATTCTAGACTGACAGTAGTTTACTGAACTTGAGATTTACTTTGAATTACATTTTATAGCATTATTTTATACTGATTATTTGTCCCGTATTTTCTGTTCCACTCTCTCTCTCTCGTTTTTTTTTTTTTTTTGGCTGTGAACATATATAATAATGATAGAAACTATGGTCTACTTCTTACCTGGATTGAGCTTTCTGCACTAATAGAAAAGAAATGGCAAAGCAAAATACCGTACAAATAAATTTGAGGTTTAAAAGTTATTCAAACTAAAATTAGCCAGCAACTAAGATAAAGACCTGCTGTACACCTTGCTTTCAGCAGAAACATAAAGTTGCCATATGGAAGAAAGAGGAGAGCTAGGAAAAGGATGGGATGATTTGTTTGAAAAAAAGAAATTGCAAAATATTTGAGCCTAAAGGCATGTAAGTGGACAGACAAGTAAAAAGATTCGATATCATCTTAATAAATAACAGTTCATATTAAATATAAATTTTAAAATAGCACTCTTTGTTGGAAAGGCTGATGTAGTATTCAAGTCTAAAGATCTAAATTCAATCATAAAGTGTTGATTTTAACTGAATGTCTTCTTTCCAAAAGCTTTCAAAAGTGATTTTATTTTAATATGGCTTGCAGCTGGGTTTAAATATACATTGGACTGGGGTGTGAAATTTGGTTAGGTGCTTTACTTGAAAATTCACTAGGAACTGTCGGCTTATGATTCATGCTTCCGGGTAACTGCCTAGTGTGTGGACAGTTTGAAGAGTTTGGTAGCTTTTATTTTATATTATTGAAACTAATTTCCTCATATTAATAAACATTTCAAGTCACATATTAGCAGATCAAGGCTACATTAGCCAGCACAAAAAACAAAGGGCAAAAAAATATTCTCCTTTACTTTCTACAAGAACTAAGTCTATCAGTGGGGATCCAGCTATATGTCTGTGTCTATGCATGCATGCTAAGTCACTTCAGGCCTGTCCGACACTTTGTTACCCCATGGACTGTAGCCTGCCAGACTCCTCTGTTCATGGCATTCTCCAGGCAAGAATACTAGAGTGGGTTGCCATGCCCTCCTCCAGGGGATCTTCCCCACCCAGGGATCCAACCCACATCTCTTATGTCTTCTGCATTGGCAGGCATGTTCCTGATCACTAGCACCACCTGGGAAGCCCCTTATGTATATGTATGTGTGAATTTAAGAGTAAAAAATAAACATTATATAACATACTTTATGCTCAATAATAATCTGAAAGCCTACAAATATATATAGCCTATATATACAAATATATATATACAAATATAGCCTGTATATACAAATATAATGCAAATATAGAAAGCCTACAAATCTAAGCACCCACACATTAATAACTTTAATACATGTTTAATATGGTAGGAGATAAAAATAATTGCTTATGGTCATAAGCCACAAAGAATATCCTATCTAGATGAATAAGTGAAGTGAATGCTGTAACTCGTAGCTTATCCCTCAAAGGTTAGGCCATGCGTGTGGTAGACAGGAGCTAATGTGTGGCTTCTGAATCGCGTTGGAGGGCAGGTCAGAGATTCCTGCAAATGGCCCAGACTCCTCAAGTAAAACATCTTCAGTGAATAAAGTAGAGATTAGATAGTTGGCTCTGCAGAAGGAGGTAGTGAAGACAATTGAGTTATTTTGTCCTTGATTCTGAGAGGAACTGGAAAAGAAATCTCCCCTGATACTTAATAAACACAAGCTCCATCTCACTTGGGTTAGAACAGTGAGTTCACAATGCGTGCATAACCCAATGAAAACAGAGACAAAAATTTAGTTTAAAGTGATTCCAGATTCATGGCATTCTCTTGTGGCCTGGAAGAGGAAAATGAAAATCCTCTTTTGGGGGGTTACATTTTAATCCTCAAAGGATTCCTACACATGAGGCATCAAGAAGCTCATATTTTTAGAAAATGTGGAAACAAATCACCATGAGTACTTGTTAGTAAAGTTGTATATTTAAAAAGTATGAAGCAAATGTTTAATATGTCTAAAGAATAAAATAGTATTAAAATAATAATTGAGGGGCACAGTTCTTCCTGTGCTAACCTACCGTGTTCCCCCTTTGCCTGGGAAAGTAATAAAGCCACTCTTTCTCCTCCATAAAAAATAAACTAATGATTGAGACAAAGGACAATCGAATTTCTCAAGACATTTTTGAAAAAGAGCCAATAGAACTTCTAGAAGTGAGAGATAACAATATCATAAACTTGAGCAGTTTATCGCAGCCATGGAGGGAATAAATGAATTGGCAAATAGAACTGAAGTAATTATCCAGAATGTGGTACACAGAGACAAAGATATGGGGAATATGAAAGAAAGGTTGAGATGTGGGAGATGGAATGAGAAGTTCACTTTACATTAGAGGTTTAAAAGATAAAAAAAGAGATAGTGAAAGGAGATGTAATATTTTAAGAAATAATAGTTCAAATCTGGGGCTATCAATAAATCCCAAGCAACATAATAAAAATAAATTCACTCTAGGAAAAGTCATTATTTACTTACAGAAAAGTAAAAGCAGAGACCAACATTTAACATAAAAGTAATCAAGAAAAGAACGGAGAGGAGAAGAAACAAAAAGTTAGACAAACAGTACAAGGGGGTAGTGTGGTAATTCAGCATCATTGAACCAAATTCAACAGTTCAAAGGGAGAGACTGTCAGATTGAAATGAGAAAATCAAAGAGGCGCGATAAGCTATTTGCAAGAGCTCCACTCAGAACATGAAGATAAAAGACAGGCTGAAAAGCTGAAGAAGGTGAAGAATACTGCAGAGACATTCTAACCAAAGAAATAATGTTTCAGATATAGTAGACTTTAAGGTAAAAATATTCTCAGGCATAAAGAAAGTTAATATTTGATAGAAAAAGGTTCAGTTTATTATTTCTCTGGTTGACAGAATTAGAATAATGTCCCTTTAGGAAGATAGTTTGGTTTGTTGGATTTCATAAACAGAGATGGAGTTTATTCTGGTGGTAGACGTAAACCGCTTATTAAATGTGTGCCCTGGAGGAATTATTTAAACTTCTAGAACCTCAGCTTCCTACTCAGTGAAGTAGAATAATACCATTTAACTCCTGTTTAATAATCACAAATAATTCATCTAAGGCATGCAGCACTGTGCCAGTTACATAGCTTTACTGTCAGAAAAGTAAGGAAAAAGCTATTGGTTTTACACTGCAGTATCTTTACATAAGCAGAAAGATCAGGCCTATACATTTATTTTGGTTAGAAGAATAATCCTTGGGACGTCTAATTTACTTCAGAGATAGCTATTCTCTTATAGAAACTTCACTGCCCCAGAGGTTTGTTATACTCTGAAATTTAATTAAAAAATAACATTTCCTTTCACAACAACCAAGAGAGAATATAGGGAGAAATGCCCATTTTTGCCAAACTCAGGATTGATCTGAGATCAAACCAGAGCTTTATAGAGATGTGTTTCATAATCTTCAAGGTGCTATAAAGTTGTTCAGTGTTATTATCTACCTAATGCCTATTAAGAAAAAACATATATGCTTTGACCCTTATATACTGTCCTCTCAGCCTTCTCTTTCATTGGGCACAGCTAATAGTCACCAGGTCTTTTATGCTTAAGGCTAACACATCACATAAAATATCTTTATTGAATATATTTTCAATATTCAGTCTGTTCTCTAATGTGAAATTTTAGTTACTAAGAAACTTGCACATTTCAAAATGTGTAATTAAACAGTAATTTTATGTTCACAGAGAAACGGGACGGAGCATTTCAGAATCATAACAACAGAACTATTCAGCCTCCCCACCCCCATCCTCATCCCTTGCTGGAATTTCCATAATAATAATTTTTTTTTTAACTTGTTTAAGTGCATGGCTACAAAACTTAAACATTCCTGAACAATTCCAAAATTCAACCCCAGATCACTTTTGCTGAGAAAAACAGACTCCTTTTCATATCCCTGCAAAGACTGTTGTCAACTGGGAAAAAAACAAAAATCGTACAACGTAAGAGCTGGGAATTGAGTTAATTCAGTACCTTAGTGAGGAAAGTAGCCCAGCAAACAGCCTTTAAAGTAGCTCTGAGAAACTATTTCAGAGAGGTGGGGGTGGAGGCCAGTATGCCTGTGATTTTGGTGAAGAGGTCGGTGTAATCGAGCACACATCTCAGTAGAAGCTTGCCATTAGGCCTGAGGAACAGATATACCAATGAATGATTTTAGTGCTTTTTCTAGTGTAGGAAGATGCAAGAATCCCGGTTCATAAAACTTTCTCCTGAAATACTTCTAAGTACATATGAAGGATTTTTTTCTTTTTGCCTGTTTCCCCAGAGCACAGTGCTCCTCATCTCGATCTTGACCCTGAGCTCCTTTCAGGGTGCACCGTTGTCAGCAACGGCTGTGGCTATGGCTTGGTTCCTGGAGAACTGGGTGCTGGGTGACACCCTCTGCTTCACACACTCATTGAGAGAGTGTCTGTGTGTTTTTTCACATTTATCCCCTGCCTGATGGAGCGCAGGCTGCTCAAAGCAGCTGGGTGCAGTGGTCCGCCTGCGTTGCTCCTTGGACACAGGCAGGGTTAGTTCCAGAAAATTCTCACATATGACCCATGATTGTCACCAAAGCACCTCTTATTTCCGAGCAGAAAGTTGTATTTAGATCTGAGTTGCACAACCTAACAGGTTCTCTTTACAAACAAGATACGGTCCATCTTTCTTCACTTTTTAGTCTTCTTACACCCTGTCCCCCATCTCCACCCCAGCATTCCATCTAGGAGGCATAAACTTCAGACTGGTCATGGCCCCTTGTGGTCTCAAGTGCCTCATTTATTGAATGGAGATAATAATATTGTACTCACATCACAAAATGTTACAGGTATAGCATTATATGTGAAAAGTACGAAGCATTGAATGTATGTAATATGGCTATGTAACACGCTTCTAAAATTGTGCTTTATTTCATACTTGTGTGTGTTTTTGTCTTGACCACTTCCCTCTTTATAACCTTCTTAAAGACTGAAGTTGCGATTACTCAGTTGCTAATCTCTGTTTTTTCTCCTTTTTCCTATCTCTTTTTTTGCTGCAGCGGATAGTAATGTGCCTTACTCAGAGTAAACCTTCCATTTTTATATGTTGAATTACATAAGAGCACATTCATTTCCCCCCATTTATTTAATCTCCTTCAGATCAAATTCCTATGTGCGTCTCTCATCTCACACTGAACTTAGTTCATTTCTTGTGTTGATGTTGGACTCTCCAAGGGCTTGATGGTACTCTGGAGGCATTAAATTGAAGCATGTCTGATATTTGCGGCCCTGTGCAATTCTTAATAGGCTTTTCTGTCTACTAATTGGTACTGGTTTGTTTTTTTTTTTTCTTTGGATGAAGAAAATCAGAGTTAGGATAAGTAACTTGCCTGTGATCCCAATGCTAGTGAATGACTAGAACCCCATGTTCCTGTCTTCTTGCCCAGAGTTATTTCAGAATATCAGAGAGTAGTTATTTAGGGTGTGGGGAGGGTGAGTGTGTGGGCTGGAAAGCAGATAAGTAGGAGAGAGGTAACTTCATGATTCCTTACTCTGTTCTTTGTTGGTCAGATAAAATGTCCTTTGTTGTACCTTTTAAGAAGTGTTGAGAATGAAAAATAATTTTTCTTTACCTTTCTATGTTCTTGGCTGAAACCCCCCACAATAATGAGATAGATTAACAATATTAACAATAAAGGTATTTATATCATTAGGCTGACTACCCAAATTTGCTTTTTTGGACAGTTATTATTTTTTAAGAAAGTTATTTTTATTAAGAAAGCAACTTTAAAATGGCAGTGTTTTATATATATATGTGGCTTTTTAAACATAAAAGTATCTAGAACTAGGCAGTCCATAGAGGGTATGGCAGTTTTACAGTCATCAAAGATAAGTGTTTAGGCCATCAAGTCAACACGTATTCAGACACCAAGAAGGAGGGAAGAAGGGGACAGGGATAAAGAGATGCAGACAGCTTCCTTCAAGGAGCCTTCCAATTTTTCTTTTGTTTGGCATCTGCAAATACCTCTTTTGATTGTTACACTAAAAGCCATTTGTAGAAATTTTGGTCAGCTGGTTTATAGGTCTTAGTTATGAGGTTATACTTTCATCAAGGAACACAGCAGTTATTTTATTGAAATTGAAATTGCAATTGTCTATTGAAATTGGACATTTCAGTAGAAAAGAAGAAAAAAAAGGAGGGATGGAGTGATTGGTATTTTTTTAACTTTTTATTTTTTGTTGGAGTATAGCTGATTAACAATCTTGTGATAGTTTAAGGTGGACAGCAAAGGAACTCAGCCATACATGGAGATGTATCCGTTCTCTCCCAAAGCCCCCTCCCATCCAGGCTGCCACATAACATTGAGCAGAGTTCACTGTGCTATAGAGTAGGTCCTTGTTGGTTATCCATTTTAAATATAGCAGTGTGTACATGTTGATTTCAAACTCCCTAACTATCCCTTCCCCCTGTTCTTCCCCTCTGGCAACCATAAGCTCATTCTTTAAGTCTGTTTCATAAATAAGTTCATTTGTATCATTTATTTTTAGATTCCACATATAAAGGATATTATACAATATTTCTCCTTCTCTGTCTGACTTACTTCACTCAGTATGACAATCTCTAGGTCCGTCTATGTTGCTGCAAATGGCATTATTTCATTATTTTTAATGGCTGGGTGATAGTCCATTGTATGTATGTACTATATCTTTTTTATCCACTCCTCTGTCAGTGGACATTTAGATTGCTTTCTTGTCTTGGCTGTTGTAAACAGGGCTGCACTTTTTCTAACTGTACTTACATTTAAATCACATTAGGCTGAACATAGTTATGCAGCCAAAATTGATGCAAGTCAGTCTTGGACGTGTAATATTTTAGCTGAGCACTTTGCTTCCCTGAGTAACATTAATGTTTTATTACTAAGCAATAACACTTAAATGTCCATCAACAGATAGAGGGATAAAGAAGGTGTGGTATACATATATGTAATATTTTATATAATTACATATATACATATACAATGGAATGTTACTCAGCCATAAAAGAATGAAATCGTGCCATTTACAGCAATGTGTATGGACCTAGAGATTATCATGCTAAAGCGAAATGAGAAAGACAAATATTGTATAATAATGCTTATATGTGGAATCTAAAAAAAATGATACAAATGAACTTATTTACAAAACAGAAATAGACTCACAGACATAAAAAACAAACTTATGATTACCAAAGAGGGGGAGAAGGTACAAATTAGGAATTTAGAATAATACATACCCACTGCTGTGTATAAAATAGATAACCAGCAAGGACCTACACTATACAGCCTAGGGAACTCTAATCAGTATTCTACAATAATGTATAAAGGGAAATAATCTGAAAAATAATAGATATATGGATATGTATAACTGAATCACTGCTATACACACAAACACACAAACTAACAGAACAGTGTAAATCAACTATATGTCAATTTAAAAAAATAAGAAAGAATGGAAGGATGAATATTGAGTGAGCAGTTAGCAAGTTTCATTGTAGTTAAGAAGGATTTCACACACATAGACATACACATGCACACACACACATATATTTGAATATACAAAGTAATAGGAGATTCCTTTGAGATTGTTGTAGGCCCTATACTAAAACCTGACCAGAGCAAGAAGGGAAACAGGGTCAGCTTCTTTTCTGTTTACATAATAAAGGTTTCAAGAAATATTTTTGCTTTTGACTTATAGCAATATTCAATAGCATTATTGAATTTAGACACAATAAAACAAGATATTTTAATTTAGTCCAATATATAGTAATAAAATAAATCAAAGCTTTAACTAGTCCTTGGCTCACCCTCATGGTCCTATCTACATTTCCCTTCACATTAATTGATATTTCCCTCAAAATAGGAATGCTTTGAAGCCGGTGTACTTGTTTTTATATTGATAGTTCATAAGCAACACTTTTTGTTCCTTTAGGTTTATCACTATGAGAAACAATGAAATGAGGCCTGGGCTATCACAAAGCTTAGACACTAGATTTAGCATGCTTGCCACATATTACAGCCACTTAATTTAACTCATTTTCATTTTTCTCCCTCCTTGACTGCCTTCTCCACAGGCTATATATTGATGGTCCCTTTGGAAGTCCATTTGAAGAGGCACTGAACTACGAGGTTAGCCTCTGCGTGGCTGGAGGCATTGGAGTCACTCCGTTTGCATCACTCCTCAACACTCTGCTGTATGTTTGTGTTTTTTTTAACACTCTGCTGTATGTTGTTCTGATCCATTATATTAGTCCACATAGAGAGCTGTCTATTTCAGACATCTCTATTAGTGAGACGTAACTCCTTACAGAATTCTTCTACTTGTTCAAAAACCCTATTACAGGTTGATAAGGGGAATAAATGAGTGCTTCTCAATACGTGGTCTATGGCTTTCAGCATATTCTCTTATAAAATAATATCCGTACCACAATTATGCCTTACTCTGTCTTTTTCCTCTATTAAAGTCATTCCACCGGCCCCTATTTCTCTGCTTTCTCATCAGGAGTAAGTGGCATTACTAATTCATTTAGTCAACAAATATTTTTGAGCATTTATGTGCAGTTGATCTTATAGTTACTGCTAATGTAGCAATGAGTGAGTAGTGTCTCTGCCCTTGAAGAGTTTACTTTCAAATAGGGCAGGCAAAAAATAAACCAGTGAAAAATTCACAAACAACAGCATTTCAGAAAATATTAGAAGTGTGGTGAAGAGAAGAAAGATTAATGGATATAGAAATAAAGGGTCAGGGTTATTGTAGAGGTATCGTCAGGAAATCCTCTCTGAGGAGATGACAAATGAGCACATCATTCCTGAGTCTGTTACTCAGCAGATTTATAACAGACTGAAGAATAGAAATTTCAGAGGTAAGATTGCTTAAGCAGGATATACTTATTCAGTTATTTTAGTTTTGGTTTACAAGCAAAACTTAATTGACAGGGATTCTCATGAAACCACAAACAAAATCTATTCCATTCACTTTTCAAGAAAACACAGTTTTCATTAAAAGCTTGTTTTATGAAGTATGAAAAAAGAAATAATAATTTGAAGTGATGTGTTTGAATGATATTTCAATTTTAAAAACTTGATATAAATTTGGGACTTTTGGGAGGTTCTTAAAAAATTAACTATATTCCAAACCAGAAATTAGTTGTTTCTGAAAACATACTGCAAGTTATTTGGACACCTAAAGTTTAAACAAGGGAATAATATTTTGTTAACCTCAAGCTTACTTCATAATTATAAGGAGGAATCCAGACTTGGAATTGTGAATTGCTGGAATGCATTACATAGTAGGTGGTTGTGAAATCTCTTTCTTTAATGATGATTAAGAAGGGGATAAACAACCAGCTTTCTGGAATGGTTTTGGCTCATTTTGCCTGGAACCCAGGGCAAGATGACCATTGGCGCCCTTCTGAGTGATAGAATTAACAGAAAAATAAGAAAACTTTTTTCCTGAGATGCAGAGCTGATCCAAGAGTTTAGTTTATTGCCTTCAATTGGAAATAGGTAATATGCATATACTATCCACAAGCATGAACACTTTAATTCATGGATTATATTATGTCTCTGACTCAGTATATTACATTTTAAATTAATTTGAGAGTTAGAGTAAGTGGTGTATCAGATACTAGAATATAAATGACTGTTTTCTCTGTAGATTACTTACTAATGAGAAGCAAAATTTCAAGGATATAGGGATTCTTAATTCTTTTGGCATCATAATCAGTCCTGTGTTGTTTCATTTTTAAAGGGATGACTGGAAACCATACAAGCTTAGAAGATTGTATTTTATTTGGGTATGCAGAGATATCCAGTCCTTCCGCTGGTTTGCAGACTTACTCTGTGTGTTGTATAACAAGGTAAAATTAGGTTTGTTTTTACTTTTGCAGTCTTTTTTAATTTTAAAAGTAGCCATTTTATTTCAAATTATAAAAGTAATAGGTGCTCACTATAGAATAATATGCAGAGGAGTAGTGAAGAGGAAAAATATTCCTTAAGCTTAAAAAAAAAACAGAGATACAATCTTTTAATAATTTGGAGCACATCTTTCCAGATACTGGTATCTGTGAATATGTATATCTAGGACATGTTTTAACATAGAATGTTTTAACATGGAAATGAATGCATATGGTTGGTAATACATGCATATCGGAAACATATTATGCAAATGTGAATGCAAATGGCATTGTGACTGAGGACAGATGGAAGAAAACATCTGCAGACAATTACTGTTACACTTTTCAGCCTTTATTCTCATAGTTCGTATCTCCAACTTCAACATTCCAAGTGGATCATCAGCCAACTTTTGGCCCAGTATACAGAATTTCAAAAATCCCGAATTCTAAGCTGTATTCCTTTCAGAGATGAAAGCAGGCATTTTCATCTGTCTTACCTGCAACTTTTACTTCTCTGTTAATATATCTATTTTTTAAGTTATTCAGGTAATACATATATGCATTGTTGCTACAGATTTTTGTAATAATCTACATGAAGCAACAATGTCCAATCCATGTAACCAGATGTTACTCGTGAGCATTCTGAAAATGCTATCATACTATTTGTATTGTTCTGCAAATTGCTTTTTTTAAAGTGTATTTCTATCTAACCAGACACAAAAGGGCAAATATTGTGATTCCTTTTATATAAGGGACCTGGAGTAGTCTAATTCATAGAGACAGATGATAGAATGGTGGTTGCCAGAGGTTTCCCAGAGGGCAAATGGGGAGTTACTGTTTAATGGATATAGAGTTTCAGTTTGCGAAGATGAAAAAATTCTGGACACAGATTGGTGATGATGGTTGCACAACAATATGAATATATTTAATGCTAATCAATTATATACTTAAAAACAGCTAAAATGATCAATCTTATGCTATGTGTATTTTACCACAATTTTAAAAAAAAAGTGCCGATTCCTGGGACTCACCAAGGGCCTGCTAAATCAGGAGAAAAAAAGCAGAGAGATGAGAAGCCACTGAAAGGATTTGAGCAGACTGATATGATTGTAGGTCATCTTGCGAGTAAATGTAAAAATATAATTCTCGGGATACTGCAGCTTCCAGAGGAGCAGAAAATGAGTAGTAAGTCAGGAAAGGAGATTAATCAGAGTGGCCAGTGAGGTGGTAGGAAACCAAGAGGTAATAGTTCTGTACTTAAGGTTAAGAGGGGAAAATCTTTCAAGAAGAGCATCGTCACCACTTTCAAGTGTGTTTTCTCTAGATTAATGTCTAACTGGACTTCCTGAGTTGGAGGCTGTGAGGACTTCAGGAAAGAATTTAAATTTATAATAGATACTGACAAAATGCCCCCAAAGATGCTAAAACAATTTACACTTCCACCAAAGGATATAAGAAAAATTTACTCCAAACGTTATATTACCGATCTTTTACATTTCTAGCCATTTCTTAAACTAGGGGGTCTCACTGTATTTTTCCTTGAAACAAATGAGATTGGACCTCTCTTCCTATGCTTATCAACCACTTGTATTTCTGTAGGAGTTCCCATTTCTACCTTTGTCTGTTTTTCTAGATTGAAATTTTCTTTCTTGAAAAAGTATAGAGCTTATAATTGGATCCAAGAGCACATTTAAATAATAGGTGCTTTATGGGGCAAGTAGCAGAGCAGGAAAGGAATAAAAGAAATAATATATAAATGGCTGGATAGTCAAAGTAGCTGAATCTTAAATTTTTTTCTCAAGTTTTTTGGTGGATATGTTTAATCCTTAGGAGTCCATGGAATAAATAATATAAATGCTTAAAACTAGTGTAAACAATGTGGTGTTGATTATCTTCTGCACACACCTCTGCACACCTGTTTTGATTTTTCACGTCAAGAGGATGGACACTGGTCCTTCGATCCTCTGAGGATGATGTTAAAAAGAAAAGGCTTTTATTATTTTCTGCATTTGCAAATGAGTTACCAAATTTAGTATGTGTGTGTGTGTGTTTTAGTAGATACTATTTTTTGTCTACAATGAGGGATAAGCTAAAGTGGAGACATTGATATTAAAAATGTGTTCTTTAAATTTGCATTCTTTAAATGTGTTCTTTAAGTTTACCAAAGTTAGTAATTTACCAAATTTACTAAATTTACCAAAGTTACCAAATTTAGTATGTGTGTGTGTGTTTTAGTAGATACTATTTTTTGTCTACAATGAGGGATAAGCTAAAGTGGAGACATTGATATTAAAAATGTGTTCTTTAAATTTGCATTCTTTAAATGTGTTCTTTAAATTTGCATTCTTCCCTCTGTGGGCACTGAACACGTTATTGATGCAGCAGTTATTGGTGTGATCTCAGAGCAGCATCCCAGGAGACATTTAAGACAAAAATAAATGCAAGTCATGTGTTTTGTGAGGGGCTGTCCATTACTGGTACTTGGAAATTCCTCCAGCCCCTCACAGTTAAGATTTGTGCATCCTGGTTCAATTCCTAAAGGGCTTTTTTGTTTTTTTTTAAAAAAACTCGAGTTAACTTTAAAATGACTTTAGTTTTTGGATATAATTTGAGGCATCTGTGGCATGGAATATAATGATTATATTTTAAGAATATTATGGGTTCTGAGAATCATCACTTATTACTTTCAAAGTAAAATAGGTTTTTATTGGGATTTTATAATTTAGCGTTGCCACCTATCAGAGAATGTGTAGTTTTAGTTCTGGAGAAAACCTGTGAGATGAGGTCATTGTCCTAATGAAGAAACGGGGACCTATGTAAGTTGAGTACCTCTCTAGAAGTCTCAAGGTCAGACAGTGATGGCAATACAAACAAGTCTTGTAGTCCCCTACCAGGTGCCCTTACTACTGTAAAGGGTGCCAGAGGGGTGCTGTAACCTCACTTGGTCACTCTGTATTTGCAAAATAACTTCTTTGCATTCCTAAAACTTTCAGTTTGAGTCCAAGTATATCCCTTAAAAATCATTATTTTCACACTGTATAGAAACAATTGTTGTTGTTGTTGAGTTACTAAGTCACGTCCAACTCTTTGCAACCCCATGGATGGTAGCACACCCGTCTCCTCTGTCCTCCACTATTTCCTGGAGTTTGCTCAAATTCTTGTTGAGTCAGTGATGACATCCAACCATCTCACCCTCTTTTGCCCTCTTCTCCTCTTGCCCTCAATCTTTCCCCGAATCAGTGTCTTTTCCAATAAGCCACCTCTTCACATCAGGTGGCCAAAGTATTGGAGCTTCAGCAAGTCTTTCCAATGAATAATAGAAACAGCACTTGCAATCAGTTGGTTCATTTGCTGCAATAAGGTCCAGCAAAACCATCCCATCGCCAGCAAACCTATTGTGCACACTGATGCTCAGGAAAATAGTTTGGCTGCTGCAATCTTCTAGGCCTTTCCTCAGGGTCTACACATCAGACACTCATCTCTGTTCTCCAGAATGCACCATGGTGGTTGTGTTCCTTCCTTCTCTTCTGATATTGATTTCTTTTCCTTCTCCTTCAGCATTTCTTTGTTTTAGGGTGGTGAAAGGAGACCCTGAGAAGAAGAATATTTTTTTAAGTGTAGATTTCACAAGTCAGGATTCAGCCAGAGCAAGGCTAGGGTCATGAACAGATTCATTTTGCCTTCTGGATGAAAGAAGCATCTGGGTCAAAACCCTTTTACCCACTTTGTTGAATTCACTTTTCTTCAGATATTTTTCTTGGTCCATTTATTTTTCAAGATATCAAAGTGTTTGAGAGCTTTCCCAGATGCTTTTATTTTGGCAGATACACTCTCTGCCTCATACATTGTTATATAAGGGAAAAATCAGTGCTGCATAGGAGGAAGGTGGGAATGGCTCCATTCCTACCTTATTTTCATTTGTTTTGGTTTCTGTGATGCCTAGCATGCATTTTGTGTATCACTTTTGACTTTTTTGTAAAGAAAAACATGTTCTTTCTGAGTGAAATCTTGAGTAAAATTTAGAGACTCAGCAAATAAAACAAGAAATAAATGAGAGGATTTACAGGAATATTACTATAGTATTTAGCATATTTGATTTTGTGTCTCTGAAGATAGCAGAACTAATCCCATCCATTTCCTTCATCATAACTAATTAAATCTGTCAGGGACAGGTTATTAATGTTAGAATGCCATGTATGTGGTGCACGTATATGTGTGTATGTATACACATTTGCTCATAGATGTTGGCTGTGGTAAGACCAGATACATCTTAACAGATTGCAGAATCACATACGTTAGGTTAAGAGAGAGTCTGTGAATATAGAACACAGTTTAATGTCTACTTACTTTTATGTCCTCTCAGTTTTGGCAAGAGAACAGACCTGATTATGTCAACATTCAGCTGTACCTCAGTCAGACAGATGGGATACAGGTATGTGCCTGGATGTTATTGTAAATTAAACAAGTCTCTTGAGAACAGAAGATTTACTGTAGGGGCTGTGCTGGAAGAAAATTTCTGCAGGTGGTTTGAAGAGACGATTCCCAGAGGAAAGCCACTTTTGGAATGTATCCAGCAAACTCATGGCTCATCCTTGAAGTCAACCGTTTTCTGCCTTTCATCTGTCCTCACCTGGGACTGAAGTGGACCTCTGAGCTCATGTCTCTCCTTTTCACCGTCACCTCCCTAGAGATGAGAACACAAGTGAATAGTCTTGTGATCGTGTTCATCGAGGGGAGGTTTTCTGTGGCAAGAGAAGATAAGGTCATACACAATTAAGCTTGTTTCTCTTCAAAGGAAACTAAAAAATGAAACATCCATCATGCATTGTTTACTTCACTGCTAGACACTGTATTGAGCATCTCATACACATTATCTCATGTAATTCCAACAGATACAAGAGGTAAATGATATTGTGATCCCCATATCATGGATGAGGAAACTGTATATAGACAACTTTGAGGAGATGTATAGCCATATAAACCTGGGCATGAATGCTTTCACAAGTTTTATTGTTGTATTTTCCATCTTATATTTTCTGTAATTCTTTGAATGCAAAATATGAATGCTTGTCTGTTACTTCAAAACTAATCTAAGGCTATTTTTTTAGTCAGATTTCTACCCTACTTGGTATGTAAAAACATTTTATTTTATACTGTCATGAAGCAAATCAGTATCATTATGCCTCATGGTTTTGCAGTGATTAAGATATGAAGCATAAATTACATCTTGTTCTCAGTTTGTCTCCCTGGGACTCGGACATTTTTCTTTCTTACTTGACTCTCTTTACCATCTATTCAGATCTAATACTCTTGTTAATTGCAAACAGCAGTCCATTAGAAGTTGTTTTTTGATAGATTCCAAATTTGGAACTCTGCTGTAATAGACTGTCATGTTCAGGATCATTTCCCCAAATTTATGATGACAATTTGCAGTATCTTACTCATATAATGAGCCAAATATGACAACTTTGCAGTACAAAAATGCTTCAACAAAGCTTATGTGTTGCGCGCTCTTTGAGAATAGGCAATTAGAATGCATTCTTTAATGCTGCAGTTGCTTCAAGCAACTAACTGAAGTCTAGGAAAGTCAGTCATTTGTACTAATGATATTCAAGAAGATAATGGATTTTAAAGGGAAAGAGGGAGGAAATGGTACTTCTAAATGATTATACTTAATAGGTTGCCATTTGACACTTATATTCTTTATGTCATAGCAATTTAGTAGGAAGCCACAGCACCAGGAAAGATGATGTTATAGAAATGAATTATTTGCCCAATTCTGTATCATATAAAACAGTGCTTTCTTTTTGGCAGAAGATAATTGGAGAAAAATATCAAGCACTGAATTCAAGACTTTTTATTGGACGTCCTCGGTGGAAACTTCTGTTTGATGAAATAGCAAAATGTAACAGAGGGTAAGTACTATTCCTCAAAAAATTTGACATGTGGCTAATGATCAAATTAAAATATTAAAGATTACTTAGTAATGGGTTTGCAAATTACAGAGTCACTTAAATACTCAATTATCACTACTGAAGATGGAAGCAAAGCAAGAACCACAAGTATCTGTAATGCCAAATAATTAAAATTTGGCTTAAAAATAGTCTATAAAGTATTTATGAGCCAAACTGTCATACCTACTTTTAAATTTGCATAGATCCATATTAAAAAGAGTGTTCATTCCCTTAGCACAAATTAGGTCATCATTGGGGAAGTTTTTGTAAATCACATTAGCAAACAAGGGAGCTCTTCAAATAGTTCTGGGGCACTTAGAGATTAGATTTTTGGTACATTTTTACCAGAATGAATACATTTTTAAAAAACTGTTAGTTTTTAAAACTCTTAGAAATTTTAATATTTCTCTAAATGAGAAATATTTCCAAACATTTTTTCTTGAAAGCTATAATTCAATAAAAAAATCTTAGAGTTATGGGCTGTATGTCTATGCTCTGAAGAGGTTACTGTTGAAAGAAAGCATTCATTTTTGGGTACAGAATAGGGAGCCTGTTTGGTAATCTGTAAAATTACCATAGTGCAGGGCAATGATCTATACAAATTCTAAAAGCATTTTGAAAACCATATACCCACTCACACATTTTAAAGCTGGCATTGAAAAAGTTTTATCAGAACTTTAAATAGTTCCAAAGGCTGCAATTTCTAACATATTGCAGATATTGACATTTTAAAATTAATGTAACTTTTAAACATATCTGCTGGAATCTAAATATCATAGTTTCTTGAAACCAAATTTGTGTCTTTTGTAAATTTCATGGTCAGTTGGAAATTTTATATCACTCTTTTGTCTGCTGGAACTAGAACTTCTACCCTGTCTAACCTGCAGAATTTTACCAAATTCAGTATAATTTTGCACTTTAATGAATCATACTTTTGCTGATAAACTAAACACACTTACACAATAAGAATGTATATAAATGGAAGATTTAATTTTTAAAATTTCCTGTGACTCTAAGGAATCAGATCATTTTCTTACAATTATTAATATATAGCTGATTAATTCATAATTTTGAAGGTATATTTTGATAAATATAAAAGGATATTTGATTTTAATTGAATGAGGCAGTCTGTTAGATGAAAAGTTTTTTTTTTAACTGCAGTTTATAAATTTATGGATGGATATGATGTATTGAAATAATCTCTGATTCGTCATGGTGTTTTGGGGTCATCTTCAGAGACTTTGCTTTAGGAATCATGGTTTGAAACCCCTTAAGCAAAATCTATAAAGGAAAATAGTGACCCATGTAATTCAAACTGCATCCATGTTTGAAAGCACTTCTGCATTTCCTTCCCTTCATGAAATAACTGTGGATTAAAGACGAAAGCATATTTTAGAAAGCAAAGGTCCTTTGTAATATACAGGGTTCTAGTTAAAGGTGAAGTATTGGATAAAGAAAAAAGTCAACTCAGTTTTGGGTAATATTCTTTGCATTCTTTCTTCAAAATCATCCACCTTAGATGTGATAATCTTCTCATACTCACCTGAGTCTTCCCATGTACCACAGACTCCTTCTTCCCTAATGACATTTCAGTTCAGTTCAGTTTAATTGCTTAGTCATGTCTGACTCTTTCTGGCCCCATGGACTGCAGCATACCAGGCTTCCCTGTCCATCACCAATTCCCGGAGCTTGCTCAAACTCATGTCCATTGAGTTGGCAATGCCATCCAACCATCTCATTCTCTGTCATCCCCTTCTCCTCCTGCCTTCAATCTTTCCCAGCATCAGGGTCATTTCTAATGAGTCAGCTCTTCGCATCAGGTGGCCAAAGTACTGGAGTTTCAGCTTCAGCATCAGTCCTTCCAGTGAATATTCAGGACTGATTTCCTTTAGTATTGACAGGTTGGGATTCTCCGCCTGTCCAAGGGACTCTCAAGAGTCTTCTCCAACACCACAGTTCAAAAGCAGCAATTCTTCGGTGCTCAGCAAGAAATTACAGTGGGATTTTTTGTTTCTTTGGTTAGTTCTCCAGAGTTCTGCTTTGTTTCACTGTTCATATTGTGAGGGATTTTGTGTTTGTTTGGTTGTTTGTTCATTTTCTTAAAAAAACAAAGCTGATTTAAGAAGAGCAAGTGTGTACCATGTACTGTTGACATTTTGTATCAGTACAACACTTTCACTTTGTGTTTTTGCTTGGGGCAGGCACCTAAAATGCATTATTTTTTGAAAGATTTTTATGTAGCATTACTAGGATAAGAATGGATCAATATCTTAAGGGTTCATTAACTGGGAAAAGGCACTATTTAAATAGAAGTCTCCATTTTAGATGTAAAATTTTGGTTAACTTCATAGACTTAAATTCCTGAGAGAATATAAAGGAGTAAAAATAGAGAAGAGAGGCATAGAAATTTGCACAAATGTTTGAGAGTGGTTACTTCCTTGTATGTCTTTTTAAAAATAATTTATTACACATGAGATTCAGTTTCCTATCATTTATAATAAAAATATATATCATATCTTAACTTAGTTGCATGTACACATCATGCAAAGGGGGAGATAAATAGTTAACTTTATGTGACCTTTGGAGTAGAGAAAACTCTTCTGTGATTGGATGAAATGTCTGAGACATATCTGTATTTTACTACTTAATGATATTTTGAAAACAAAACAAATTAAGTGTACCTAGGTTTGGTCTCTGACGTTTGCTCCTGTGTCCCTGAGTCATGTCCCTCAAACCTTCTGAATCTATAATACAAGGAGTGAACAATCTCTAGGAGTGAATAAACTTTCATTAAATGAGACCATACACTTTAATAATGCATGGAAAAACAACTATTGGTATGATAGGAAAATATTCACAAATATGTTGAACATTTATGGAACTAGTTGCCAACATCTGTCCCCAAACAACATTGTCTCCTGGCACCTAAGTTTGTCTCTACCCATCTCTACAAAGTTTTTGTAGGTAAATCTCTAGATGGTTGTTGGACTGCAGTAACCTAATGAAAATTTGTGCAAATGAATTACAAAGATAGATTGTAGATCTTGAGAAGTTGTAGGATGTCATTGTTAGTGAAAGTGACATGGGAAAACCCTTCAAATAACATAAAGATCTCCTAGAGTTAAACTACTTAACAATTGGATGACAAAAATATTTTTTTTTAAATCATATATGGTGCTTTAAAAATAATAAAGGCTTATTCAAGATAAGCCTTTAGGAAATCTGCAGAATTTGAAAATGTGAATCTACATTTGCCTATGAAAGCCAAGAAAGCAAATGGTATCTTCTCATCATAATGCAGTGTTTATCAACAAATTGTTTTATACAAATTGTATAAACAAATTGTATAAAAACAGTTCAATTCAGTCGCTCAGTCGTGCCCTACTCTTTGCAACCCCATGAATCTCAGCACGCCAGGCCTCCCTGTCCATCACCAACTCCCGGAGTTTACTCAAACTCATGTCCGTCGAGTTGGTGATGCCATCCAGCCATCTCATCCTCTGTCATCCCCTTCTCCTCCTGCCCCCAATCCCTCCCAGCATCAGGGTCTTTTCCAATGAGTCAACTCTTCGCATGAGGTGGCCAAAGTATTGGAGTTCCAGCTTCAACATCAGTCCTTCCAATGAACACCCAGGACTGATCTCCTTTAGGATGGACTGGTTGGCTCTCCTTGCAGTCCAAGGGACTCTCAGGAGTCTTCTCCAACACCACAGTTCAAAAGCATCAATTTTTTGGCGCTCAGCTTTCTTCACAGGCCAACTTTCAAGAGGCTTTTTAGTTCCTCTTCACTTTCTGCCATAAGGGTGGTTTCATCTGCATATCTGAGGTAATTGATATTTCTCCCGGCAATCTTGATTCCAGCTTGTGCTTTTTCTAGCTCAGCTTTTCTCATGATGTTCTCTGCATATAAGTTAAATAAGTGTGGTGACAATATACAGCCTTGACATACTCCTTTTCCTAGTTGGAACCAGTCTGTTGTTCCATGTCCAGTTCTAACTGTTGCTTCCTGACCTGCATACAGGTTTCTCAAGAGGCAGGTCAGGTGGTCTGGTATTCCCATCTCTTTCAGAATTTTCCACAGTTTATTGTGATCCACACAGTCAAAGGCTTTGGCATAGTCAATAAAGCAGAAATAGATGTCTCTGTATACAAACAGATACTGTCTCAAAAATGAGACAAAATGTCTCATTCCCTTTTCATCTTAATGACAAATATATTATTACTGTTTTTTTGGTGATTATATTTTTTTCAGTAAACTGTACTACTTTATTCATTTTAAGTAATCTATTGTGTCTAGCCCTGGTTTTAATAGTAACCTACATTTTATCAAGTGTAAGAATTTATTTTTATACTTTTTTTTTTCTTATCTTCTTCTGCTCCTTTGGGTTTAATTAGCTCTTCTTTTACTAGTCACTTTAAGATGGAACCATAGCTCACTGATTTTAGATCTTTGCTTTTTATAATTAAAATGTTTAGTACTATAAATTTCCCTCTAAATGTCACTTTCGCTACATACCACAAATTTTGATGTGTTTTATTTTTATCTTTACATACATCAAAATGTTTCTAAATTTTTCATGTGATTTCATTCTGTCCCACTGGTTATTTATTTATTTTTAAAATTTGCATTTGTTTGCTTATTTTTGGCTGTGCTGGGTCTTCCGCTGCATGGGCTTTTCTCTGGTTGTTGTGTGTGGGTTTTTCTTTGCGGTGGCTTCTCCTGTTGCAAGCATGGGCTCTAGCACACTCAGGCTTCAGTCGTTTCGACATGTGGGCTCAGTAGTTCTGGCTCTGGATTAAAAAATTGTTCATTTGTCCAGCTTTATTGAGAAATAACTGACATACAGTTGTGTACAGTGTAACAATTAGATATCTATCTGTTGCAAAATGACTACCCAAATAAAGTTAGTTAACATATCACCTCACATAAGTTTGTGTTTGTGTGGCGAGAACTTTTAAGATCTGTCTTCCTAACTTTCAAACATACAGTATAGTATTACTAACTATAGTCACCATGCTGTCCATTACATCTAGAACTTACTCCTCTTGTAGTGATAAGTTTGTAACCCTTTGTCCATCTTCACTTAGCCCCGACCTCCCCCACCTGCCTCTGGCAACCTCCAACCTGCTTTCTATCAGTTTGGGGTTTTTAAATTCCACAGATGAGTGAGATCATACAGTGTTTGTCTTTCTTTGTCTGAGTTATTTTACTCATCATGATGCCCTCAAGTTTCATCCATACTGTTGCAAATAGTAAGATTTTCTTGTTTTTTATAGCTGGATTTTATTTCAGTGCGTGTGTGTGTATCACATCACATCACATTTTTCATTGTCCATTCATCCATCTATGGACACTAAGGCTGTTTCCATGTCTTGACTATTCTAGATAATACTGCCATAAACCCAGGGATGCAGATAACACTTCAATACAAGTGATTTCATTTTCCATGAATATATACACAGTAGAGGGGCTGTTGTATCATATGACAGTTTTATTTTTAATTTTTTTGAGAAACCTCCATATGATTTTCCATATGGGTTATATCAATTTACATTCTCAGAAGTGTACAAGGATTTGCTTTTCTCCACATCCAGGCCAACATTTGCCTTTGTAAAAATGTCTATTCAGTTCTTATACCTATTTTTTAATTGTGTTATTTGTTTTTTGACATTTTATGAGCTGTTAATATATTTTAAATATTGACCTTTTATCAGTCACATCATTTGCAATTATTTTCTCCCATGCAGTAGGCTGTCTTTTCATTTTGTCAATAGTATCCTTTGCTGTGCAGAAGTATTTAACTGTATATGGCCCCATTTATTGTTTTAATTAATTTATTTATTTTGATTCAAGACTAATTACTTTACAATATTGTAGTGGTTTTCGCCATACATTGACATGAATCAGCCATGGGTGTACGTGTGTCCCCCCATCCCAAACCCTCCACCCACCTCTCACCCCATCCCATCCCTCAGGATCATCCCAGTGCACCAGCCCTGCTGTCTCATGCGTGGAACCTGGCCTGGTGATCTGTTTCACATATGGTAATATACGTGTTTCAATGCTATTCTCTTAAATCATCCAACCTTCGCCTTCTTCCACAGAGTCCAAGTCTGTTCTTATCTCTGTGTCTTTTTTGCAGTCTCACATATAGCGTCATCATTACCATTTTTCTAAATTCCATATATATGCATTAGTATACTGTATTGGTCGTTATCTTTCTGGCTTACTTCACTCTGCATAATGGGCTCCAGTTTCATCCATCTCATTAGAAATAATTCAAATGAATTCTTTTTAATGGCTGAGTAATATTCCATAGTGTGTATGTACCACAGCTTCCTTATCCATTCATCTGCTGATGGGCATCTAGGTTGCTTCCATGTCCTGGCTATTATAAACAGTGCTGCGATGAATATTGGGTTGCACGTGTCTCTTTCAGATCAGGTTTCCTCGGTGTGTATGCCCAGGAGTGGGATTGCTGGGTCGTATGGCAATTCTATTTCCAGTTTTTAAGGAATCTTCACACTGTTCTCCATAGTGGCTGTACTAGTTTGCATTCCCACCAACAGTGTAAGAGGGTTCCCTTTTCTCTATGCCCTCTCCAGCATTTATTGTTTGTAGACTTTTGGTTAGCAGCCATTCTGACCCACGTGAGATGGTACCTCATTGTGGTTTTGATTTGCATTTCTCTGATAATGAGTGAAGTTGAGCATCTTTTCATGTGTTTGTTAGTATATGGCCCCATTTATTTTTACTTTTGTTTCCTTTGCCTTAGGATACAGATCCAAAAACATATTACTATGATTTATATCAAAGAATATACTGCTTATTTTTTCTAGGAGTTTTATGGTTTCCAGTCTTATATTTAGGTCTTTCATCTGAGATTATTTTTGTGTGTGGTTTGAGAAGTGGCTCTAATTTCATTCTTTTTACATGTAGCTGGACAGTTTTCTGAACACCACAAACCAAATTCAGCACTACATTAAAAGGAGTATGCCCCATCACCAAGTGGGATTTATCTGAGGGATACAAGGATGGTTCAATAACTTTATATCTTGTATGGTTGGTATATCATAAACCAATGTGATACTACATTAGAAAATTGAAGAATAAAAATCATATGATCATCTCAATAGATGCAGAAAAACCTTTTGACAAAATTCAGCATCATTCAGTGAATTTAGTATCATTCAACATTCTCTTCAAAAGATAAAATCTCCAAAAAGTGGATAAAGAGGGAACATAATTCAACATTCTAACCCTATATGATTATCCTGCGGCTAATATCTTACTCAGTGGTGCAAAGCTGAAAGCATTTCCTCTTCTTGGATTATGATTATTATTTATTTTATTCTAGTAAATTATATTAATTTCTTCTATATTTTATATATTTCAGATATGTAGCTTGCAAATATGTCTCCCATCCCCTACCTTGCCTTTTCATTTTGTTGGTCATTTGTTTTACTATATGCAAAGCTTTTCAATTTGATGTAATCCCACTTGTTTATTTTTGGTTTTATTGCTTGTATTTTGTTGTCAGTTTCACCAGAAATTATTTGGTGTCAGAAATTATTGCCAATACCCCTATCAATGAGTTTTTCCCCTGTGTTCCTTCAAACATTTAATGGTTTAAGGTCTTGATGAAAGTGAAAGAGGAGAGTGAAGATGTTGGCTTAAAACTCAACATTCAGAAAACTAAGATCATGGCATCCAGTCCCATCACTTCATGGCAAATAGATGGGGAAACAATGGAAACAGTGACAAACTTTATTTTTGGGGGCTGCAGAATCACTGCAGATGGTGATTGCAGCCATGAAATTAAAGGACACTTGCTCCTTGAAAGAAAAGCTATGATCAACCTAAACAGCATATTAAAAAACAGAGACATCACTTTACCAACAAAGGTCCATCTAGTCAAAGCTATGGTTTTTCCAGTAATCATGTATGGATGTGAGAGTTGACTATAAAGAAAGTTGAGCACCAAAGAATTGATACTTTTGAACTGTGGTGTTGGAGAAGACTCTTGAGAGTCCCTTGGACTGCAAGGAGATCCAACCTGTCAATCCTAAAGGAAATCAGTCCTGAATATTCATTGGAAGGACTTATGCTGAAGCTGAAACTCCAATACTTTGGCCACCTGATACAAAGAGCTGACTCATTGAAAAACACCCTGATGCTGGGAAAGATTAAAAGGCAGGAGGAGAAGGGTACGACAGAGGATGAGATGCTTGGATGGCATCACCGACATGATGGACATGAGTTTGAGCAGGCTCCGGGAGTTGGTGATGGACAGGGAGGCCTGGCGTGCTGCAGTCCATGGGGTCACAGAGTCAGACACGACTGAGTGACTGAACTGAAGGTCCTGGAGTCTAGTCTTTGATTTCTTGAGAGTTAATTTTTGGGGTAGTATGAGATAGGGTGCAATTCCATTCTTTTACATGTGAATATCCAGTCTTCCCAACACTGTGTATTGAAGAGACTGTCTTTTCCTCTTTGAGTATTCTGGCTTCCATGAATTGAGTTACAGTCAGGGCTTCACAGGTAGCTCAGCTGGTAAAGAATCTGCCTGCAATGTAGGAGAACCAGCTTCAGTTCCTGGGTTTATAAAATCCCCTGGAGAAGGGAACGGCTACCCACTCCAGTATTCTGGACTGGAGAATTCCATGGACCGTATAGCCCATGGGGTCGCAAAGAGTGGGACATGACTGAGCAACTTTCACTTTCCAACAGTTTACCTTTGCTTTCTATTTATCTCATTTGTTCTTTCCTCCTTTCTTTACTTTCTTTTCAATGTATTACTGTTTTATGATTCCATTTTTTTCTCCTGTAGTGGCACACTAGCCTTACTTTTCTGTTTGACTTTAGTTACTTTCTTAAGGAATTTTTTCCCAAAGTGCAATCCTTGAACTAACATAACTTGGAAACTTGTTGGAAAAACAAATTCTTAGAGCTGTACCCAAGATCTGCTGAATCAGAGCATGTAGGAATAGGGCCTTGCTATCTGTGGTCTGTGAAATATCTTAGGTGATGCTAATGAAGTTGAGATTGGAGAAGCATTTCTCTAGCTTTATATTGTATAGCATTAGCTTACCACAGTGTATTTCAAACAATATTATCCCACCTCATGTACTTCCATCCCCCTACATCTCTTTGGCTTTTGTTCTTATTCATCTTTCTTCTACATATACTATAAATGCCATAATTTATTACTACTTTTGTTTTAAATATCAATTATATTTTAAAGAGATTAAAAATTAGACAAAATATTCAGTATACTTATTTACAGATTCACCATTTATGGTGTCCTTCATAGCTTTGGGTAGATTTACATTTCTTTTTTTTCTAGCTACATACAAATTGTTTTATTTCATAATATATTTACTCTAAAATGTCATACCTACAATAGTTTTTTATTACAATTCATTTTTTTAAATTTATTTTTATTGCAGTGTAGTTGATTTACAATGTTGTGCTACTTTCTGCTATAGATTTACATTTCTATCTGATTTCTGATGAATTCCATTTATATACCTTAAAGGGCTCATTCACTGGTGATAAATTCCCTCACCTTCTGATAGAAAAGTTTGTATTCTATCTTTAATTTTGAAAATTACAATATTTTTGTTTGGTATAGAATTTGCTTGAGATAGAATAGTTGACCTTATTTGATCTTTCAGCACTTTGAAGATTCCACTTCATTGCCTCTGACTTACAGTTTGTGACAAGAAGTCTATCCTTCATCTCCTTCACCTTCTACTTATTATTTGTAAATGTGTCTCCACCCCTACCCCTGCCAGCTGCTTTTGTGTTGTTCTCTTTGTAACTGATTTTCAGAGTTTCGTTTGTTGCCTCTAATGTTATGTGTATGTGCATGTGTGTGTGTGGATATCCTCCTTAGAGTTCATTAGATCTTGGATCTGTTTGTTTTATCAAATTTGCAAAACTTTTGGCAATTATTTCATTTTTTCTTTCCTTTCTGTCTTACTTGAGACTATGATTACATATATGAAAGATTGCCTGGTATTGTCCCTTTTGACCTTGAGGCTCCATTTACTTTTCTGCCCAATTTTTGCTCTTTCTGTGCTTCCATTTAGATAGATTCTGCTTCTCTATCTTCAAGTTTGCTTATCTTTTCTTCTTCAGTGCATATTCTTCTGTTAACCCATTAGTTAACTCATAGTATATTTATCATTTTAAATTTACATTTAATCTCTAGCATTTCCATTTAGGCCTTTAAAAAATCTTTTTCCTTTCTCATCAAGCTGATGCTTAACCTTAAATATATGAAGCATGTTTCTTGTCACTGTTTCAATGACCATATCTGGTAATTCCATCATTTCTGTCATTTTTGACCGATCTTTTCTTCTTTATTAGTTTGCTAGGCCTTCCATAATAAAATTCCACAGGATTGATGGATTAAATAAGTTTACTTTCTCACCATTCTGGGGACTGAAATTTAAGGTGATAGCAGGAAACAGTGACAGACTTTATTTTCTTGAGCTCCAAAATCACTGCAAGTGGTGACTGCAGACAAGAAATTAAAAGACGCTTCCTCCTTGGAAGAAAGGCTATGAGAAACATAGCGTATTAAAAAGCAGAGACATTACTTTGCCAACAAAAGTCCGTATAGTCAAAGCTATGGTTTTTCCAGTAGTCACGTATGGATGTGAGAGTTGGACCATAAAGAAGGCTGAACACCAAAGAATGGATGCTTTTGAACTATGGTGTTGGAGAAGACTCTTGAGAGTCCCTTGGACTGCAAGGAGATCAAACCAGTCAATTGTAAAGGAAATCAATCCTGAATATTCATTGGAAGGACTGATGCTGAAGTTGAAGCTTCAATACTTTAGCCTCATGATGCGAAGAGCTGACTCATTGGAAAAGACCCTGATGCTGGGAAAGATTGAAGGCAGAAGGAGAAGGGGATGACAGAGGATGAGATGATTGAATGGCATCATTGACTCAATGGACATGAGTTTGGGCAGGCTCCGGGAGATGGTGAGGGACAGGGAGGCCTGGCGTGCTACAATACATGGAGTTGCAAAGACTCAGACATGACTGAGCAACTGAACAACAAAAACAAGGGTGGATTTCCTCTGAGACCCTCCTTGCCTTGCAGAGGACCACCCTCTTGCTGTCTCTTCACGTGGTCATTCTTTTATCTGTGTATGTGCATCTCTAGTGTATCTTCAATGCCTTCTCTAGTAAGGACCCCAGTCAGATTGCAATAACATTGACCTAATAACATCATTCTAGCTTAATTATGTCTTTACAGGCCCTATGTCCCAATATAGCCACATTCTGGGGTACTGAGGGTTAGAGTTTCAACCTGTGAATTTGGGGGAGGGGGCAAGATTCAACCCCTAACACTTTTAGTTACAATTCATAATTTCTTGGTATATACATTCCTGGTAATTTTTTGATTTGGGCTGAATGACTCACAAACTGGAATCAGGATTGCAGGGAGGAATATCAACAACCTCAGATATGCAGATGATATCACATTAATGGCAGAAAGCAAAGAGGAACTAGAGAACTTCTTCATGAGTGTGAAAGAGGAGAGTGAAAGAGCTGGCTTAAAACTCAACATTCAAAAAATGAAGATCATGGCCTCCAGTCCCTCACTTCATGGCAAATAGGTGGGGGAAGACTAGACAATGACAGATTTTATTTTCTTGGGCTTCAGAATCACCGCAGATGGTGACTGCAGCCAAGGAATTAAAAGACGCTTTCTCCTTAGAAGAAAAGCAATGGCAAACCTAAACAGTGTATTAAAAAGCAGAGACATTACTTTGCCTACAAAGGTCCATACAGTCAAAGCTATGTTTTTTCCAGTAGTCATGTATGGATGTGAGATCTGAGCAATAAAAAAAGACTGAGCACCAGAGAATTTATGCTTTCAAACTGTGGTGCTGGAGAAGATTCTTGAGAGTCACTTGACTAGCAAGGAGATCAAACCACTCAGTCCTAAAGGAAACCAACCCTGAATAGTCATTGGGAGGACTGTTGCTGAAGAAGCTCCAAAACTTTGGCCACATAATGCAAAGAGCCAGCTCACTGGAAAAGACCCTGATGCTAGGAAAGATTGAGGCAAAGAGGAGAAGGGGACAACAGTGGATGAGATGGTTCGATGTCATCACTGACTCAATGGACACAAGTTTGAACAAAGTCTGTGAAATGGTGAAGAACAGGGAAGCCTGGTGTGCTGCAGTTAATGGAGGTCACAAAGAGCAGGACACAACTGAGCGACTCAACGACAACAATTTTGTACTTTTAGATGTCTAATGCCAACATTTATTTATTCTTTTCAATACTGTTGCACTTGTTTCTGACAAAAACTTTTGTTACTTGGATTTAATTTGATCTTTCCAGAGCTTGCTTTTAAGCTATGTTAGTAATGTCAGGAAAGAGGAAATGGCAACCCACTCCAGTACTCTTGCCTGGTAAATCCAATGGACAGAGGAGCATGATAGACTAGTCTTTTGGGTTGCAAAGAGTTGGATGCAGCTGAGCACACCGCACACACAGTATGAATCCAGAACACCCTGCAGTCTAAGGCTAAATGTAAGGTGAGTAAGTGAGGTCCCTCAGTCATGTCCGATTCTTTGCGACCCCGTGGACTGTAGCCTACCAGGCTGCTCCATCCATGGGATTCTCCAGGCAAGAACACTGCAGTGGGTTGCCATTTCCTTCTCCGGGGGATCCTCCCAACCCAGGGATCAAACCCAGGTCTCCCGCATTGCAGGCAGACGGTTTACCCTCTGAGCCACCAGAGAAGCCCAGTCTAAGGCTAATTTTAGCAAATCCTGCCTACACTTTGCAAATGAGGTAATACCTTTTAAAGTCTCCTATCCATTGCCAATATATTACATGTAGGTATTTCCATTTTAGCTTGTGGTAATATGAATTGTTGATAACCTTGTATAAACTCAGAATTTTTTGGCCTTCTTCCTGGTAGTTCTTTACCCAGCTTCACAAGGAGATTAGCACTCAGCCAAAGACTTGAAGATACTTCCCTGCAGATCTCCAGAGCTTCTTTCTTTTGATATCTTCTCACTTTCTGTATCAGAGAAGGCAATGGCACCCCACTCCAGTATTCTTGCCTGGAAAATCCCATGGACGGAGGAGCCCGGTAGGCTGCAGTCCATGGCGTCGCTAAGAGTCGGACACGACTAAGCGACTTCACTTTCGTTTTTCACTTTGATGCATTGGAGAAGGAAATGGCAACCCACTCCAGTGTTCTTGCCCAGAGGATCCCAGGGACGGGGGAGCCTGGTGGGCTGCCGTCTGTGGGGTCGCATAGAGTCGAACACGACTGAAGTGACTTAGCAGCAGCACTTTCCGTATAGCTGCTTTAGTCTTCATGAACTCCATTCCTTTCTCTTTAACTCAGTAAGACCACCAGCCTCTGCATGAGTTTCCCTCTTATGAGCTTCAGCTGCTTTTTTTAATCGTTTTTTACATTATTTTTAAATTTTCTTTATAATTGAAAGATAATTGATTTACAATGTTGTGGTGGTCTCTGCTGTACATCAGTGCAAATCAGTCATAATTATGTATATATCCTCTCCTTCTTGAGCTCCCCCCCTTCCACCCTTCTTGTGCTTCATCTTTTAAATCGCCTTCAGGCAACAAATAGAGACAATTTTGGGGCTCACCTTATTTTTTTCATTGTTCTTAGGGATGAACAGTTCTGTGCTGCCTATTGGCCAGTATCTGAAATAATAATTTTATATGTTCTTTGTTTTGTCCTGTTTTTTAAGTGCAAGAGGGAAAATCTAGTCCCTATTACTCCATCATGGGTGCAAGTAGAAATTTATTTTGTGGTTCTTTGTTTCATTTTTCAAGGTTAAAAGTTTTCAATAAACCTGTATTTTCAGTATTTATTATAAATTTAGGTACCCATTTAAATGGATTCTTTTTCTGTTCAGCAACAATTATTCTCAGATAATGAATACATACAGTATTTATCCAAGCTATGATTAGAATTGTTAATCATTTTGATATCCTAGGAAGAATTCAATACAAATCAACAAACTTTGAAAGGAATCAATGTGAAATAGTAGTCATTTCATGGAATGTATTTATTCTATTTGTTAGGAATATGTATAATTTGTCTCCTGAAATGTTGGTGAATAATAAAACCTGCTTGGCATTTGTTACAATTATTGTGGAACATAAATAAAAGAAAATGTACCCAGATTAATATTCTTATTGTTTTAATGTGGATGTAAATTAGTCACTTAAAATTATTCTTCCAAATTGGTAATAGCTTCCTTGTCTTTTGTCTTATTCACCATGTCTGGTGAAAATCCATGAGATCTTTAGAGGAAAAAAAATGTCTATAAAGCATCTAGTATGAGAAGAACTGATATGGTCCAGGGTGGATGGGAATCTGTTCATATGTCACATGTGAGGCAGTTGACATCTATCAGTTGCTGCTCTTGACTTGATTTCTGCCCTCATCAGTGACATGCAGACTGCTCAGTCTTTCTGCTAATTAACAAATATGTGTTATATTTTTTGAATTATCTTGATTTCTAGCATAAAAAGCATGAGGTAAATAGAACATATTCTCTTACATTTGGTAATACAGTGGTTGGAAAATTATTCGTATACAAAGATGTATAGATCAAGAAATTAACTTTATTAACACTTTAAACACACTGCTGAAACATACTTCTTGTCATGTTCTGCCTAATTTTCCATCTGATTTTCCATTTTCTCTCTTTGTCTTTCCAGGAAAACAGTTGGTGTTTTTTGCTGTGGACCCAATTCGATTTCTAAGACTCTTCATAAGCTGAGTAATCAAAACAATTCCTATGGGACAAGATTTGAGTACAATAAAGAATCTTTCAGTTGAAAAACCTCTGAGATGAACAAGGACTCTAAAGAAGGAATGAGTGCAATTTCTAAGGCTTTGAAATGCAGCTGAATCAAACAGCTGTGTCATGACAAACAGTAGCAAGGTTTTCTTATTTATGATTATTTAAAATGGAAATGGGGAGAGAATGTGGCAGGATGACAGGTCACATTACATGTTTAATCTGGAAACCAAAGAGGCCCTGAAGGATATCTGATGTGATTATTCACTTTTCACTGCTCAGATTAAAAGAAAACTATTAGGTGCACACTGTTGATTCTTATGGCAGATTCAAGAACTCCCTAGTGGCGAGTTGCACTTGCTCATGTGAGGCTGGTAGCCTTGGTTCTCTTTTAAATTGTTTTTGGTTGAACAAATGCGAGATTGAACAAAATTTAAAAAGCTTTGAAACTCAGATTACATTTTCTACATGAGTATAAACAGAGAAGCATTGATTTAGAAAAGCTCCAGGCCAATATATTAGGTGTCTGAAAATACAGCACAGGATTCCGAGTTGATACGGGTACTTGGTGTTGCTTGCTCACTACTGATGCTAATACCTCTACTTGATATCTGTAGGCTTTATGCTCAATGAACCTTTTGCAGATGCTGATATAATATCTATTGATTTTTTAAAATATTTTTCTTTCATCTTTGTTCCTTTGTCTAGGGAAATCTGCCCTCCCTTGTCATGTGTTAGACACGATGATTTAATCACTCTTTTCCATTCCCAATGTATTTAATCTATCACTATTGCATTTTAATGAGGAAATGTCATTAATGTAAATTATAAAGGGACATACAGACTGATAACTTTTTTTCCTTTTTCAGCATTTTGACCTCCATTATTATTTCCTTTTTTCCCAGTGTAGTTTATCTTTAGGTTTTAGTCTCTTAGTCTGCATCTTGAAGACCAAAGGGTATTGTGTCTGCCAATGGTCACTGAAATATAAATTCTTTCTCTTTTTCACACATTGGTTTATGATGAAGACAAAGTGTGGTCACTTCCTGGAATAGGAAACCTGTATTTTACTCTTTATACAAGAGGAAATACTTAATCAGTTATGGAAATTTAAGTTCTGAGTCAAGAATATTAGTGTTGCACTATCTGGCATTCTGGGTCTTGATAAAGAATTACTGAGTTTAAAGTCCCTGTAGGGACTGTGCTGTGTGATCCTATCAGGTTATGCTCCCTGCCCATTATATTCTCAGCTCAGAAAATATATTTCACTACCTTAAGAATTAAGGCATTTTTACAATTTAGTGGTTTTCTTTTGTAGAATTGCTGTCAAATATAGCACATTGCTGAAATCAGCAACATAGCTTGTCTTGCCTTTGTTAAAATTTTGCATGATATAACATAACATGATAGATTCTACTGTCATCTTTTTGCTCTGACTCACCAATAGCAATCAAGCATGCTAAACCATCTAGCATTAAATGCCCATAAACATATTACAGCTATTTCTTCCTCTCCTTGGAACTCTTTTTGTTCTCTCTGGAAGGAAAGTGAGTCAGAAAAAGATATGGGAAATGTGCAATGTTCCTGCAGATTTAGCTCTGAAGGCATATTTAATAACCAGTACATCTTGGCAACTTTCTAAAATAAAAATAATTTTCATAAAAACACATAACAGGAGAAAACTGGTAAAAAGAAATGAGTTAGAACAGGCTTGTATGCAATATTCTTTACTAATTGTAATTTATTTATGTGATTATGTTAATAAATCTCATCTCAGTAAAACTGGCGGAAGAAGAAGAATGATCTTTCCAAATAGGTCAGCTATACTAGATGAAACTCTTTGCCTATTTTATTTAAATTCCAGTGGATGTTCAAACACTGAGTGTTAGACATAGGTAATTTTTGCTTCTGTAAGTAGGAAAGAAACTAGGACTTCATCCTGTGTGTATGAGAGCTTTGTTTTGTTTAGAGGAATTCTTTCTCTGGGGCTAATTCTTGTCAGACTGATCTTTAAAAAGTAATTTTAATGGCAATAAATGTTAAAATTGAAATGGTATCCTTGAAATCTCTGTAAGCTGACTTTAGGTTTGCAAAAGATAAAGCAGGCAGAGTTTATTCACAAGACGGCACAAAGTTGAGTGTGCAGCAGCGTAAACTTAGGCATTTGGGTTCTGGGGCGTTAATGTCCCTGGCAAATGGTGTGACTACGGAAAATTGCTCTTCACTCTGGGATGAAGATTTCTCATTTGTATCAGATCTGTAGTTATTAGTCTTTTTAGCAATGTATATTTTTGAGAACTTGATTAAAATGAATATTATGACACACCTACAAAACATTACATTTAATTTTGGTGGGCCCACAATCTGCGAAAGCAACAGCTCCTTTTTGAGAAACTCTGAACAAAATAAGGGCTTCCCGGGGAGTTCAGTGGGTTAAGAATCCGCCTGCAATGCGGGGAACACAGGAGACACAGAAGACACGGCTTTGATCCCCGGGTCAGAAGATCCCCTGGAGGAGATCATGGCAACCCAATCCAGTATTCTCAGCTGGCGAATGCCATGAAAGAGGAGCCTGGCGGGCTACAGTCCCCAGGGTAGCAGAAAGTCGGACATGACTGAGCTACTGAGCACACATGCACAAACAGAAGAATCATCTTTACAGTTTTTTTTTTTAACCTATACCTTTCAGTTCTCTGATTTTTTTTTTGGAAGAAACTATCAGTTTTTTTACAGGGTTGTTCTAAGAAATGAACTATGTAGACAAAGGGAAGGAAATTCTCTCTATATGCCCCCAGACCATGAATCCAATAGAATTTTCCACTCAATTTTTAATCTTTTTTGGATTTCCTGTTTTGTGTAAGGGAATGATGTGATTTTTATGTATCAATTATTTTATAATACTAAACTCAGATTCATACATACATACACACACAGACCCCACTCACATACATTTAGAGCTTGCTGTTTTTGTCTTGGGGTGTTTTTTCATTTTTGTCTTTATTGTTTGTTGTTTTTTTAAATTCAAGTTAAAGTTTAGATGATTGATAGTTTTTTGTTTTTCTTTTTTTTAAATTACTGACTTTAAACACCACTCGGGCATTGTGATAGTATAAACATTTAAAACAAACAAATAAAGCAATGTAAACAAAGCATAGGCTGAATTGATTTAATCAATGGATCCATGTTACTCATAACCCCCCAAATCAGAGTTTGTTTGAAGTGTTAATAGTAGGTACTGGATTTAAATTATAAGTCATCATTAAAGAGGCTTGCTGGAAGCAAATGGGCCAGGATTGTCATCAATAGATCAAGTTGGTGATAAAGAATATTTATTATATTAAGAAGAAAAAATTTTAAGTAAAAAAATATTTTTCTTTAAGGATGGTAAACTCAGTGGAACAGTGATTTTTCTAAACACCCCATGAGACACATTTTAAAGTGCTGCCCTGATAAGCAGATTCCTTTTCTTGTGTTATCCAGGATACTGTAATATATTATAGAAACATAAAGTGATGAGATGGTTGGATGGCATCACTGACTCAATGGACATGAGTTTGAGCAAACTCTGGGAGAGAGTGACAGGGAAGCCTGGCATGCTGCAGTTCATGGGGTCACAGAAAGTCAGACACGACTGAGCAACTGAACAACAAAGTGCTGAAGCTGGAACTACTCTGATTGTGCAGTTGAAGAATCTGAGGTCCAAAGGGAGATGAAAACTTGCTTCAAGTCATCCACTGAATTTGTCACAGACTAGACTTTAAGTAATCTCTGCTACTGAAAGGGGCTTCCCCCCTCCCTGTGACATATACATTTAATAAGTCACATCTGTTGGCTTGAACCTCCCCATAAACTCTATTTAGTGTTAGGTGGAAAATAATGTATGAGTGTTAATTCCACATTCAGATACAGAAAATCAGTCTTTTCCCCATGTCTCTTCTAATTTCTTACTTAGTCTTATATGTTTTGCTGATTAGAGCCTATTTCCAGATAGCAGTTTTAAAATATGTCAGTTGTAGTAAAGGAGTTTGTAGGAGTTTGTAATGGAGAAATACAAGTAGTATAGTTTCTAGGAAATGCTAATATTGTAATTTTAAATTTAAAGTCATAGACCAAAGTCTTAACTTCAGCAGCTTTCTAACCACCCAGGGAAATGTTGATATTAAAACAAATGACTTTGGTTCTCTATTCACATGACCATAACACACTTCTTGTTCAGGAGAAGAGAGTCAGCTTTTTGTAAACTCCTGAGACAGGAAATAAATGAAATCAAGCATAATGAGATGGACATTTAGTTCTACTACCACAGAACAATGAGAACTCTTTTTCCTTCTGTCTAAATCTCCCCTCCATTACCCCCAACTTCTTTATTTCATTCTGTAGTATTCTCAAAGGACAGAGTTGCAAAAGCTAGGTAGATGAGGTTTTCCAAAGAAAAAAAGCAGATTTCCAATACTTAGCAAAGAGATGTCCAATAAGGGAAAAGAGAAAAAAGGTCATGTGAATCATTTAAAATTAGCAGAGTTAAGCAGCATTGTTTTAGAACAGACACCAGTAATGTTTCTGAAGCTAATACACAGAATTTTTATTTTCTACTATACAAAAGTTTGATGTTCTTGTTTATAGAATCTAAAAATAGATTTTTATTGTATTTTACACTGGTGCAGAATCCCCAGTAGTCTTAATACTGCAATTTAAGAATTGGTAAGTGCAGGAAATGCCTCACAGGAGCAAAACTGGAAGGGAGGAAAAAGGGAATCAAAGAAAGAAAAACTGTTTAACAGATCAGGACATGTTAATGCTTTATTTTCATAGCATAGATGCTCAGATGTGTGGCGAAACTAGCTATTACTCTTTTGGAAAAATGTAAAGAATGTTGTGTTTGGTTCATCTTTAAGAATCCTCTCATTTTCATTGTTACTTGAATTTTTGTAGAAGCTTTACTTTTGATCAGAATTCTGTTTGGCTTCTATAAGAATTAGAGCTTTGATGAGCTGCCAGTTGACCTGGAGACAACCCCGATATTTCGATGAGGACCAGCGCCACATAAATGCTTTAGTATATGTGGCAATAAAGGGAGGCTGCCACGCACTGCTTCAGCTGCCCATGCTGTGCATTGACATTCTGTCACTGCAAGGTCATATTTCTCAGCGCGTATCCTTCTACCCAGAGAGTGAAATCTTCCTAAAAAGGCAGATGCTGAGAAAGACATTCTGCTGTGTCAACAGTGTATCTGTTCACCTATATCACACATTCATCTGAAGATAGTTATCATTTTAGGATAACTATAAAATTCATCTTAGTGGTGAGAAATATCCACAAGGCATGATATGGGAGGCAAGCTTGTCTACTGTATATATACAGCACAGAATATACTTATATATATATACACAAGCACAATGCTCTCAGCCATGTCCGACTCTTTGTGATCCCACGGACTGTAACCTGCCAGGCTCCTCTGTCCATGGGAATTCTCCAGGCAGGAACACTAGAGTGGGTTGCCATGCCCTTCTCCAGGGGATGTCCCCAACCCAGGGATCAAACCCAGGTCTCTGGCACTGCCAGCAGAGTCTTTACCATCTAAGCCACCAGGAAGCCCATATGTATGTGTATGTGTATATATATATACAAGGCTCAGCTGGAGTGGATACCTTGGAATATTTAACCACTTTCTCCTTAGCCAGTGGATTGGCTGCTATATACATACTCAGCTCTCCAGCTGAACCTTGCGTGCTAAGCTGCTTCAGTCGTGTCCAACTCTTTGTGACCCCATGGACAGTAGCCCACCAGGCCCCTCTGTCCATGGGGATTCACCAGTCAAGAATACCAAAGTGGATTGCCATGCCCTCTTCTGGAGGATCTTCCTGACTCAGGGATCTGACCCGTGTTTCTTAAGTCGCCTGCATTGGCAGGTTGGTTCTTCACCACTAGCACCACCTGGGAAGCTGAGCCTTAAGGAAGGGAAAATGCATACACGTGCCAGAACTGACCTGGGTTGCACGCCAGGCTCAGTGATTAGATGTGCCACACAGTTTAAGCTGCAAACCCCCAGAGACTGTCCAGCTCAGGAAAATACCAGCCTTTGAGTCAGCTTGGCATCGTGAATCACATATCTGGGTACCCACCAGGTACAATTATATTCTTATTTAAAGGTGGCCAATATTTGTTCACCAGATGACATTAGGAGAAAAGTGTCTTTACGGTCTTGTTCTTTTCATTAAAATTTAAGTTCAGAGTTGGGAAAAGTAAACATCACTTTAAAAAGTGGGAATAATTGGCAGCAGTTCTGTTCTTCCCTGAGACTGCTAATTTTATCATTTTATTCAGCCACCTCCAGAGTGAAGAGTGAACAGAATCCTGGGTTAGAAACTAGAAGACTTGTAGCCTTTAGCCCTGAAAAGTATTCGACCACGTGCATAAAAATAGAATAATATCTGCCTCTGCTAAACTCACAAGGACGCACTATGGCAAGCATGCGGAGGAGAGGAGGAGAGGGTGGTGAAGAAGGATACATTCCGGGCAAATCTTCCTTAATAGGTGTTTTGATAGTACAGTCAAAATAAAACACATCTCTATGTAAAAACACAGGCTTTTCTGAGTTACAGCCATTGTTAACTGAAAGAATTTATATTTTCTGGGCATGTAAAGAAGTACCCACAAGCAGATTGGCACCACTGTCTCTCCTGAGATTTCTATAAACAAATCCACCTCTTTATCCTGTGTAACTGTCATCTGAATTCCTCTTGAGTATTTTAGATCAGGCCCAGTGTGGCTGGAGACAGCTGTATTTATCCATGAGAGTTGAACTAGGAATTGTTGGAGGGTGATACAAGTTACTTGCTTATTTAAGGTTTGATGGAGAAAAATCAGGTGCTTTTGAGACATTCTAGTGAATTAAAACAAGGCCTTAATCTTAGAACTAGAAATAATTCTAAAAAAGCTTTGTAGGAATAATTATACAAAGCACCTGCATTGTAGCTATTTTTTCCTGGATGGAAATAAAATTATCTTTTTTCTTACGCTCAACAAAGACACCGTATTATATATTTTCATCAAAGCTTTGTAGATATTTGTATTTAAATTATGTATATGCATATGTATGTGAGAGAATATTTTTATGATGGATTTAAGGAAAAATTGCCTATGTGAAATGACATTCTACAATAATGTGTAATGATACTTTTCAACTTCCATTAATAAGCATTCAGTAGTGGCAGGTTCACAATTGAAGAAAACATAGTTCACTTATGACAATGTGAGATAATCAGAAGTCTAGGCGCTTGATTCTTGTTGAGCTGAAAGTAAGTGTGATTTTATGCGGTGCTGGAGAGGAAGCACTACGTCAGATTCAACACTGAAAGAACTGGGAAAAAATACAATTATTTTTTTATGTAAGTTTATTGGTATAGAATTGTGGTACATTGTAGAAAACCTTCATTGTTTTGCTAAACAAATAAAGGTGGGTAAATATTCCTAAAATTCCTTTAATTGTAAACAAATTTCATGCCTTTGGCAGTAATAATCAAGAATTTTTTTCCAGGATTTTGAGTATGTTAGTGTTTTTTCATCCTATGAAAGACCAAATGATCACACTAGTCTTACTTGTGAAGATATTAAATGAGTGATATTTAAGAAATGTTCCTTTGAAAGATTTTGAATGTAGTATAATTCCAAGCTTCTCACCACTCTTGCAACTTTCAGTTCAGCAGGATGTATAATTGGGGATTATGGAATTCTAGTCTCTAAACCTACTATGCTGGGTTTGCAGTTTGGATTTTATTTTTGGTTTCTTTGTGTTTTGGCATTATTCTCCAAGCTCATAATTATGCTCATTAAACACTGAAATATTTATATAATTTTAAGATGTTGAAACTATGCATATTTCTCTTCAGAAAAATTAATAAAATATATGTTCATTATGAATTCTAATGATGAGTTTTCATACTTGATTATTGACAATTTCTATTTGCCTAAACATTGACTATACTGTAAATATTTACACCCATACAGAAAGTTCTGCTTAACAAATTTGGTTTATTTTCCCCAATATGTCATCATTTCTATTTTTTTTTTTAATTTACGCATTACACAAAATAAAGAATAATAGGATAAACACTCACAGGTATGTCTGACGTTTACATAGGTGGAATATGAGTGGTTTGCTTTGTTGTAGACACCTGTGTTCCAGTGACATTTGAAAACTAGTTGTGTGATTTCCCCATCAGAAAAATGCAGACCAGAATTTTCTCTAAGATTTATTCCATCTCGTGTTTCTGTGCTGGCTGTGAGCCTGTCATTTTAGAGTGGACAGAATGAGTAAAAATGCTTCAGCATACATGATTACAGTCACGTTTAGGTTCTAAGGCATGCAAAATTGGAAAACCTTCTTGCATTAGGATAAAAAATATTTGCTTCAGAGTAAAGGACTTTCTGGTGGCTCAGTGGTAAAGAATCCGCCTGTCTGTTCAGGAGACGAGAGTTCAATCCCTGGGTCTGGAAGATCTCCTGGAGAAGGAAATGGCAACTCACTCCAGTATTCTTGCCTGGAAAATCCCATGGACGGAGGAGCCTGGTGGGCTACAGTCCATGAGGTCGCAAAGAATGGGACATGACTTAGCAACTAAACAACAACCACAACAAAAGACGTTATGCTGTCTGCATCTCTAAGTGTGTGCTCTTGATGTTCCATTGTTATTCATTGTTTTCTTTCACCTAAAAGTCATTCGTGGATCAAATCAGCTGCCACAGTGCCCTCATTTATAGAGCTTTTAAGAGTAGCGACTTGTTTGTAAGATTTAAGCAGGCTACTTCACTACGTGGAACTGCATTTTTCTCAATCAATTCCTACCACATTACAATCCTTCAAGGGATTTATTTTCAGGGTATCTGCCTTCCTGAGATGGTGTCTTGCCTCCTGTGTTTTGCCAAGCGGTCATGCATTCTATAATGAGCATTCCAATAGGTCAAGTTCAGACGCATTTAAAAAGCAAGATTAGCAGTTTTGTGCTTGCATTCCCCATGTGCATTATTTACTTTGTATCACAATGGGGTCATGAGTGCATGTTTTAATAGCATTCGTGTTGTAAAATTACTCATCAGCAGCGGCCAGAAAGAACACAAAAGATAATTGGGAAAAAATGCTTTGGGAGGGTGTGCAAATCAAGGAGACTTTTATGCAAACCTCAATTCTGAAGATTAAAAGTTCCTTTAAAATGCCTTTCCTTATTCATATTGATTACCTTGCTGTCAGGAATGTGTTTGCCAGAGCTCAAACATATGAAAATGTGTGACAATAAAAGTTTCTCATCAGGCTTTTTATTAGGCAATGAAATATACAAGAAATCTTTTTAAGTGGCTTGTGTTGCAGAGACCCTGTTTGCAGCTTGGTGGTAAATATGTCATCTACTGGGTGATGTAAGCCAATATCCAAACCTGTTTTTGCATCTCAGATATAGACCCCATGGTATTGTATAAATAATATTTTTTACTTAGAATGACTGTTAATTGTGACAGATTTCCAAGTCACCTGATATACATTTTGACAAGATGATTTCTGAAATTTAATTCCAGGTTTGTGCTGACAGAAGACTTCTATAGGAGGTATTGATTAGTAGGCAGATTTAGACTTCAAGTTTTAGAATAGCTCTCTGCCTTGGGTTTCTTTTGATTCCTTGGTAGCTCAGATGGTAAAGAATCTGCCTGCAGTGCAGGAGACCTGGGTTCAATCCCTGAGTCAGGGAAATCCCCTGGAGAAGGGATGGCAATCCACTCCAGCGTTCTTGCCTGGAGAATTCATGGACAGAGGAGCCTGGCAGGCTATAATCCATGGGGTGCCAAAGAGTCAGACACCAATGAACGACTAACACTTTCACTTTGGGGTTTCTTTTATGGTGGTGGTGAGAAATGGTTAGTTATTTACTTAAATCTGTAATAGGATACTTGGGGAAAAATACATTTTCATCTCCCAAAGCAGATGGAGATAACATTTCCAGCAATGTTCTACAACTGTGTGGCTTCTGTTGAGCTTTGCCTTTGGAGTAGTTGCTTGTACCCTTTAACCCTTGTCTGTTAGTGACAGGAAGCATATCCCACATTAGATAAGCTGGCAGACGAGCCCTGAGAGTCCTGACCATTCTCTGAAGTTGAACTGTGACTACAACTTCTCTTCTCAGTTGTCTGATATAAAGTCTGTTCCTCACCTGTTTCATTGAATCCAGCTTTAGCCTGAAACATTAAACTTAAAAGCTTTTGCACAGCAAAGGAAACTGTTAACAAGGTGAAAGACAGCCCTCAGAATGGGAGAAAATAATAGCAAATGAAACAACTGACAAAGGATTAATTTCCAAAATATACAAGCTCCTCATACAACTCAATATCAGAAAAACAAACAACCCGATCAAAAAATTGGAAAAATATCTAAACAGACATTTCTCTAAAGAAGACATACAGATGGCTAACAAACATATGAAAAGATGCTCAGCATCACTCATTATTAGAGAAATGCAAATCAGAACTACAAAGATATTACCTCACACTGATCAGAATGACCATCATCAAAAAGTCTATGAACAATAAATGCTGGAGAGGGTATGGAGAAAAGGGAACACTCTTGCACTGTTGTTGGGAATGTAAATTGATACAGCCACTATGGAAAACAGTATGGAGATTCCTTAAAAAACTAGGAATAAAACCACCATATGACCCAGCAATCCCACTCCTAGGCATATGCCCTGAGGAAACCAAAATTGAAAGAGACACATGTACCCTGATGTTCATGGCAGCGCTATTTACAATAGCTAGAACATGCAAGCAACCTAGATGTCCATCAACAACTGAATAGATAAAGAAGTTGTGGTACATATACACAATGGAATATTACTCAGCCATAAAAAGGAAAGCACTTGAGTCAGTTCTAATGAGGTGGATGAAAATAGAGCCTATTATACATAGTGAAAAAGTGAAAGTGAAAGTTGCTCAGCTGTGTCCAATTCTGTAACCCCGTGGACTATAGAGTCCATGGAGTTCTCCAGGCCACAATACTGGAGAGAGCTGCCATTTCCTTCAGGGGATCTTCCCGACCCAGGGATCAAACCTGGGTCTCCCACATTGCAGGCTGATTCTTTACCAGCTGAGCCACAAGTCAGAAAGAAAAAGATAAATATTGTATATAATGCATATATATGGGATCTAGAAAGATGGTACTGACAAATTTTTTTGCAAGGCAGCAATGGAGAACAAGACATAGAGAACAGACTTACAGACCTGGGGAGAGGGGAGGGGAGGGTGAGATGTATGGAGAGTAGCGTGGACACTTACACACCATATGTAAAATAGATGCCCACCAGGAATTCGCCGTGTGTCTCAGGGAGCTCAAACGGGCTCTGTACCAACCTAGAGGGGTGGGATGGGGAGGGAGATGGGATGGAGGTTCAAGAGGGAGGGGATATGTGCCTATGGCTGATTCATGTCGATGTTTGACAGAAAACAACAAAATTCTGTAAAGCAATTATCCTTCAGTTAATAAATAAATTTATAAAAAGTTAAAAAAAGAATCCTTCATTGGCTTTTTTCTGTTGGTTCCTCAGCTCAGCTATAGACTTTAGAACCTTGGCGTTCTATGCTATACTCAGCACATACTCTGTGTTCTCAATCACCCAGTCGTGTTTGACTCTTTGTGGCCACTTGGACTGTAGCCCGCCAGGCTCCTCTCTCCATGGGATTCTCCAGACAAGAGTACTGAAAAGGATTGTCATTTCCCACTCCAGGGGATCTTCCTGACCCAGGGATTGAACCCACGTCTCTTGTGTCTCCTGCATTGCTGGCAGATTCTCTACCACTGCACCACCTGGGTCCAGGCTCTGCTTCTGTATGTTTCCCAGTCACCTTCTGAATTAGCCTATTATCCTTGGTTCCAAGTTTTCCTTTCCCTAGTGCTTGGGCAAATCATCCATGCACTGGCTCTGCTCAGCAACAGGCCCTCTGCGCCCCGGGTTGCAGCTGTTGTCTGTCGTTGGAGTAGTTGTAAGTACACATACCAGTGTACTACAGAATCAGGTGTCTTTATGGCAGTCTGTTCAGTAGTTTATTTACATAGGAAGTGATGCTGCAAGTACAATCGAGTCTTCTTTTCTTTCCCTGCTAGTTCTGTTCTATAAAGATCACACAAGCACACACACTGAATTCGTGAATACCAAACCTTTCCCAATTTAGTTCTTGTGAGCATCTGATCCCAATATTTTTATCAACCAGTCAACACATGACCTGTATGTTTGTGTCTTTCTGGTTAAAGACACTTTATTTAATATATATCATTGATTCATTAGTGTTGAATTCACAGCCAGCAGCACTATAACTCTTGCCTGAATGAAGGTTGTCTAACACATGTATATTCTCCAGAAGGCACATCATGGATAGATTACGAAGGTTTTATTAGGCCTCATTTATTATTAGTTCTTGTGCATAATTGCTCGGTCATGTCCAACTCTTCATGACCCCAATAGATATGTTATTATGTGTAAAAAGTGTGCATAACTTATTATGTTCAGCAAAGGTTAACATGGCCGCTGTTTTTCATATGAAGTCCTTCTTGCAGGATTGGCCATCTGGGCACCTAAATTTCAGGAGCGTTCCCACTACCCTAACTGCTAAGAGGGACTCAGTGTAACTAAACTTCTGTGCAAACAATGAGGTTTGTAGTGAACACTTGCTTTCCTTCTGAGGGCCCGGAGTTTTGGTGAGTGCTGGGCAGAGGTCTTATGTGATCAACCCCTATAAAACCTTGGACACTCTCTAATGACCTTCACTGGCTCATAACATTCCACAAAGTTTGTCACAACTTATTGTTGGAGAACTTATGTGTGTCTTATATGATCTTGCTGGGAGACGACTCTTGGAAGCAAGTGCCTGGTTTCCTCTGGACTTCACCCTACACACCTTTTCCCTTGGCTGATTTTGCTCTGCATCCTTTTGCTGTAATAATTTTTACCTGTGAGTGAACTTACATGCTGAGGCTTGTGAGTTCTAAATAAGGATCATGAAACCTAAGTCACACTGGGCTCCTCTGCCACAACCTGCCTGACTCTTAGTACGGTGGGTGCCCACTGGTTTTGTACCTGAGGAGTTAACTAACCAGATTACTTCGATACAAGTTAGGCTGAAATTGTGGGTGTGAATCCCATGGATTTGGAGGGCCGACTCTGTTCCTGTGCCACATTGTACATAAGGACCTTGAGCATCTGCAGGTTTTGGCGTCCATGGGAGCTCTTGGAATCAATCTCCCATGCACACTGAGACCATTATACCTTGTATTCTCACAGTTCTATGTGCCTGAGAGGGAAGTGGATGTAGGACCTTTCCCCTACCCTCAGGTCTCCCTTCCATTCATAGAGCTGACCCCCTTGCTGTCTTCTTTGTTTTATCTCTTTTCTCTGTTTACTTTCTTTTTTTCCATCTGACAGATTAAGAGCAGTAAGTGCCCCAGATTTGGACTCATCCTTTACTAACAGTTGAAGGCTCCATTTGGGACTGTTTCTTAAGCCTCATGTACCAAACGAGGTTTATCAATAAACTCCAAATTGGAGTTAGACACTGGCCCAGTTACTAATACCACTTTCTCTCCTCTTCTAATATTGTGTACTGCATAGACCTCTTATACCTTGGGAGGAAAGCTATGACCAACCTAGACAGCATATTAAAAAGCAGAGACATTACTTTGCCAACAAAGGTCTGTCTAGTCAAAGCTCTGGTTTTTCCAGTAGTCATGTATGGATGTGAGAGTTGGACTATAAAGAAAGCTGAGCACCAGAGAATTGATGCTTTTGAACTGTGGTGTTGGAGAAGACTCTTGAGAGTCCCTTGGACTGCAAGGACATCCAACCAGTCCATCCTAAAAGAGATCAGTCCTGAGTGTTCATTGGAGGGACTGATGTTGAAGCTGAAACTCCAATACTTTGGCCACCTGATGTGTAGAGCTGACTCACTGGAAAAGACCCTGATGCTGGGAAAGATAGAAGGTGGGAGGAGAAGGGGACGACAGAGGATGAGATGGTTGGATGGCATCACCAACTCAATGGACATGAGTCTGAGTAAACTCTGGGAGTTGGTGATGGACAGGGAGGCCTGGCGTGCTGCAGTCCATGGGGTTGCAAAAAGTTGGACATGACTGAGCAACTGAACAGAACTGAACAAAAACTGACATGCAAAAATAAGGGATGCAAAGCAGAGGCAATGTGGGATTCCAGCCATTTTTTGATCCTCTTTGAAAAGCATTAAAATACTCCCCAAAGCACTAATACTCCTTGTCTGTTACCCTCCTTTTTCTTCTCATCCTCTTCTTCAACCTATTTGTTTTCATGTTTCCTTTGAGTGGATTGTGGTGAATGTAATCTGTGTTGGTAGAATTAGCTGTTCTCTAAGATGTTCCTTTTTCTCTTTGTTATCTTCCCTGTATTCTCCAGCCCATCACTTTATTTTTTTTCCATTTATTTTTATTAGTTGGAGGCTAATTACTTTACAATATTGTAGTGGTTTTTGTCATACATTGACATGAATCAGCCATGGAGTTACATGTATCCCCCATCCCGATCCCCCCTCCCACCTCCCTCTCCACCCAATCCCTCTGGGTCTTCCCAGTGCACCAGGCCCGAGCACTTGTCTCATGCATCCAACCTGCAGCCCATCACTTTAAGTGATTAAGTCAAATCTCTTTTTTGATTTAAGATTAAGTCAGATCTCTTAAATCCAACTGTGACTTACAGAAGAGGTTACATTCCCAAGAAAAACAGGTTCAACCCCATTAGCCACTCTTTATTACACTTCTGAAAACCACTACTTACCAGTTTTCCCACCAATATTTGACTTATTTCAACACAGAAGCCTCACTATACCTGAGACAGTAGTTTTAGTCATTACACAACACGGTGATTCTGTTTTGCTTGCTTATCAGATGTTGTATTTTTGGCATTATACCTTACCAAGGAGCCTTTAGGTTCCTGTCAAGAGGAAGGCTGATGATTTGTTTCAGCTGACTTCATAGATTGGTGTCTTTCTGGACCTACAGAATTCCAGCATTGGCCATATAATGCAATATGGAGTTGGAATTCCTTTTGAGACAAACCCCCTGAATTTTAGACTCTTACTGCTTAAGTTAAAATCTTACCTCCACTAATGTGAGCTCTGTAATGTGGGCCATTTTTTAAGAAACCTTTTATCAGCTTTAGTTCTCCTATTTATAGGATGAAGGTTAGATAAGTTAAGAGAGGTGAAGTATTTAGGGACACTGAGTAAGTACTCATTGCTATTAATAATAGCAATAATTTTAATAAGTACAGAAAGATAAGTATGAAAGTCTGGAAGCAGGAAGGTATGAATTAAAATTCCCAGTTCCACACACTTACTAGATTTGTGACTTTTGGGCAGGTGTTTTTTGTTCACTCTTTTTCCTTATTAAAATTAAGGTGAAAATCCACTTTTAGGGTATGTGAGAACCAGAAATTATACAATAATATTGTTTAGAATTATGTCTAGCATAAAATAGATAAAGAGGTAACTATTGTAATTATTATGGGAGAAAATAAATAATATGAAGAAATCAGGTAGTAGACCACTGATAATTCATGCCTTTTCTGTATTATCTTATTTATGAAAATGTGCTTTAAAATATTGCTCTGAGGTGATTACATTTCCATTGCAATTTTGTAGTTATTTGTCAGCTTCCCTGTCAGCTCCACTAATTGTTCATTTCTTCAATGAAGTGCACAATCTTAGGGTCTTAATCATCTTTGTATTCTAGGTCTTAGCAAAATATCTGATCCTCAATACGTTCTCAGTAACTGTTTGCTAAATTAAATCTAATTCTCATTGTGCTATTACAACTAAGAAGCATAACTAATAGGAAATAGTGGGTACTGTTAGGACATATTCATAAACACAGAAAGAATTCTAAACTGGATGTCCTCAAGAAAGAAAGCTATTATAAAGAAAAGCTAGAAGGAATCAGTTAAAAATTTATACGATCAAAAGATTATGTTTTTAGCACTTACACATTAATTTTTTGAGTAATGAAGAAAAGATAGTATCAGACTTAAAAACTTGAATATTAATTTTGATTAGTTTTCTCTCTTCCTTATGGCACCAGGTCCTCTTAGGTTTTTTTCCCTTCTTTGGAATTTCTTGCCTCTGTCCTTTTCTTGTTCCATATCCACCATCTTAATTGTAGATACAACCTCAACACCAGCTCACTGACTCAGTGGTCAAAATATAAAACAGCATTAACTTTGAGACTGCTCACATAACAGAAATGATTTTTCCATGTGTATGTGAAAGCATTTTATTAAAATATTAATATCACTATCTCTCTGCCTTCTCTGTTACTTAATACCAACAACTACACTCAGATTTCTTTTAGGCAGCAACTGAGACGTATCGGGCTTCCCAGGTGCCTCAGTGGTAAAGAAGCTGCCTGCCAATGTAGGAAACTCAGGAGACATGGGTTCCATCACAGGGTCAGGAAGATTCCCTGAAGAAGTAAATGGTATCCCACGCTAGTATTCTTGCCTGAAAAATACCATGGACAGAGAAGCCTGGAGGGCTACAGCCCGTAGGGTCGCAAAGAGTCGAACACAACTGAGGAACTGGGCACACATGAGATGCATCTTAATGAGAGTTTTCCAGGATGCTCATCACAGTGATCTATGGCTGTTTGAGGATCAGGAGAGCATTGTTTACTGTTGCTGTGCTGGAAATACCTCTTCTTATCAAAGGAAACAAATTCAACATTCTCAAACACACTCCTTTCTGTTTTGTTTTCAAACCTTGATTCAAGACACACTAGTCATTAAATAACCAGAAAGATTAGCTTAAATACATTTTATTCCTTGAATTTTTCTTGATGCTAACACATACACAGCAGATACTACACATGATGCAACAGATACTAACAGATGCTAACACATACACAGACGCACACACATACACAACACACAGTAACCCACATATGGCAATAAGCTATACCAACATGGAACATTAGAAAGTACATGAACTTTGGAGTCAGATGTGGGTTTGGATCTCAACTTCATACTAGCAGTACTATCTTGGGCGTAGCCTCTTGGCATTCTAGTTTCCTTATCTTTCAAGGAAAGTAAAGATAATACTAAACTCACAATTTTAGTGACAGTGGAATGAGATCAAATGCATTAAACACCAGATGCTGACATATCATATGATAAAACTCTATCTAAATATTAAGTCCATAAATTCTGTAATTCTTTTCCATTGACCATAAGCCAAATCTGCATATATTTATAGCTAGTGTGTATATTTCTTACATTTCTTCATGGACTCTAAGCATCTGAAGGGCAGAACTTCTGTCTATTCATTTCTGTATCTGCACAAATCCAACCTTGGGGATGCCTAATTTCAGCTCAAGCTTTCATCCATTTCTTTCTACCAAAAATTGTTCTGAATTAAAGTGTTTTTTTTTTAAATACATGATTCCACTATTGTCTGTCATTAATGGCCTTTTCATCATAACTTGTCATGCAATAGAATCTCCAATAGGAATGTTCACCATCTATATCTTAGAATGTGGTCTTCTAGAACCACTAGCAGATTTATCACATTGTTATGCTTTCAGTTCCTGCCGAGAATCTTTTCTGCAAGCATTTCTGTCTTCTCAGGGTCGCTCTTTTCACCAAGTTCAGTTCTCCATCTTCTTTTATTAGGAGTATTTCTTCATTTTAGTCAGGCATGACTTTTTCTAGAGCTATCAGCAGCCCTTACTTTATGGAAGTTCTCAGTATGCTGAAGTGAAGCTGATCTTACTTTCTAAGGATAAACTGTTTCTTCTATTTTTATTTTTCTCTACTTGCTGAAATCCAACCTTTTGTGAGTTGCACTCTTATTCTTCCATTTACCCTCCATCACATGCTTACCAGGAGTCAGGCACTAGAAATATCATGTCTGAAAGTCACTGCAGGCCTGTCATCATGGAGTTTATAGTTTGGTGGAAGAAAATACATTAAACTTAATGCACACAAATAGATATATAATGAAAAGTATGATAAATTCTATGAGAGCAAAGTAAAATATGTGATAAGAGGTTAGGAAAGAAAGATTGGAATTAGATTGGGAAGGCAATTTGGAGAAAGTGGCATTTAAGAAGAGATCTAAAAATATGAGTAGGAATTTGAGAAAAGTGTGGGGTGAAGTGAGAGGGCAGTCCTAAAGTGGCAGAACAAATCACATGTTTAATTAGCTAAAAACATGCTATGTGGTTAGAGCACTGCAGGTAATGTGCAGACTGGCATGAGATAGACTGGAAAGACTGGCATGGGCCACTTCAGGGAGCTCTTTGTTGAGTATTTGGAATTTAACTGGAGGAAATTGTTAACCTTCTAATGGGTTATAAGCATGCTGACAACAGTCACTTCAGTCATTGTGTGTATTAGAAAAAGGTGGATGAATAAGGCAGAATCCAGTCAAGAGGTGATTGTAGTAGTTTCAGCAACAGATGATGATGGCTTAGACCAGAACTAAAGCAGAGATTTATGGCCCACACTAGATGAAAGAGCAATGTCAGAACTTCCATGGCTGTTGGTGAAGGGACGATCACAGAGCAGGTCAGAATGGATGTCACAGATGAGGCTAGGAAAGCCACCTCTGGTTACATCACATGATAATGCTTCCAGAAATCTGTTGCCAAGATGACAAAGAATTGCTGATGAGAAGGACACTCATATTTTTGAGATGCTCAGGGGTGTCTGTGCTCTGGAAGTCAAGGCTAATTGTAGGAGATGTAGTTTTAGAACTGGTATCACTGAATCCAGAGGGGAATCATAGGATACTAACACTGTATTCAAAAAAGGATGGAATGGGGGCATATGACTGTGGGATCCAGTGGTCTACCATCAAGAAACCTCTGGCTTGGCAATTTGATGGTGAATGAGCAACTACAGTAGCTGTGGCCTGAGAATGGTCCTGAGCATGAAGGGCTTAGTCCTACCAGCTGTGATGGCATTTGCTCTGTCAACTTGGCTATGATGAGCCGCAGTTCCGAGTGCCCTGTCTAGGAAAGGGAACAAAAGGAATATTCTCTCAGAGAACTGGAGGAAGTCAATTTTGTAGCATTCATACATTCTCTCCAGTTAGTCAGTCAAATGTTAATCTGAGTACCGCTGTGAAGGGATTTTGCAGATATGATTAAACTTTCTTATCAGTTGATTTTGTGTTAATCAAGAAGGAGATTATTCTGGCAATCAGTTGTAAAGCCTTTTTCTATAGGGTTTTGGACTTCGCTGAGTAAGATATTCCCCTTTGTGAACAAATTTCACCTCATGCTGTTCGGGTTCCAGCTAGCTTATCCTCTCTTTCTAACTGCTTGCCATAAAGATTTCAGATTTATTTCATCAGTCTTGCATTGCTGTATAAGACAATCCCTTATAATAAACAAATAGATAGATAGATGGAGAGATAATAGATATTCATCTTAGTTGCAGAGCTCCCTGCAAGGTTGACTGAGCACTCTGTTGTATTACATTTTCTCTTATTTCCACGTCCTACTTCCCTTTCTCTCTTAGAGGTGGTAATCCTACAAGTACCCCCTAGCAAAACTCCTGCATGAAAACTTGTCTTAGTCCTTTTCTCAGAGAACCCCAACTAAGAATCCCCCCATATTTAGAGGAAGAAGAGTTGAACCTTCTTTTCTTGAAAGAAAAGCTGGGAAGTAAGAAAGAAAATCACAAGCAGATTGTCTCCCAGAAACCACAAGAAAATGGTTCAAGAGGAGAGCAATAAAAAGTTATAATGGTGCCCAAATATCAAGCAAATGCATCATGAAAAGCCCTCTGATATGGCAATGTTGAGACCATTAGTGACCTTGGTAAGAAGCTTCATGGAGAGATGGGGACAGAAAATAAGCTGGGGTGGGTCGAGTAGTACGTAAGAGACAAAGAGAACACAAATTTAAAACAGCTAAGAAGCTTGACTGTACATAAAAAATAGGGGGAAAGTTGAGTGGAAATTATATCAGTGGAGAGCAACTTTCTTCTTAAGATGAACATATCTAAATACGGAAGGGATAAGGATCCTACAGAGTGGGAAGAGCTGAAGATGCAGGGAAGGAAAACTGATGAAGCAAAGGCCCTGGGAAGTTCAGAAGGGTTGGGATCTCAAGATTATAGAGACATGGGACAGGAAGATCACATACATAGAAACAGCAGGGGTTAAAAAAAAAAGAGTAAAACTGAGATATAGGATGTCTATAGAGTTTCTGGCAAAAGAATAGAGGATTTCCTATTTGGCAGTTTCATGTACAAACAACAAAAACAACAAGAGTTTCATATACTTTATTCGCAAAATTTAATATTGAGTATGATATTAATATCATATACATACCTGTAACTATATCTATAAAATATGTTTATATTTATATCACTACCAAAGATCTTTATATCTTAATAAACTGGCAAAAAAGTGAAATTAGCAAGAGCGCTTATGAACTATTGTCACAATTGTTAAGGTGGAACTCTTTCATGATTTTATAACTACCTTCTCTTCAGCTACTCTGAATTTCTTGATTTGGTTTAAGGCCAGGGACAGCTAACTTTTTTCAATAAAGGGCCTAATAGTAAATACTGTAGGTTTGTGAGCCATATGGTTTCTTCTACACCTATCCAATTCTATCACTGTATCATGAAAACAGCCATAGACAGTATGTAACATAAATGAATGAGTGCAGCTGTGTTCCAATAATATTTAACAAACAAAAACAGATGGCAGGCAGGATTTAGGCCATGGGCCATCACTTGTCCACACTTGCTTTTATCCATGCCATGATTTTGTTGAGACCATCAACCATCTCATCTCATGGGTGATTTTGATGAGTTCAATTCAATGATCAGTTTATCTTTGAAGTCTTCTATATCTCCCAAGATCATATTAACTGTATCTTCTCCCTGGTGGCTCAATGGTGAAGAACCCACCTGCCAATGCAGGAGATGCGGGTTCCACCCCTGGATCAGGAAGATCCCCTGAAGAAGGAAATGGCAACCGACTCTAGTATTCTTGCCTGGGAAATCCCATGGTCAGAGGAGACTGGTGGGCTTCAGTTCAGGAGGTCACAAAAGAGTCGGACACAACTTTGCAATGAAACAACAGCAGCAAATGGTATTATTATAGTATTCTTAAAATACCTACAATATCTATGAAATACTTATTATGTAATAATTTATGTATTTTATTCTGATTTCACTGAGAATGGAGATCAAATCTTATTAACCTTTGTATCCCTAGCACAGTAACAACATAGAGTAGAAGTCCTACAAATGATTGTTCATTGAATGAATGAATAAGCAAAGTATGAACCGTTACTGTCCAACTCAAATAGAAGTCCTTCCTGCTGGGGCAGTTGAGATGTTTATTAGATTCAAGTTCAGTACCACACTTACAGGCTGTTTTAATAGCCACAAGTGTTTTATGAACTGTGAGCTTGTTACTGGCATGATGTATATTTCTATATCCCAAATGCTTCTCTGTCTTAAGGTATACACTTCTATTTATCATGATGCATGTGTGTGCTCAGTCATGTTCAACTCTTTATGGTCCTGTGGACTGTAGCCTGCCAGGGTCTTCTGTCCATGGAATTTTCCAGGCAGTTGCCATTTCCTACTCCAGGGGATCTTCCCAATCCAGGGATTGAACCCATATCTCTTGCATCTCCTTCATTAGTAGGCAGATTCTTTACCACTAGTGCCACCTGGGGAAGACCATTTATCATGATATCATTTCATTAAATAGATTTACTACATTCATATTATGCAAAATGATTTTGCAGAAACAAAATGTATGGTTATATTTTGTCTCTCTTTTTTTAAAGACAGTTAATTTGTGCTAAGTTAATGTGCTCTATGAGAATTTGATAAATAACACTTATTGAGTACTTAAGCTGTTATTCAGTTGCCCAGTCATGTCCAACTTTTTGTGACCCCATGGACTGCAGCACATCAGACTTCCCTGTCCCTCACCATCTCCTGGGGTTTGCCCAAGTTCATGTTCATTGCATTGGTGATGCCATTCAGCCATCTCATCCCTTGAAGCCCTCTTCTTCTTCTGCCCTCAATCTCTCCCAGCATCAGGGACTTTTCCAATGAGCCGTCTGCATCAGATGACCAAAATCCTGGAGCTTCCTCTTCAGCATCATTCGTTTCAGTGAATATTCAGCGATATTTCAGTGAATATACTTAACATTGACTGGTTTGATCCAGGAGTCATCTCCAGCACCACAATTCAAAGGCATCAATTCTTTGGCATTCTGCCTTCTTTATGGTCCAACCCTCACAACCGTACATGACCACTGGGGAGGCCATAGCCTTGACTATACGGACCTTTGTCAGCAGAGTAATGTCTCTGCTTTTCAACACACTGTCTAGGTTTGTCATCCTTTTCCTGCTGTTAATAAATACTTGTGTTATTCTCCAGACTATGTTAAGGAACATTCTATTATAATCTACATTTTAAAAATGCAAAAACCAAGGAGTGTAGAGGTAAAATGATTCATACAAGGTCATACAGTTAATGAGACTGAGCCAGGACTCAAATTCATACAGTCTGACTTCAGATCCCATGCATTTTAAAGGTTTTCCTGTATCTTTAATGTATTGAAAATCACAGCCTGTGCCATGTTAATCACATGCAAAGAACAAGTTATCATCTGACCAATTCTTGTTAGTTTTTAGGTAATATTGTAGACAGAATAATGCTTTTTTCCATCTCCCCTCAAATGTCCCTGCCCTAATCCCCAGAACCTAGGTACATGTTACTAACATAGCAAAAAGGGCTTTGGGGATATGATTAAAGTGAAGGACCTTGAAGGAGTCTCTAGGAGTACCAGGTTGACCCAAACTATTTTGATTGCTTAAAAGCAGAACACTTTTCCTTGTTGCAGTCAGTCAGAGAGAGAGAGATGTGATTACAGAATAAGGATCAAAGTGAGGCAATGCTATCTGTCTTTAAAGAGGGAGGGAGGGGGCCGTGTGACGAGGCATGCAGGTGGCTTCAGAATGCTGAAAAAGGCAAGGAAATGAGCTATTTCCTGGTGTCTTCACAAAGACCGTAACCTCACTGCCCTTTTGATTTCAGCCCTTTGAAACCTGTAACAGTAGAACCCGCAGTTCTGGTCTACTGAATTACAGGATAATAAACCTGCGGCATTTTAAGCCACTGTGTTTGTGGTTGTTTACTGCACTAGCAATGTTGCTGCTCAGTTGCTAAGTCATATCTGCCTTTTGTGACCTATGGACGGCAGCCTGCCAGGCTCCTCCGTCCATGGGATTTCTGAAGCAAGAATATTGGAGTGGGTTGCCATTTCTTTCACCAGGGGATCTTCCCAACCCAGGGATCAAACCATATCTCCTTCATTGGCAAGCGGGTTCTTTACCACTGAGCCACAGGGAGCCCCCTGCAGTAGCAATAGAAACCATATAATCAGCAACAAAGTTCTCTCCAGTATTAGAGAGAGGAGAAATGTTTTCATTCCTTCTGTATTTTCTCTCTATCTCCCTTTCTCCCTCTTTCTCTCCACACATATGTGAACACTCACACAGACACATCTATCTTTATAATTCCTCTGGTAAGAATATTTTAAAATGACATGATTTAATAAGGAAGACTGACCAAATTCAGGTGGTGCTAATGGTAAAGAACCTGCCTATCAATGCAGGAGACATAAGACACTGGGGTTCGATCCCTGGGTCAGGTCAGGAAGATCCCCTGGAGGAGGGCCTGGCAACCCACTCCAGTATTCTTGCCTGGAGAATCCCATGACAGAGGAGTCGGGCAGGCTACAGTCCATGGGAGTCACAAAGAGTTGGACGTGGCTGAAGCAACTAAGCATGCATGACCAAATTCCAGGCAGAATGCAGAACTTTCTCAAAGAGCAGTAAAAACAAGGGTTCAAACTTGTCTTGGGCTTGATTTTCAGGTCCTTTCCAGCCTTCCCTACCCTGTCACATGATCTCCTGTCTATCCTAATCGCTGACCCTGACTCTATTTTGATTCAGACTATTTTGATGCCTTGGTCTTACTCTTCCAAGTATGGATTCCTGGTTTTGCTGTTTTCATTCCTATATGATTCTGAAATATACGCACATGTTTCTACCTAGCCAAGATGTACTCATTTCTAAAAATATCTTACCTGAGAACCAATTTACATGCATGTTTCTCCCTACCTTTCTGAAATGGCCTCAGTCTGTATTTTCTTCTGATTTTAATGAGAGAAAATGCTCATTACATAAATGCTATTATTTGAAAAAGTTTCATGAGAAGAAGCACCAAGTGAAGTGGCAATTAAGTCTTCAGTTCCTCTCAGAGAGACTTGCAACACTTCTTTCTTCTTCTAAGTTCTTCACCTTTGCATTTTCTTCTTCATTCCTTTTGATCTCTTATTTTTAGATTCCATCTCTTTGCATTTTTTGATCAATGCAACCCTTTTCAAAAGCATATGACAATTCATTCAAATGCTTTGACCCAGAGATTCTACTCCTGGAAAACAAATGAAGTGAAATAAGATGCAAAATGCATCAGGATACTCATTATAGCAATAATTTAGAGCTAGAGGAAGTCTAAATATTCATGAAAGACAGTTGATAAAGTATGACATGTCAACATAACTGAATAACAAATAATGAAATTTATAATCATGAAGAAGAACTGGATTCAAATCCCAACTAAATTACCTAAAATACTGAACGCATATGTAAATAGGGAAGGCAAGTCTTCTGCTTAAGCCACAGTCTCAAGTCTTCTGCTTAAGCCACAGTCTCCTCATTTAAAAATATGAATAATACTTTCATACTGACAACATGAAGATTAGATGAATTAACATATGTTAATATGCTGTGTTTATCACAGCTCTTGGAACATCATAACCACTCACTGCATTAACATCTTTACTATTCATTTTAAAAGAAGAAATTAGAAATCACCATTAAAAATGATTAAAAAACATAACAAGAATTGGTAGATTAACATGAAGTTATAAGAATATTGCTATTAAGAAAAGAACTCATGAAACAATTAGATAAACGTAGGCTATCTAGAGTTTTAATAAGGTTTTGATTTAAAAGAAAATACTTAAAAGATTTCTTACAATTTTAAATAGCTGAAGGATTTGAAAGCCCTTAAGTCCTCCAGTGGTTGCCAAAGGCAGTTTTATATTCAATATATTGTACAAACTGGCAAATGCTTTTGAAAATAAGCAACACAAAGTTAAAAAATTCTTACTTGCATTTTAGCAGCTTTCAGAAGGAGTCTAATCAGAAGGCCAGTGGACCTTTGTTCTACTGACATGCCCTCCAAAATAACACAAGCTCACAATAGGTGGCCCCAATGAGGCCTTTTTTTATGATGACAAAGAAAACTGTTCCTACAAATCAAAGCCCATATAAACAAGGGAAAGGCTATTTTAAAACATTCACAATCAAAGCCAGTTGTCAGCCAGCAAGAGACACTGTTGAAATGACTCGTACCCATCACATATTTATTTCTACAGATGGAGAATTATACATTTGACTTGTTGGAAAGGTTGGGTACTAAAAATACTCTTTGAAAAAACTAAGGCACAGAGAGAGGAACAAAAGGAGAGGCAGCTGCTTATTTCTTTCTCTGTAACAAAATGTGACTTCTAATGTAGTGATGGGAAAACAGCAGAGCCCCAAACGAAGCAATTTATAAAATCCACACTATAAAATAAAGCCACAGAATACAATGCTGATTAGCATTTAATGAAACTGCCAAGTATCTTAAAATATCAGTTATGTAATTTTGGTGTCTTATTGAGAAAACCACGGAGTCAGTGTGGTGGTGGTTTTATCACAGATGTTGTTGCTACACAAGTGGATAACCTGAGCCTCTAGAGAAACAAAATGATATTCTACGCTGAAGTTCAGTGATAAAAGAGGGAATTGCCTTGTGATAAGGAAGAGAATGAATTCGTACAGATCCCTTCAGCAGCAATGAAAATTCCTTGGGTAGATTTTGATTCAAGATGCTTTGTAAAAATGATTTAAAATGTCACCTGGACTGAAAATTTCTTTCAAATCAAATTTAGCTAAATAACTATTTTGCGTTCTGAGATCAGACTAAAGGCAACCACAATCACTCTTCCTGTTTCTCGAGAATTTTCTTCAGACCTCATCAAAATTTATTTTGCCACTCTTTGCTCTGTTTTACTAGTTTCTGTTCTTTCAAATTTTGGTGTTAGAGAAGATTCTTGAGAGTCCCTTGGACTGCAAGGAGATCCAACCAGTCCATCCTAAAGGAAATCAGTCCTTAATATTCATTGGAAGGACTGATACTGAAGCTGAAACTCCAATACGTTGGCCACCTGATGCAATGAATTGACTCATTAGAAAAGACCCTGATGCTGGGGAAGATTGAAGGCGGGAGGAGAAGGGGATGACAGAGGATGAGATGGCTGGATGGCATCACCGACTCAACGGACATGAGTTTGAGCACCTCCAGGAGATGGAGAAGGACAGAGGAGCCTGGCGTGCTGCAGTCCATGGGGTCACAAAGAGTTGGACACAGATTAGCAACTGAGCAACAACAACAACAAAATTCCTCCTCAAATGCTATTGCTAATTTATTTTAAATCTTGTAGTTCTGGTCCTGTACCAAGTGGAGGACATAAACCGTAGTATTTGCCCTCTAATCCCACAGACCTTCCTCTGTGTTGATAAATAAACATGCTGCTACCCATCCCTGGCCTGATTTTCTCCTCTGGGCATCAGAAATTAGATAAGCCAGCAAATGATGACTGACAGCTAAAGTGAGTTAGAAGATGAATGTTGCTATATAGACTGAGTTTATTAACTATTAGTAATCTCTGAAAGTTGATGGCATTACATCAATAATTGTAAATTTTTATTTGTTCTAGATGAAAATTAGCCAAAATCGTCTGACCAATGTATATAGCAAGATGATTTTTACTTTTCTCTGAATTTCTAAGTGCATTCATAAACAATCTGAACACTACATGGCAGGCTTTATAGGAATTGTAGGACATTTTAATTGAAAGGTACCATACAGGTCAATGGGTCCTCTCTTAAATACCATTCCAGAGATGTAGAGGTTTAGGTGTCAGACTCAGGTGGATTTCTGGAGCTTGGATTGGATAATTCTGTTTTAAAAGCATGGCCATCTCAAGAGAGAGAGAATGAAAAGATGGTGTTTAGGGATGAGGCTGGAAGTATAAGTCAAGCAGTCAAATGGAGATACATAACTAAAAATGCTGAGCAATTAAGTGCAAACTAGACACAAGGGAACTAAAAGAGACTAGGGATTCAAGCGCAGAGCTATTGAGTGTAGATAAGACGGTAGAAGATGAAATCTGGTGAAACACCCTGAAATACTGTGGCAGAGTCAGAAGGACTTTTTCTAGATCACGTTTGGCCTCATTTCTAAATTGGGAGTTGTTATAAGCCCTGGGCCAATGTATGACTATAGATTCAATTTGACTATAGACTATTTATAGAATTCAAGTCAAATTGGTCATCCAACCTCTATGTAAAGAACTCTAGTGGCAAACACTTATTATTTTCCAAAAATGTCCATTTTGGTTTTGGAAAACTCTGAATATTGGACAGTTTTTCCTTTTATTATACCCAAATGGGTCCCTGATAACTTCCACCCACTTGTTCTAGTTTTTTCTGCTGTACATAACAATAATAGGAATGGAATCAATTGTATTATTTTTAGAAATTCAACTGGACCAAACATTCAAGTAGCAAGATTATCTGGACATCTTAATTTAAGGTCTTAATCACCAGGAAAAACAGAAATAAGCTATTTTACTAAAACTACAGAGAGGCTAATATTCATGTAATTGTTCTCTACCAGCAAATGTTTCACAGCATTTTAAACATTCTCTAATAAAATTAAGTCCTTTTTAGAAGATATTTTAAAAGCATTATAATAAGATTATTATCTTTATTGTCAATATATTTAGTGAGGACATCTTTTTTTTTTTTTTTTTTTTAGTTGGAGGCTAATTACTTCACAACATTTCAGTGGGTTTTGTCATATATTGTGGGGACATCTTGAGACAAGTACTTAGCTTGATTCTTTGCAGGAGAAATGTCCTTGCTGTCAATGACCTTCAAATGTATAGTCATGGCAGGAACTATGGCAGGAAAGGTCTGAAGACTATTTTCTACTTGAAGTCCATAACATATTTTGGAGCAAGAATGTAAAATATAAGGGGAACATTATACTTTCTTAAGATAATTGGAATGTATTTATCAAGCTCAAAGGAGTCAATCAGTGTAAATTTGTTGCTATTTTATTAAAATCAGAGAAAGGGGATAATAAAAGGAACAAGTCATTCCACAATCAAGAGGAAAAGAATCACACATGTCCCCATATTTTACAAGAGCACTTTCATTCAGATACATCTAGCAGTTACTTATTACCAAAGGGCATCCTTTCCTTGGAAATAGGAGCTTGAGGAAAACTCTTCAGGGAATGATCAAAATCCAGCAAAGCAAGCACAGGTGGCTTCTGCCTGAGTAGGAGGAGGGAAACATTTTGTACTGATAACAGTTCTGATAAGGGTCTTTGTAGACACATGCCAAGGATTTCCACTGGGACATCCCCTGGGGACTTTAACATCATTTAAGTTATAGCGAGGTCAGGTTTTTTGCCCTAATTCTATTGCCTAAGCCTTTCATAAACGGCTCTGATACAACAAATTGTGGTAATCTTCTTTTTCCATGAGCAGGGGCTGCTTTTCTTCAGGAAGCTGGTTTCTCTTTCGACGACATAACAGGCTAGTAAGTCCTCCCAGTACAGCAGTAAGGACCGACCCAACCACAGCTGCCCCAATGAGCCATGGCCAGATTTGACGTGCTTGTTCTAAGTAGGGCTTAATGTAATCTTGAAAAATGTCCGGTTCTGAAACAGAAAGACATCCCAATGTTTTTACTATCATCACCATCACCATCATCCTTGCTCCATACTTTGGAGTCAGAGACTAAGTTTGAATCCCAGCTCTGCTACTTACTAGCTATAAAAGCTTAAGAAAGTTATACCTAATACCCCAATGCTTCAGCGTTTTCAACAGAAAATAGGAAAACAATGCCACCTTGTTTGGATGTTTCAAACATCATAGATAGTATCTGATCTGTAAATTGTATAGTGCCTGCTCCCTGCCAGCTACTCTAACTCCTCTAGCTATTTGTTGTTATTTGACTCTATATTTCTAAGTAATAGGCAAATACTACTATCTCTTAATTTCTCAAGTTTATCTCTGGGGTTTGTCATGCATAAGCAATGATTTTAGCTCTTTCACAACTTCCATTTTCTCCATCTTTTCAGTATAATGATATCACAATTTGGGGCCAAATCCACATCTAGCACTTTCATTATTTTTAGTATTTAAATTTGATTCACAATTGAACCTAATAGTATTCTATGGTTACATTATGATTACATTTTCTTTCTCACATCATTTTCCTCTTAGAGTTAATGATTTATTATATATATATATGTGTGTGTGTATATATATATTTACTTGATATTAAAGGACACATCACTATTTACAAGACACTCTAAAATATCCATTTTGTGATACAAAGGAAAGAAGAGAGTGTATCTTGGGCTTACCTTGCAAAAAAATATGACTATGTGACTCAAGTCTTAAGCAAAAGTAACACATGTAACTTTGGGGTGGTTCCCTTAAAAAGAAAAAGTATGCCTTCTCCTTTTCCTTTTTCTCCTTTCAACTAATGCAAATAGCATGTTGATGAGCCAGGACAGGTCATGTGATCAAGGGTAAACCCTAGGTCTTATAGAACTACAAGAAAGCAGCAGCTCTGGTTCCTGAAATTATGGAGCATGTATTTGACTATATACCAAGACTGCTATTTGAGCAATAAATTAACTTATCTAGGCCATGAATATTTGAGCCTATATCTGCTCCCCAACCTTACTTTCCCACTGTTGCTGATGTGGGAACTGTAACAGCTTTTTCTATAACCTATTTTGTTGGCTACAATTGACTAGTTCCAAGTGAACCACTGACTCAAGATGGGCCAATCAAAATTGGCCATTATCCAGAATTCACTGTGCAGAATTGAGTCCGGTGACTAGGAGCTGGTAACAGTCTTAGTGCTAGAGAAGGGGGGCGGCAGGGGAGAATGAGAAAGGGAAAGAGAGAGAAGATGAACTTTTAGACTGCTTCCTTTCCTGGTTCCTACTGTTGCTCAGTCTCAGCTACATTTTTGTCTTTTTTACATTTCTAGTGTTCATTCCTTCCTTGGGTTTTGTAAACCAATAAATTATCTTTTTATGTAATCTTGTTTCTATGGAGTTTCTGACATTTGCACTTCAAAAAGTCCTAATTATTTTTAAAGGTTAATTAGATTCCTACAATAATAAAAGATGGAGTAAGTACCTTAGGATACTCTGAAGTTACAGTTATATGAAAGCTACGTTATCATAAAAAATTACATCAACCAAATAAAAAGAAAATGAGTATTATTTTATAAAATATCTAGGAAAGAATGGGTAGCAACATGTTGTGAAATGTAAAATGAGAGTCTCAATGTTCACCATAAACTCAAGAACTCAGAACAATTAAAGCAAGAGACTTTGTTAAAAATTAATTTTATATTATATTTCAATCTTCATTCAAAGGAGAAAAAACTGGCGTTTCCCAGACTTAAGTGTGACTATAGAGCTCAGACGCTGTCTGTTTCCCCTGTTACTTTCTGCATTTCTGTCCTTCGCACGGCCTTTTGCCAGCTGTCACTAAGATACTTCTAACATTCTTAGGCTCCATTAAGCATAATTTGAAAAATATAGCCAGTTAATGTTTCTCTTCATCATGAAGGGGAAATAAGCTGCAAAGAATTAACATTATAAAATAAATAATAATAAAAAATTATAACTTTGGATTAATATTAATTTAAATCTAAGAAATAAAAGCTAACAAAATTAAAATAAATTTTAAAATGTGAAAAATGTTTTCATCAAACATAAAAGTTAGTTTTAATACATTTAAAAATCATATAGAAAATGAGACTACAAATGCTTAGCTTGCATTGCTATTAATAGCTTCAATATATAGTGTATTTTAACTGTAACAAAATGGAGATATACAGAGGTTACATAATAATTATGATTTTCTTTATTGCTTGCTGCTCAACTCAAATGCTTTCAAAATTTTAAAATATTATTTCTTTACCTGTCCTTCTGCTTTCCAGCTTATGTTATTGTTTCTCTCCTTTGGTTCATTTCAAGTGGTCTTAAATTTTACTGTCACCAGTGGACTATCTTCTTTGAAACAACCTGTATTTCTTACTAGCTTCAACCTAAACTTTTGACTTTTCCTTCTCAGTTATTTGTTTTTCAGCCTCAATAGTGCTTCTTTAAATTATTTCTTAATATCAAAAGTTTTCTATTATTTTTATCTACTCAAAATTTCATCTTTCTTGTTACTTACTCTCTTTAGATTAATCATATAGTTTTCTATTTGTTTGCATGCTCTGTCATTTTCAAAGCATATTCACATGCCCATTTATCTATACAAGAAATGCACAAGGTAGTTAGGAATCATTATTCTAATTTAATGAATTCCTAATCTGCAACTTAGAAAATTTGCCTGTAATATTTAGACTCTTCAATGCATCTGTAACCCTTGGTATGATGCCTTTCACATAAAAAGTAATTTATAACTGTTATTTATTATTCTTATTCCATACTGTTCATGGGGTTCTCAAGGCAAGAATACTGAAGTGGTTTGCCATTCCCTTCTCCAGTGGACCACATTCTGTCAGACCTCTCCACCATGACCCAGCTGTCTTGGGTGGCCCCACACAGAATGGATTAGTGTCACTGAGTTAGACAAGGCCGTGGTCCATGTGATCAGACTGGCTAGTTTTCTGCGATTGTGGTGATGAAAAGGCAAAAATATAGGACACTGAAAGATGAGTTTCCCAGGTTGGTAGGTGCACAATTGCCCCAGGAGATCAGTGGAGAAATAACTGCAGAAAGAATGAAGGGATGGAGCCAAAGCAAAAACAACACCCAGTTGTGGATGTGACTGGTAATAGAAGCAAGGTCTGATGCTGTAAGGAGCAATATTGCATAGTAACCTGGAATGTTAGGTCCATGAATCAAGGCAAATTGGAAGTGGTCAAACAGGAGATAGTAAGAGTGAAGACTGACATTCTAGGAATCAGCGGACTGGAATGGGTGAATTTAATTCAGATGACCATTATATCTACTGCTGTGGGCAGGAATCCCTTAGAAGTAATGGAGTAGCCATCATAGTCAACAAAAGAGTCTGAAATGCAGTACTTGGATGAAGTCTCCAAAACGACAGAATGATCTTTGTTCGTTTCCAAGGCAAACCATTCAATATCATGGTAATCCAAGTCTATGCCCTAACCAGTAAAGCTGAAGAAGCTGAAGCTGAACGGCTCTTTGAAGAACTACAAGACCTTTTAGAACTAACACCCAAAAAAGATGTCCTTTTCATTATAGAGGACTGGAAAGAAAAAGTAGGAAGTCAAGAAACACCTGGAGTGACAGGCAAGTTTGGCCTTGGAGTACAGAATGAATCAGGGCAAAGGCTAATAGAGTTCTGCCAAGAGAACGCACTGGTCATAGCAAATACCATCTTCCACAACACAAGAGAAGACTCTACACATGGACATCACCAGATGGCCAACACCGAAATCAGACTGATTATGTTCTTTGCAGCCAAAGATGGAGAAGCTCTATACAGTCAGCAAAGACAAGACTGGGAGCTGACTGTGGCTCAGATCAAGAACTCTTTATTGCCAAATTCAGACTTAAATTGAAGAAAGTGGGGGAAACCACTAAACCATTGAGGTATGACCTAAATCAAATCCCTTATGATTATACAGTGGAAGTGAGAAATAGATTTAAGGGACTAGATCTGATAGACAGAGTGCCTGATGAACTATGGATGGAGTTTCATGACATTGTACAGGAGACAGGGATCAAGATCATTGCCAAGAAAAAAAACTTCAAAAAAGCAAAATGGCTGTCTTAGGAGGCCTTACAAATAGCTGTGAAAAGAAGGGAACTGAAAAGCAAAGGAGAAAAGGAAAGATATATCCATCTGAATGCGGAGTTACAGAGAATAGCAAGGAGAGATAAGAAAACCTTCCTCAGCGATCGATGCAAAGAAATAGAGGAAAACAATAGAATGGGAAAGACTAGAGATCTCTTCAAGAAAATTAGAGATACCAAGGGAATATTTCATGCAAAGATGGGCTCAATAAAGGACAGAAATGGTATAGACCTAAGAGAAGCAGAAGATATTAAGAGGTGGCAAGAATACACAGAAGAACTCTACAAAAAAGATCTTAATGACACATAAAATCACGATGGTGTCATCAATCACCTAGAGCCAGACATCCTGGAATGTGAAGTCAAGTGGGCCTTAGGAAGCATCACTAAGAACAAAGCGAATGGAGAGGATGGAATTCTAGTTGAGCTATTTCAAACCCTAGAAGATGATGCTGTGAAAGTGCTGCACTCAAAATGCCAGAAAATCTGGAAAACTCAGCAGTGGCCACAGGACTGGAAAAGGTCAGTTTTCATTCCAATCCCAAAGAAAGGCAATGCCAAAGAATGCTCAAACTACTGCACAGTTGCCCTTATCTCACACACTAGTACAGTAATGCTCAAAATTCTCCAAGTCAGGCTTCAGCAATATATGAACCATGACCTTCCAGATGTTCAAGCTGGTTTTAGAAAAGGCAGAGGAACCAGAGATCAAAATGCCAACATCCACTGGATCATCAAAAAAGCAACAGAGATTGAGAAAAACATCTATTTCTGCTTTATTGATTATGCCAAAGCCTTTGACTGTGTGGATCACAATAAACTGGAAAATTCTGAAAGAGATGGAATTAGCAGACCACCTGACCTGCCTCTTGAGAAACCTGTATGCAGGTCAGGAAGCAACAGTTAGAACTGGATATGGAACAACAGACTAGTTCCAAATAGGAAAAGGAGTACGTCAAGGCTGTATATTGTCACCCTGCTTATTTAACTTATATGCAGAGTACATCATGAGAAATGCTAGACCGAATGAAACACAAGCTGGAAACAAGATTGCCAGGAGAAATATCAATAACATCAGATATGCAGATGACACCACCCTTATGGCAGAAAGTTTAGAAGAACTAAAGCGCCTCTTGATAAAAGTGAAAGAGGAGAGTGAAAATATTGGCTTAAAGCTTTAGAAAACTAAGATCATGGCATCCAGTCCCATCATTTCATAGCAAATAGATGGGGAAACAGTGGAAACAGTGTCAAACTTTATTTTGGGAGGGCTCCAAAATCACAGTAGATGGAGATTGCAGCCATGAAATTAAAAGACACTTACTCTTTGGAAGAAAAGTTATGACCAACATAGACAGCATTTTAAAAAAGAGAGACATTACTTTGTCAAAAAAGATCCATCTAGTTAGGGCTCTGGTTTTGCCAGTAGTCATGTATGGATGTGAGAGTTGGACTGTGAAGAAAGCTGAGCACCGAAAAACTGATGCTGTTGAACTGTGGTGTGGAGGAGACTCTTGATAGTCCCTTGGACTGCAAAGAGATCCAACCAGTCCATCCTAAAGGAGATCAGTCCTGGGTGCTCATTGGAAGGACTGACGCTGAAGCTGAAACTCCAATACTTTGGCCACCTCATGCGAAGAGTTGACTCATTGGAAAAGACCCTGATGCTGGGAAAGATTGAAGGCAGGAGGAGAAGTGGACGACAGAGGATGAGATCGTTGGATGGCATCACCGACTCAATGAACATGAGTTTGGGTAGGCTCCCGGAGTTGGTGATGGACAGGGAGGCCTGGCGTGCTGTGGTTCATGGGGTCACAAAGAATTGGACATGACTGAGTGACTGAACTGAAATAAACTGAATTTTTATTCCAAAATAGTTCTAGCAATAGTTCAAATGAATCAGCTTGCAATAAGATTTTATCTCTTTCAAACTTGGTTTGGTTACTGATTTTGTTCAATTTTATCTTCTGGATTCCCAGATTCTTTCCTTCTATGCTCCTTTGTGACACTTGGCACAATTACCTGTGTGTATAGTTATTTATATGTGTGTCTTATTTTCCAAACTCGATCACAAACTCTTGACAGCAAGCAATGTATCTTTATTTAGCTTTCATTCTTCTATTCATTTATTTATTCATTCATGCAGCAACAGTTACTGAGACACAATACATGCCAGGTGGTGGTTTACACATGTGAAAGGATCAGAGCCCCTGCCTGAAGGAAACCATAACTGGAAGAGGAGACTGACAAGCAAAAAAATTGGTTTAAGAACAATGCTGTTCTAATGAAAGTATGTAAAAGATACAATGGGATCATAGGGAAAAGGCCTCTTCTATCTGTCTTTTGAGTCAGAGAAGGCATCTCAGGAGACTATCTCACTGAGTAGGAAAATGAATTAGAACTTGAATGTAGGATGCTGATGGCAAGCCATCCCTGGCAGAAGGAACAGGATTTACCTTTACATACACGTGACCAAGCTGAGACAGTTCAGTTCAAGCTCTCAGTCATGTCTGACTCCTTGTGACCCCATGAATCACAGCACACCAGGCCTCCCTGTCCATCACCAACTCCAGGAGGTTACTCAAACTCATGTCCATCAAGTCGGTGATGCCATCCAGCCATCTCATCCTCTGTCGTCCACTTCTCCTCCTGCCTTCAATCTTTCCCAGCATCAGGGTCTTTTCCAATGAGTCAACTCTTTGCATGAGGTGGCCAAAGGATTGGAGTTTCAGCTTCAGCGTCAGTCCTTCCAATGAGCACCCAGGACTGATCTCCTTTAGGATGGACTGGCTGGATCTCATTGCAGTCCAAGGGATTCTCAAGAGTCTTCTCCAGCACCATAGTTCAAAAGCATCAGTTTTTGGCGCTCAGCTTTCTTCACAGTCCAACTCTCACATCCATACATGACCATTGGAAAAACCATAGCCTTGACTAGACAGACCTTTGTTAGCAAAGGAATGTCTCTGCTTTTTAATATGCTATCTAGGTAGGTCATAACTTTCCTTCCAAGGAGTAAGCGTCTTTTAATTTCATGGCTGCAGTCACCATCTGCAGTGATCTTGGAGCCCCAAAAAATAAAGTTTGACACTGTTTCCTCTGTTTCCTCATCTATTTGCCATGAAGTGATGGGACCAGATGCGATGATCTTAGTTTTCTGAATGTTGAGCTTTAAGCCAACTTCTTCACTCTCCTCTTTCACTTTCATCAAGAGGCTTTTTAGTTCCTCTTCACTTTCTGCCATAAGGGTGGTATCATCTGCATATCTGAGGTTATGGATATTTCTCCCAGCAATCTTGATTCCAGCTTGTGCTTCTTCCAGCCCAGCGTTTCTCATGATATACTATGCATATAAGTTAAATAAGCAGGGTGACAATAAACAGCCTTGATGTACTCCTTTTCCTATTTGAAACCAGTCTGTTGTTCCATGTCCAGTTCTAACTTGCTTCCTGACAGAGGCAGGTCAGGTGGTCTGGTATTCCCATCTCTTTCAGAATTTTCCACAGTTTATTGTGATCCACACAGTCAACGGCTTTGACATAGTCAATAAAACAGAAATAGATGTTTTTCTGAAACTCTGTTGGTTTTTTGATGATCCAGTGGAAGTTGGCAATTTGATCTCTGGTTCCTCTGCCTTTTCTAAAACCAGCTTGAACATCTGGAGCTTCTTCAAATCCCATGTGCAGAATGAAATATTCCAATTACTGTGCATGCCTCCTCCTCTCATTTTTTAAAATTAATTTATTCATTTTAATTGGAGGCTAATTACTTTACAATATTGTGGTGGTTTTTGTCATACATTGACATGAATCAGCCATGGGTGTACATGTGTCCCCCAACCCAAAACCCCTCTCCCACCTCATTCCCCATCCCATCCCTCTGGGTTGTCCCAGTGCACCGACTGTGAGTGCTCTGTTTCACGCATCGAGCCTGGACTGTTTATCTGTTTCACATATGGCAATATACATGTTTCAATGCCATTCTCTCAAATCATCCGACTCTGGGCTTCTCCCACAGAGTCCAAAAGTCTGTTCTTTATATCTGTGTCTCTACTGCTGTCTCACGTATAGGGTTGTCAGTACCGTCTTTTCTAAAGTCTAAATATATAAATGCATATATATGCATTAATATACTGTATTGATGTTTGTCTTTCTCACTTATTTCACTCTGCATAATAAGCTCCAGTTTCATCCACTTCATTAGAACTGAATAAAATGTGTTCTTTTTAATAGCTGAGTAATATTCCATTGTGTATATGTAACACAACTTTCTTATCCATTCATCTGCCGATGGACATTAGCTTGCTTCCATGTCCTGGCTATTGTAAACAGTGCAAGGAAACAATCCCATTCACCATTGTGATGAAAAAAATAAAATCCTTAGGAATAAATCTACCTAAAAAAACAAAAGACCTATATATAGAAAACTATAAAACACTGATGAAAGAAATCAAAGATGACACAGATGGATGGAGAAATATACCATGTTCATGAATCAAAGAATCAATATATTGAAAATGAGTATACTGCCCAAAACAATCTATAGAGTCAATGCAATCCCTATCAAGCTACCAATGGTATTTTTCACAGAACTAGAACAAATAATTTCACAATCTGTATGGAAATACAAAAAACCTCAAATAGCCAAAGAATCTTGAGAAAGAAGAACGGAACTGGAGGAATAAACCTGCCTGACTTCAGACTATACCACAAAGCCACAGTCATCAAGTCAGTATGGCACTGGCACAAAGACAGAAATATAGATCAATGGAAGAAAATAGAAAGACCAGAGATAAATCCACGCACCTATGGTCACCTTATCTTTGACAAAGGAAGCAAAAATATACAATGGAGAAAAGACAATCTCTTTAACAAGTGGTGCTGGGAAAACTGGACAACCACCTGTAAAAGAATGAAACTAGAACACTTTCTAACACCACACACAAATATAAACTCAAAATGGATTAAAGATCTAAATGTAAGACCAGAAACCTAAAACTCCTAGACCAGAAACTATAAAACGCCTAGAAAACATAGGCAAAAAACTCTCTGACAAAAATCACAGCAGGATCCTCTATGACCCACCTCTCAGAGTAATGGAAATAAAAGCCAAAATAAACAAATGGAACCTAATTAAACTTAAAAACTTTTGCACAATGAAGGAAACTATAAGCAAGGTGAAAATACAATCTTCAGAATGGGAGAAAATAATAGGAAATGAAGCAATTGATATAGATTCAGTCTCTAAAATATACAAGCAGCTCATGCAGCTCAATACCAGAAAAATAAAAAAACCCAATCAAAAAGCGGGCCAAAGAACTAAACAGACATTTCTCCAAAGAAGACATACAGATGGCTAACAAACACGTGAAAGGATGCTCAACATCACTCATTATCAGAGAAATGCAAATCAAAACCAAAGTGAGGTACCATCTCACACCAGTCAGAATGGCTGCTATCAAAAAGTCTACAAACAATAATTCCTGGAGAGGGTGTGGAGAAAAGGGTGTGCCATAAAACCTGCTAATCCCACTGCTGGGCATACACACTGAGGAAACCAGAATTGAAAGTGACACGTGTATCCTCTCTCATTTTTAAAATCAAATGTCAAGTCTTTTGGAATATATTAGACGAAGGAAGCTCTTAGCAAAGTAGCACCGTATAGAAAGCAGGAGTACATCTGCCAATAGGATTCAACTCATTTTGGTTTCATCTTTTAATCAATTGTGCATGACAAAATGACCTGCTACTCGATTTTTAAAAACATCGCTAAATTCAATTATAAGAGAAAATGTTTGACTAAAGCAAGAAGTCATCAGCTGCCTTTTATGGAAAACACTTGAGTAATTATAAATATGACTGCCTAAATGATGAATAATTAACTGCCTGAACTAAATTATGTTGAAAAATTTAAAGACAATTTTAGTAAGGTTAAAGTTTAGCAAAGTATAGAGATAAAAATTTAAACTCCTTGAAAGTACTATAGGAACAATAGAATAATTCATAAAATGGAAAATAGGCAACTGTTGCTTATTTTAAAGCAAAACTTCTCTAAAACTTGTGCAAATTCACAGCCATATGAAAATACTCTAAATACACTTAAATACTCTAAATACATTAAATACTGTAAAAACATTTAAAATCAATTTTATTTTTAAAATCTAACTATAAACAAATAATAAATACCATTAATCCCTTAATGTGATACTCCTTTCCCTTTTCTTCTTCAATAGTTTTTGTTGCGTTTTCAGTAAAAAGTAGCCTTTTGGACATTAGGGAAGGAACAATGAGGTGGAGCCTGGTGGGCTACAGTCCACAGGGTTGCAAAGAGTTGAACATAACTGAGCATGCACACATGCATGCACACAATGAGGTGGAACATGAAAGTCACTGCCACATTGTGATCGTAAAGGATTGTAAAGACTGGCAGTTTATATGCTGATGTATCTCACATTAGTATCTGCAAGCCACAATCTCTTCTGAGGTTCAAGGCCATCTAGCTACTTCAGAGACATCTTTACTATGATGTGCCATTCACCCCCATTTCACTATGTAATGGACACCACCTTGAGAGTCTCTCCATGTCTGGCCCTGCTTCCATTGTTACTGCCTTAATGAATTCAATCACCATTTATCATAGGCCAGAAAGCTTAAAGTCATCTTCAATATCTCCTTCTTTCTCACCTATTATATAAATCATTTTCCAAGTTCCATAAATTTTGCTTTCAAAATAACTTCAAATTCTTTTGTCCTTTCTACCTCGCCTCCTATCACCATGGCTGCAATTCAAATTTCCTTCAGCTCTCCTCTGGATACTTGTAACAGCATTCTCATCAGCCTCCCTGAATGTGTTTTGCAACTGCCATAAAACTTCCTACAAGCTGCAGCAAATATAATCTTATGAAAACTCAAATTCAACCCTGATTTGTTTAAAATTCATTAATGACTCTGTTATCTTAGCAATATGGCCCAAGACTCCCTTTTCAGCTAATGAATTCCTCCTGTCATGGATATTCTCTGAAATGTCACTTTATTGACTCCTAGAGATAGACACATCTCTAAATAAAAGAGTCACTAGGTAAATAGTGGTTTAAGGTCGTTGTTTTCTTTCATTAGGAGGAGACTATGTTGTCTGCCACTGTATCTGCAGTGTCTAAAAGAATGCCTCGTACAAGGTAGTTACTAAACATATGTATGTAAAAGGAATAAATACACCAATAAAAATCACCTAAAAAATACCTAGTGCAATAGAAGGCTTGAAATACATTAAAAATATCTAAAAATGACCTGAGTATTAAGAGGTGTGATTTTTTTTTCTAGCAAGCTTTATTTATATGTATTGTACTATACATAAATGTCCATCTCTGTGACCCCATGAACTGTAGCCCACCAGGCTCTTGTGTCCATGGGATTTCCCAGGCAAGAATACTGCAGTGGGTTAAGTATACTTTATTTGTGTGTAATCACATGTAAGCCATACTTACATGCATTTATTCTTTATGATAAATATCACTTGTGTTCAATTTAATTCATTGATTTTACCCCATACCAGATATTCTTTGGTATTTAGACTAGAGAAGCTTGCAAGATATCAATTCTGATTTTTCAGGGCTTACAGACAAGGTAGAAAGAAAGAAAGTGAAGTTGCTCAATTGTGTCTGACTCTTTGCGAGTCTATGGACTGTGGCTCGACAGGCTCTTCTGTCCATGGGATTTTCCAGGCAAAAATACTGGAGTGGGCTGCCATTTCCTTCTATAACAGCCAAGGTAGAGTGGAAGACAAATCATATGTAGAAAAATTAGCATGCAACTCTAACAAAGGAGTGATTAAACATGACTATGTGTATTTATGTATATGAATATTTATATATAATTATTTCATATCTGAGAGTTTGACAAATAGATGAAGGGGATCAGAATTTAGCTAGAGAGAATAGTGTGGTCAAAAGCATGACACTATGAAAGAGTCTATTATGTTCTGGAAATGGAAATCATAAAATCCTGATGGTGAATCTTTGAAAAACTGTTATCAACATGTTCCTTTCTTTATGCACTTTGGGTGTTTCCAGAAGGAAGGGAAAACATGTCACAGGAGGCGATCCTTTTTTTCAACTCACAGGAATTCACTCCCCTTATCACTCCTCCACCCTTCACCCTTATCACACCTTCACCCTGTTCACAGTGATCTCAAGGATTTCAAAGAACTGATCTCCTCCACCAGCCATTTTAGTACTCCTTCCATTGGCTATGATCTTCAGGTAAAACAGAACAGGTCGACGAAACCCATATCTGTCCAACTAATGGCTCCCCAAAGGGAAAGAGAATATTGATAAAATACAGACTCTCCTGTTGACCTTAAAATGTGGTTCTGCTATGCCACATACTAGCTAGATGGCCTGGGACAAGTTAGTCATATCCTTTAAGCTTCTATTTTCCCATCTATGATATGGAAAAAGAAGTAACAGTATCTTCATAAGGGTAGTAATGAAGGTTAAAGCAAATAATGCATACAGCACTTCTAGAAGAGTTCATGACACCTAAAAAGATCATAATGTGTTGGCTATTATGAAGTGACTCAGTTTATCTCATCTGTGTAATTTTCCATCACGCATCCTTCTCAAATTGGAGAATTTAGCATTCTAGAAATACATAGTACACTTTATACCTCTGTTTGGTTATTCTTTTAGTTTTGAATATTCCCTACTCTTTTCCATCCGCTATCTGCCTGCTCACCCTTCAAGGTCTCATCTTGTTTCTCTAGTTAGAACTATTCTGAAGTCATTGCCTTTTCCTCTGTGCTCCTCTAGTATTCTGTTTATGACTCCTTTACTGCACTTAACACAGCCTGATGTTTCATAGTTTCTTGCACAATGGTCTGACTTGTACACTGAATTTAGAGCTCCTTGAGGCTAGAGGTATGTCATTAATGTATGTGTCACTAAGGTCTAACAAGAGGTAGGAAGTTGATAAATGCCATTTATTGAGAGGAGGAGCTAAGATGGTGGAGGAATAGGATGAGGAGACCACTTTCTCCCCCACAAATTCATCAAAAGAACATTTGAACGCCAAGCAAACTCCACAAAACAACTTCTGATCGCTAGCAGAGGACATCAGGCTCCCAGAAAAGCAGCCCATTGTCTTCAAAAGGAGGTAGGACAAAATATAAAAGATAAAAAGAGAGACAAAAGAGTTAGGGATGGAGATCCATCCCGGGAAGGGAGTCTTAATAGAGGAAGTTTCCAAACACCAGGAAACCCTCTCACCGGTAGGTCTGAGGGAAGCTTTTGAATCTCAGAGGGCAACCTAATGGGGAGGAAAAGTAAATAAAACCCACAGATTACATGCCTAAGAGCAACTCCCAGCAGAAAAGTATCCCAGATGCTGGCATCCGCCACCAGCAAGTGGGGGCTGAACAGAGAGAGGCCGGTGGCATTGCTTACAGTAAGGACCGGGCCTGAATGCCCTGAGGGCAATCAGAGGGAGCTAATGTGAGATAGCAGCTTGAACTGTGGGATAGCAAGAGAGAGAAAGAGAGAATTAACCTGTGAAAAGCCCTAACCTAAGGCACAGCCAGCCCATTCACAGAACAAAGGACTGAGCAATACCAGAGAGGAGATAGCCAGCCCATCCCCTGCTGGAGGCAGTGGGGAGGCGGGCACCAGCCAGAGCCTGAAAGCGGCAAACTCGGCCCCAGAGACGGCATCCCCTACCAACCTGCAAACAGGCTTCCAGTCTCTAACCAAAGACTTCCTGAGATTCTGGATGGTTGACATCCGCTGGGAGGGTCGCAGCCAGAGATCAGCTCCCCAGAAGAGAAACAAGGCACACCGGACCGGCGCGCCCAGAAACTGAGGCTGGGAAGGGGAGGGGAGAAGTCGCGCTCCTCAAGCTCCTGGTTGCCTGATCTGCTAGGACCCTGAACGGCACAAAACGCAGGCCCAACTGAGTCTGCGCCTTTGTGGAGTACCCGAGAACCTGAACCTGAGTGGCTTGGGCCTGGGAAGTGCACACAACGCAGGGCCTGCTCCCTGTAGAGCAGCCTGGAGCCTGAGCAGTGTAGACGCGGAAGCACACACGCTGTAAGCAGGGGCAAACCCAGTGTGGCGGAACACTGCGAGTGCTCCCCACACACACCAGTGACATTTGTCTGCAGCGCCCCTCCCTCCCCGCAGCAGGACTGAACAAGCGAACCTAAACAAGAGACCACTTCCGCCCACTTGTGTCAGGGTGGAAATTAGACACTGAAGAGATCTGCAAACAGAAGCCAAATAAACAAAGTGACGCACTTTAGAAGTGACCGGTGCAACAGATTAAAATCCCTGTAGTTAACACTGACTACACTGGAAGGGGCCTCTAGATATCAAGAAGTGTAAGCTGGAACAAGGAGCTATCTGAAACTGAACCGAACCCACACTGCCTGCAACAGCTCCAGAGAAATTCCTAGATATATTTTTACTACTATTATTTTTTTTAATTAAAATTTTTTTTCCTTTTTTTTTAAGTCCTCTATTACTCCTTAATTTTCATTTTTATAACCCACAAAACCTTGCAAAAAAAAAAAAAGACCCTATTTTTAAAGCAAACTTCATATATATTTCTTTCATTTTTTGTGATTTTGGTTTTTTTAATATTGTATTTTTAAGAGTTTAACCTCTACTCCAGATTTTTAATTTTTGTTTTTCAGTATTTGATATCAATTTTGGACATTTAAGAATCCAATCTTCAGTACCCATTTTTACTCAGGAATGTGATTACTGGTTTGATCACTCTCTCCCCCTTTTGACTTTCCTTTTTCTCCCCCAGATCACCCCTATTTCCTCCCTCCCCCTTCTCTTCTCAATCCAATTCTGTGAATCTCTGTGGGTGTTCTGGGCTGTGAAAAACATTAGGGAACAGAGTACTTCCTAAATCTCTCTCTCCTCTTGAGTCCCCCTTTTTCTCCTCCTGCTCACCTCTATCTCCTTCCTCCCTCACCTCTTCTTCATGTAACTCTGTGAACCTCTCTGGGTGTCCCTCACTGTGGAGAATCCTTTCCCCATTAAACTAGAAGTTTTATTATCAGTGCTGTATGGAGGGAGAAGTCTTGAGGCTACTGAAAGAATAAGACTGAATTCCAGAGGCAAGAGGCTTAAGCCCAATACCTGAGAACACCAGAGAACTCCTGACTATAGGGAACATTAATTAATAAGAGATCACCCAAAAGCCTCCATACCTACACTGAAACCAACCACCACCCAAGAGCCAATAAGTTCCAGAGCAAGACATACCACACAAATTCTCCAGCAACGAAGGAACATAGCCCTGAGCGTCAACATACAGGCTGCCCAAAGTCACACCAAACCCATAGACCCATCTCAAAACTCACTACTGGACACTCCATTGCACTCCAGAGAGAAGAAATCCAGCTCCACCCACCAGAACACCGACACAAGTTCCTCTATCCAGCAAACCTCGACAAGCCAAACATCCAGCCCCACCCACTGGGAGAAACCTCCACAATAGAAAGGAACCACAGACCACCAGAATACAGAAAGGCCACTCCAGACAAAGCAATCTAAACAAGAAGAAAAGGCAGAGAAATACCCAACAGGTAAAGGAACATGAAAAGTGCCCACCAAGCCAAACAAAAGAGGAGGAGAAGGGGAGTCTACCTGAAAAACAATTTAGAATAATGATAATAAAAATGATCCAAAATCTTGAAAACAAAATGGAATTACAGATAAATAACCTAGAGACAAGGATTGAGAAGATGCAAGAAATGTTTAACAAGGACCTAGAAGAAATAAAAAAGAGTCAATTAAAAATGAATAATGCAATAAATGAGATCAAAAACACTCTGGAGGGAACCAACAGTAGAATAATGGAGGCAGAAGATAGGATAAGTGCGGTACAAGAAAAATGGTGGAAATAAATGAAGCAGAGAGGAAAAAAGAAAAATGAATCAAAAGAAACGAGGACAACCTCAAGGAACTCTGGGACAATGTGAAACACCCCAACATTTGAATCATAGGAGTCCCAGAAAAAGAAGACAAAAAGAAAGGCCATGAGAAAATACTCGAGGAGATAACAGCTGAAAACTTCCCCAAAATGGGGAAGGAAATAGTCACACAAGTCCAAGAAACCCAGAGAGTCCCAAAGAGGATAAAACCAAGGCAAAACACCCCAAGACACATATAAATCAAATTAACAAAGACCAAATACAAAGAACAAATATTAAAAGCAACAAGGGAGAAACAACAAATAACACACAAGGGGATTCCCATAAGGATAACAGCTGATCTTTCAATAGAAACTCTTCAGGACACAAGGGAATGGCAGGACATACTTAAGGTAATGACCCAGATTACTGTACCCAGCAAGGATCTCATTCAGATATGAAGGAGAATTCAAAAGCTTTACAGGCAAGCAAAAGCTGAGAGAATTCAGCACCACCAAACCAGCTCTTCAACAAATGCTAAAGGATCTTCTCTAGGCGAGAAACACAGAAAGGTTGTATAAACGCAAACCCAAAACAACAAAGTAAATGAAACGGGACCATACTTATCAATAATTACCTTAAATGTAAATGGATTGAATGTCCCAACCAAAAGAAAAGTCTGGCTGATTGGATACAAAAGCAAGACCCCTATATATGCTGTCTATAAGAGACCCACCTCAAAACAAGGGACACATACAGACTGAAAGTGAAGGACTGGAAAAAAAATATTTCACGCAAATGGAGACCAAAAGAAAGCAGGAGTCGCAATACTCATATCAGATAAAATAGACTTTAAAATAAAGGCTGTGAAAAGAGACAAAGAACAACATTACATAATGATCAAAGGATCAATCCAAGAAGAAGATATAACAGTTATAAATATATATGCACTCAACATAGGAGCACTGCAATATGTAAGGCAAATGCTAACAAGTATGAAAGGGGAAATTAACAATAACACAATAATACGGAGACTTTAATGCCTCACTAACATCTATGGATAGATCACTAGACAGAAAATTAAAAAGGAATCACAAACTTTAAATGACACAATGGATCAGCTAGACCTAATTGATATCTATAGGACATTTCACCCCAAAAGAATCATTTTCACCTTTTTCTCAAGTGCACACGGAACCTTCTCCAGAATAGATCACATCCTGGGCCATAAATCTAGCCCTGACAAATTCAAAAAAATTGAAATCATTCCAGTCATCTTTTCTGACCACAAGGCAGTAAGATTAGATCTCAATTACAGGGGAAAAAAAGCTATTAAAAATTCAAACATATGGAGGTTAAATAACACACTTATGAATACCCAACAAATCATAGAAGAAATCAAAAAAGAAATCAAAATATGCATAGAAACAAATGAAAATGAAAACACAACAACCCAAAACCTATGGGACATTGTAAAAGCAGTGCTAAGGGGAAGGTTCACAGCAATACAGGCTTACCTAAACCCCTTTAACAAGTAGTGCTGGGAAAACTGGTCAACCACTTGTAAAAGAATGAAACTAGAACACTTTTTAACACCATACACAAAAATAAACTCAAAATGGACTAAAGATCTAATGTAAGACCAGAAACTATAAAACTCCTAGAGGAGAACATAGGCAAAACACTCTCCGACATGAATCACAGCAGGATCCTCTATGACCCACCTCCCAGAATATTGGAAATAAAAGCAAAACTAAACAAATGGGACCTAATGAAACTTAAAAGCTTTTGCACAACAAAGGAAACTATAAGCAAGGTGAAAAGACAGCCTTCAGAATGGGAGAAAATAATAGCAAATGAAGCAACAGACAAAGGATTAATCTCAAAAATATACAAGCAACTCCTGAAGCTCAATTCCAGAAAAATAAATGACCCAATCAAAAAATGGGCCAAAGAACTAAACAGACAGTTCTGCAAAGAAGACATACAGATGGCTAACAAACACATGAAAAGATGCTCAACATCACTCATTATCAGAGAAATGCAAATCAAAACCACAATGAGGTACCACTACAATATTGTAAAGTAATTAGCCTCCAACTAATAAAAATAAAGGGAAAAAAAAGGAAAAAGAAAAAAAATGTCATTTATCTGTTCATTTAGCTTTACTAATTTATTCACCTTTTCATGAATTATCCATGAATATAATGAAACATCAGTGCTTGCTGAACACCTCTTATCCACATGCTCTGTGTTGTTTTATTGCTTTTGACCATCTTCTGTTAAGTGGAGAGGACCCTGTAGTATTGAAATCTGGCTCATACGTATGCTGGTATTTGATACTGGGAAAGTCATTGAAATTGTTTTAGCATCAATGTCCTCAACTTATTCTAGGGATAATAATACCTAATATATAGCTGTGATTCATGGGGTCCCAAAGAGTCGGACACGACTGAGTGACTGAACTAAACTGAACTGAACTGAATACATAGTGACTAGTAATGCATGTATAGTATGGAGTAGACTCTCAGATTGTAGCAGAACATTACTATCTGTTCCTCATTTGTCAAGAAAATATATGCATACTTAAACTAAGGAAGATTATCTAAAGCCTAGAAATAGTTACAATCCTAGGCTTTTATAACACTACCTTAATCATAGTCATAGCAATTATTATTATTATATCTATTAGCATTATTATTATTGTTAATTGGATTTAATATCAAAATGTTAAAAAAAAACAACAAAATGTTCACAAGTTTTCTTGATAACCCTAGCAGGAAGTTCCCAAAGACAATTCTAAAACTGGTAGATATTTTTTCTTGTGCAGACTGCACTAGGCTCTTAATGCCCTTAATTATCACAATATCTCTTTGAGGTATTATATTCCCAATATGTTAGGTTAAAAAGCTGAAATTCAAGGAATTGAAATCAGAATTCCCAACGTCACACCAAAGTCAGTTTAAAGCATCAGGTCTCACACTCAATGTTTTCTGATTTTAATTCTAGTGCTCTTCCCAGGTTGCCACACACAGAATGCCTTATATTAAGCAGAATGGATAAGAGCTTAAAGATTCTTGCAGCTTGGGCCATGCAATAATAAATCAGTGATGAACTAAGGATTATAATGCATTTTACAAGTTAAAGCATTGGGAGATAACACTGTAAAATCATAAGGTTTTGCACGCTCTCAGAAAAGATTGGTCACATCAGACTGAGCAATTCATATGAGAGAAACTGAGCTTTACCTGACTCTTGTAGGTAGCTGTAGTCGTAGCCCAGATCCTTGGATGAAATGAAGAAGTCGCCATTTCTGTAGAGCGGGATGAAAGGGACCATGTAGGATTCTCGGTTGTGTCCAATGGGTGCATTAGCTTCTGGATAAACATCTTGAAGAGGACGATACTTTCGAAGCCACTGTTCAAAAATACTGCAGAGGAAAGGATTATTCAGAATCAGAAACATATTGCTGTTGAAGAAATATCTGGAGTTCTTAAAGTAAAATAACAAGGCATATCTTAAAATCTAAAGCCATGGAAATATACTAAACATAGTTTTCATGCTTTGAAAAGATTTTGTAGAGCCACAGTTCATGCTGTCAAGCCCTGATGAAATCCACTCGTTTGAGAGAAATATTAGATGATAATTTTGGAAAAGGAATTTCTTAGATGATAAGTGAAAGTTAAATGACAAGTTAAAACCCTTCAGAATGCCACAGAGAAAGTGTAATTATTGGCTGAGTGACAACCGAGACATAGTCATAAATTATATATGTCCCTTATCTCAAAGAAATTTCACTCAAAGAAAGAACACGCAAAACTAAATTGGAATCAGTATTAGAAGTTGGCTGTTTTTTGGTCATGGTAGGGGACTTTATTTCAACCTCCTTGTTATATTTAGAGAAGTATATTCTTAATGAGCGCTGCCCATGTTGGTACAGCAGTAAAGAATCTGCCTGCAATGTATCAGTCCCTGGGTTGGGAAGGTCCCCTGGAGAAGGGCATGGCAACCCACTCCAGTATTCTTGCCTCCCATGGACAGAGGAGCCTGGCGGGTCACAGTCCATGGGGTCACAAAGAGTCAGACACGACTGAAGAGACTTAGCATGCATGCACACATACTTCATAAGTCTTGTTGAGAGAAAGAGATCACCTTCCATGATAGAAGTTAAATATACTTAGCACATACCGTTTCCCAACTTCCCAGGAAACTAGAGTATGACCACAAGATCAATACTCAGCCAATCAGACATACCCATTCAAGACTTTGAAACAGGAGATACTGACACAAAGAAGCAAGGACAATGGACAAGCACTCTAGCAGTGGGCAAGGGCAGTGGTGCTAACAACATCCTGTTTATAAGCATGAGATCAGAGGTGTCAGTAAAGGTAAGCACTGGCCAGAGGTACCCTGTGCTCAAGAGCGCAGCTCTGGCAGATGATCTGGCTGCTGCCCTCTTCTCTCGTTCTTACCTGTTTCTCATCCTGCATCTCCACGATCTTCTGAATTATCCGCTATTCTTTCAGCAAATTTGTTCCCTGTTTAGTTCAGCCAGAGTGAGTTTCTGTTGCAAGCAATTAAAAACCCTGATAGGAACAAAAGCTAAAAAACTAAGAGATTGAAACTGTCCAGTAAGGATGGAAGTGAAACTAAGTGTAACAGAACGTGTAGTGGGTAATTAAAGGGGTGACAAAGAGAATGCCTCTGTATGATCAGACCACATAACATAGAGGGAAGAACACTAGATCTGGGGTCAGAAAACTCCCCTTGGGTCCTAGATTTGTGATTTAAGAGCTGCATAAGTTATATAGGCTCATAAGCAAATCACAGAAATGCTTGGAGGCTTAGCCTTCACATCCTTAAAATGAAAGTAATAATATCTATCCCATCTGTTTCCAAACAAATTATCCAACGTGGTAGTTTTTAGGAAAGTGCTAAATATATAAGCTATTGTTATTTAGCTCTAGAATTTAAGCTAGAAGGCAAAAGGTTAGTGCAAGAAGCTGGTATCTAAAAAAGAAAGTGATGTTTCAAGCAAACAGATAAGTTAAAAAAAAAAGCATTTTGAAGTACAGTAAAGAAGAGAACAAGGAAGCCAGATGGCAGCAGTGATGTTCACTTTTTGGTGATGAAAAAGAATTCTATTTGTTTAAAAAATCTGGACTTCAAGTGCTAGTTGTGGTCAAAGTTGTTTTCATTGTGAATTAATTGAAGGATCAGTCAGCTGCTGATAAATACCTCGATTATTAAATACATTTTCTGAGTATTTACTATACGTTAAGTTTTGAAGAAATATGAACCTATGTAGAACTCAAGTTCTGTGGGTTTTGACAAAGTTGTCTTAACTTTAAGACAACTTTAAGACTCTAAAATGTTTTAACCTGTTTAATCTTCCTTTTATTCATCTGAATAATGAGAGTAATATTTAAGTCATGAAGGTATTGAAAGGATTAAGCAATCTAAATGTCCACTGACAGATGAATGGATAAAGAAGATGTGATATATATTTATATATATGTATACGTATATATGGAGAAGGCAATGGCAACCCCCACTTCAGTACTCTTGCCTGGCAAATCCCATGGACGGAGGAGCCTGGTGGGCTGAAGTCCATGGGGTCGCTAAGAGTCAGACATGACTGAGCAACTTCACTTTCACTTTTCACTTTCATGCATTGGAGAAGGAAATGGCAACCCACTCCAGTACTCTTGCCTGGAGAATCCCAGGGATGGGGGAACCTGGTGGGCTGCCATCTATGGGGTCGCACAGAGTCGGACATGACTGAAGCAACTTAGCAGCAGCAGCATATGTATATATACACACACAATAGAATATTGCTCAGCCCATAAAAAAGAATGATATAATGCTATTTTCAGTAATGTGGGTGAACCTAGAAATTACCATGCTAAGTGAATTAAATAGGTAGATAGAGACAAATATCATATTATATTACTTATATGTGGAATCTAAAATAGGATACAAATGAACTTATTTATAAAACAGAAATAGACTCACAGACATAGGAAAAACTTATGGTTGCTAAAGGGGAAGGGAGTAGAAGGGTAGTAAAATAAGAATTTGGGATTAACACATATACACTACTACACATAAAATAGATAAACAAGGACCTACTGTATTCAATGTCTTATAATAACCTCTAATGGGAACTGTATTCAATGTCTTGTAATAATCCATAATGGAAAAGTATCTGAAAAATATATATACATCGGCATCCCTGGTGGCTCAGTGGTAAAGAATCTGACTGCCAATGCAGGAGATGTGGGTTCAATCCCTGGGTCAGGAAGATCACTAGAAAAAGGAAATGGCAACCCACGCCAGTATTCTTTCCTGGGAAATCCCTAACGGACAGAGGATCCTGGCGGGCTACAGTCCATGGGGTTGCAGAAGAGTTGGACATGACTCAGTGACTAAATAACAACAATATATGCACATATATATGTACAGTACAAACTAATCAATTCGCTGGACACCTGAAACATTGTAAGTCAACTCTACGTCAATAAAAATTAACTGAAAAGATCAAAGGGTTAATTAGCATAAGTAAGATATTGGAACAGATCCTGATGTTGGTAAAGACTGAAATCTAAGGAGAAGGGGGCAGCAGAGCATGAGATGGTTAGATCGCATCGCTGACTCAGTAGATGTGAATGTGAACAAACTTTGGGAGACAGTGAAGGACTGGAGAGCCTGGTGTGCTGCAGTCCATGGGGTCTCAGAGTCGAACACAGCTTGGTGACTGAGCAACAACAACTAAGATACATGGCTAAGTGCTGGACAGATGGTGAGGAGAAGCCATCCTCATCCCCACAGCATCTCTTTCTCTTCTTCGTGGTTCACATTATACTCAAAAAACATTACAACTGGTGAGAGATGTGAGACATGCTACCATAGAAATGCCAAAACTGTACATATTTGAATTAGCTCTTTAAAAATGGTTATTATTCTTTAAGCAGAAATGGGGAGACAGTATTCAAGAGGATTTTTTTTTTTTGGTGTGTACCTCCATTTCCTCAACTGAAGAAATTAGGAACTGGCTTAACTGGCTTAACAAATAAATCCCAAATTCTTTTCAAGTCTTGTATTTTATGAATTATTCTTTTGATGTCTATGGTTTTCTTCTTTTCATGAAAGCATTACTTGTTCATTACACAAAACTCAGAAAATAGAAACATGCAAAAAGAAAATTAAAAAAACACACATACTTGCTTACTATTTCTGTTAGCTTTTTAAATATGCAAATATAACATTCTATACATATTTTAACAAGAAGAATTATAACATAGACACTATTTTATAAGACATTTTATTAATACTAAATGTTGAAGTGATATGTAAACATGTTTAAACAATGTTCAGCAGTTTTCAAGCGGTAAATCTATTTTTTAATGAGAAGGAGGCCCTCTGATAATTAATCTCTCCCCATTGCTATTAAACTTTGACTGATTTAGAAACAGTCCAATATACAATGAGCTATGAGATAAGAGCTTCAGGCAAACATTGTGCCTTTTGTCAATTGAGAAAAATTACTCTTATAGTTCAGTTTATATATAATCTTATTTCTGCCAAGAAATAAAAATTCTTTACCTAAATAAGACAAGGACATGAATTCTTAGCACCAAGAGATATAATGGATGAAACCATTAATGTGCTCACCCACCTTATCCACCTTTTAAAATGAAGGTATGAATCCTGTTTAAATTCTTCATCAGTGGTTCTCATCTTCAGTTAATTTCATCAAACCATGTCTAGAATGGCTCACATCAGAATACTAATGTTTAACTTGGATAAGCACACTGACATTTTGGGAAGCAAATTATCTTCTTACCAAAGATTTATTTAACCTGCATCTAGATGGTTTTCTGGAAGCCTGAGCAACAGTGAAATGCACAAGAGTGGGTTTAGGATAAGGTTAAGCTGATCACAAACAAAAACAAGGAGGAATGTGTTTTATGTATAAAAATAACACGGATGTCCAGTCACTTCCATCCTTACAATAAGACAAAGCTAGATAAGTGGAAAATCAATGACTTTTCTTGGACCGTGAGAGAACCGAGGTCACAGAGCAGAGTACTTCTCCCCAAACTGCAGAGGTAAGTGCAAGCAGAGGAACTCAACTGCCGTTCGCTTTTCAGGAGGAGACGCTGATTCATAAACCCAAACACTTTGATAAATGCCTGGACACTGGTGATGAGAGAAGCTAGTGATGAGAGACACTCCTGGGACCCATAGTCTTAAGGGGATTCCCATGCATGTAGGGCATTTACCTCCAGGAACGCTGTCCGATTTTCACAATAAAGATCTGAGAAAGATCCTCTCCTGGCTGTGTTGGGGGAGGGAGAGAGTATCCATTGTGAAATACACCCAGAGGTTTTCTCTACACCAAAGTCCTTCAATCCAGAGAAAATAACCACCAGAGTGTTATTCCAGTAGGAGGAAGCAAATTCCTCTCAGTCTAGCCTCTTTCAGCCTTCCTGTCTCATTTAAGGCCACATGGGTCAGGGCTTCAAGGAAACAGATTGGGAATATGACAACTAAAAAAAGAGAAGAGATCATAGCTTCAAGAAGCTATACCACTGCAGAAACACTCATGACAGTCACAGCCCCAAGACACTGGCCATCTGAAAGACTGAAATTTAATCAGAATACTATAGAACACTTTCCCTCTCCTGTACTTTACCATGATACCAACAGAGTTCTAGTATGATAAAAGTGGATTATAACTAAAAGATCTGTGAGACAAATAGTTTCTGAGGAATAGTATCACTTTAAGTCACAGAATAAATGTTTGATTATAAGCAGAAGTGTAAAATAATAGCCTCTGAAGAATAGTATCAATTTAAGCCATAGAAAAAATGATTATAAGCAAAAGTGTAAAATAAATGTAGATGAATGCAAACTGATATGCATACCTACATACATCTACCATATGGAAAAATTCCAAATAATTATGTAGACACTTCAACTACATAAAGGAGCAATGCACAATCCCCACTCCTTACGTGTGGGCTGTCTGTAGTAACTTTCCCCCAAAGAGTACAGTACGGAAGGGCGGTGGAACCATTTAGGAGTTTGAAAGTGAAAGTGTTAATCGCTCAGCCATGTCCGACTCTTTGCCAACCTTATGGACTCTAGCCTGCCAGGCTCCTCAGTCCATGGAATTCTCCAGGCCAGAATACTGGAGTGGGTTGCCATGCACTTTTCCAGGGGATCTTCCCAACCCAGGGATCAAACCCAGGTCTCCTGCGTTGCAGGTAGATTCTTTACCATCAGAGCCACCAGGGAAGTCCTTAGGTTTGAGAAAACTGATGAACATGGTATCTGCCAAGTGACCAAAGGTAACACTGCCCATGGTCAGCCATTGATAGCGTGTACCCTTGATACAGTGGGAAGAGAAGAGTGTTTTCCCCTCGGGTCCTCTTCCTCCCCAAGTAACTCCAGTCTATAAAATTCCAGTCGAGGGGTATTCTGTAAAACACCTGAGTAGTACTCCTCAAAACTCTCAAGGTCATCAAAAACAAGCAAAGCTCGACATGATCACTAAATGCAATATGAGATCCTGGATGGGATCTTGAAACATAAAGAGATATTAGATAACAACTAAGTAATGTTAATAGGCTATAGTTAATAATAATGTATCAAAATTGTTTCATGAATTGTAACAAAACTTCCATACTGATGTAAATTAAGAATAGGGGAAACTGGACAGAACCACTAATAATGGCCCCAGATATCAGTCAGTCTGCATCCATCCGATTGGCTGCTTGCATTATCCTATTGATCATCACCCAGTTAGTTCTAATTGCTTCATCGTCGTGAATCTTATGAAGAAATCAGGGACCACAGCAGCTATTCTGTCCTCTGGATATTTCTCCCTGGACTCTAAGAAGGTACAATGTTAAACCAACTCTGGGTGGCAAAAACTGACCCTTGATGACAGTCTGGCTGTTGATCTAATATACTACCTTCTACTCAGAGTGGGATTTAACAAGAAGCTAAAGCTCATGCTTAAGAATTCCTTCACTTTCCATGACTGTTGATGGGCCCTTAAGATGTATTGAGTTGGTCATTTTGAGGATTTGCAAAAGTCGAATATTTGCTCACAATCAAAAAAAAAAAAGAATAGGGGAAATGATGTGAGATATACGTAAACTCTGGTATGTAAAGAGAAAATTATTCTTAAATTTCCTTTTTAAAAATAGAACAACAAAGAAACATAATGTGGTTGGATATTAGGGAACTTATTTGCTTTAGTACATTCATGGGAACAACAAAATTGTATAAACACAATAGAATTCTTTTTCATTGATTTATTCAACCATTTCGTAAATAGTTGAATACATTTAAGCATCTATAAACTTGTTCTCTGTCAGGTATTGATGTAGTTTTGTGTCCTTATAGTACTTAGATCTAGTGGTGGAGATGGATACTAACCAGTAATTTCAGAAATGTATCTTTAATTACACACTGGCAAATACAAAAGCAACATGGCAATACAATTTACTGAAGAGGTCCGATTGATTCTGCTGCCTTTGGGAAAGTCTTGGATAGTGTTAAAAAGTGACTATTTGGAGAAGTGGTATATGAGTGTTTCTGAAAAAGAGAATAGAATTTGCAAGAACCTTCAATGGGATGCTACATTCTCTTATCTGTCTCACTCCTCCCATAGCTTCACTTATTATCTACAACGGATGACTTCTCAATATATATTTACAGAGTAAATCTTGGTCTGAAATCTCACCCCAAATTTCCAACTGCCCAACTGGCACCCTCATTGAAATATCTCAAAAGCATCTTAAAGCACAGCACATAGAATCTTCAAAAATCATGACATTAACATCTCTTCCTTATGCTACCCTTCTCCACTGATTGGTAACTTTGGGAATAAAAATATCTCTCCAGCCAGAATATGTAAAAAATGACCAATGTTATCTATGGAGAGAACAGTTTGAGATGAAGCTAGAGAGAAATCAGGGGCAAAATCAAGAAGGGCAGTTGAGGACATGCAAGAAATATTTGCAATTTCTCCTAAGAGCAATAGGAAGTCACTGTTTGTCTCTGCGATGGTGAGAGATAATATGAAAAGATAATTTTTTGAAGAGTATACAGATTGCACTGTGAGGAAAGAACTGGAGGATAGTCAGAACCGATGTGCAGGGAACAAGGGATGAGAAAATCAGCAAGAAAATGTATCCACGTTAAAAAAATGATGTGTAGCTTTCCAAGTGGTACAACTCAGGAGTGAGGCATCACAGAAGACTCCTCATCTTCTGGTTAGAGGGGACTCGCAATCAAAACAAGCAGAAAAAAGGAAACTGGACAAATTCGGTAAGGCCCTGGAGGCAGATAAGAACCCGGGTCTTTGGGCTGATATACCTGGGCTGCTTCTTCCTCTGACACTCCAGTCACCTCTGCCGGGATTGTATTTTTTTCTTCCTTATTCTCCCCGAGTGGATCCTGAATTACTTCTGTCACTGACTAAGCCTTGCATTCGGGGGCAGTGTTTGGCAACAGGACTGGAAAGGCACAGAAAAATAGATGCTAGAATATGAGTTAAAGATTCCACTTCAAAAGTTATCTCTGAAAATAGAAAATAGTATATAGTCATCGACTATAGTCTATAGTTATCCTATTTTCTTTCCCTGTGGGAGGAACAAATAGAGACTTAGAGAGAGACATTATTTTCAAAGCAAGCAAAAGTATGCTGGAAAATATCAGTGCTATCTACTAGCTATGAAACCTAATCTTTTTAATCTTCCTTTTCTCTGTGCCTAACACACAGTAGGTGTTCAATATTTACATGATCATTGCTGCTGCCCTCCTGAGTTTATAATCTCACCCAGGAGAATGAGTTCTTAATAAAGCCATTTCTGTTAACACAAACTCTCGGTGTATGTTGTTTATTGACTTTAGCCTCAACACATCAAGGAGGTATCTATTAATATTGATCCCATTTTACAGAAGAGAACATTGACTCAAAGAGTTGAAACTCTGCCAATGCTGACCCAACAAGACTGTGGTAGAGAATCCAGAGTTTCATGTCAGATTTCTGTTAGTTTTATAATTATATTCAACTTGCAGAGCAGTGGCCAGAGCCCTGGTGTTCTATTCCAAGTTAAATACTCTTCCACTAACAAGCGAAATGTTAGTGATTGCTATTTAAAGCAGAAAGATGGACAAAGTATTAAAGCTTTGCTCCAGGTGGTACTAGTGGTAAAGAACCCACCTGCCAATGCAGGAGACTTGAGACGCAGGTTCAGTCCCTGGATTGGGAAGATGCCCTAGATAAGAGCATGGCAACAATGCCAGTGTTCCTGCCTGGAGAATCCCATGGACAGAGGAGGCTGGCAGGCTACAGTCCATAGCGTCACAGAGTCTAACACGACTGAAGTGACTTAACACACACTAAGCATTTTAGAGTCCTGCACATAAGTGAGAACTAGGTATCCTTTGTCATTTTACTTTACCTGAGAAATGAACATTTTACTATAAAATCTCTCAACAGTGCGGAGAAGAGTTGTGAAATATTAACAGCAATAGTCTAAAGACTTGTGATTTTTCTTTGTGGAACTGAGACCATTTTTACTTCCTCCCAAAGGCCATGAGAACCCATAGACCAGCACCAGCTTAGGTCACAAAGCGGCGACAGAGAAGGGGGCCAAAGAGAATGGCCTTGGCACAGATTCTGGGTCTGTGTGTTGACCTACCCTTGAGGACCAGCTTAGAGTTCCTCCTGAGGGAGGCCAGTGAGCACCCAGGAATGACTCTGGGCATGCTGAGTCTTAGCTAGAAGCTGACACTCACTGCAGGCAGGTGGGAGAAAGAGGAGCTAAGGGAAGAGGTGCAGCGCATGCTGTGAACACAGGGGAGCCTGCAGGATGTGTGGACAAAAGGGCAAAAGTCCAGCTTCAGCCGTTTATAAGCAAAGTTTCCATGCCTGAGTGCATGCTAAGTTGCTCAGTCGTGTCGAACTCTGAGATCCTATGGACTGTAGCTCTCCAGGCTCCTCTGTCCCTGGGATTCTCCAGGCCAGAACACTGGAGTGGGTTGCCATGTCCTCCTCCAGGGTATCTTCCCAACCCAGGGATCGAACCCACGATTCTTGCATTGCAAGTGGATTCTTTACCATGGAGCCACCGGGGAAACCCCTTTTCTTACAATTTCCTTAAACTTTTATTTGCCACTGTATCTTTTGCTTCTTCAAGGCTTAGGGCATAAAAACATCAATCAGATTTACTGTTTCCCTCCTTTGATCATTACATATGTCATGCTAGATTGTAATTATTTGATTATGTGCCATTCTCCAATAGTATATGGGGGATCCAGGGAAAGTAATGATGTTGTCTTATTGGTCACTGCAGACCAAATGTCCATCACAGTGCCTTCCCATTAACAAGAACGCTAGATTCATGTAGATTAAAAATATGTAAAATTTATCAGAATTTTGTAGGCTTTTTGGGAGAGAGCCCACATTTTATCAAATTCTGAAAGAGTATGAATTAAATATTAAAGAAGCATTTACTTAGTGGTTAACTATTAGAACTGAGAGAAGGAGAAATCCAAGAGATGCTGATGATTTATTTTGATTTGGTTATCTCCAAAAGTGGTATGACTCTCTGACCCACACCAGTTAGCACAGTGTCTGGCATGTAATAAGCATGGTTGTTGTTATTGTTTTTCAGTTGCCCAGTCACATCCAAAACTTTGCGACCCCATACCAGGCCTCCCTGTCCATCACCAACTCCCAGAGTCTGCTCAAACTCATGTCCATCAAGTCAGTGATGCCATCCAACCATCTCATCCTCTGTCGGCCCCTTCTCCTCCTGCCTCCTTCCTCTTCTGCTGAGACCATTGGAAAAACTTGGAGCCTTTCTTTGGGTTTGAAACAACAATGTCTCAGTAATTCCTCTTCTTCATGTTGCTGGCTAATGATATTATAGAACTCATTTAAGGAGTATTTGGAAATTTTTACTGAAAAGCAGTAATTTTAAAAGAGATGGACACTTTAAGAGCATAAATTGTTAGGAATCAGTAGCTGCAAATGAAAAGCCTGCTATACAGCTAAGAAATTCAACCTCAGTTGACTGTAATTCCAAGTGTATACTCTACTCCACGATTTCTTAGCTTAGCTGAGGAAAGGGCAAAGAAGTCTTTGGGGAATGGGTAGGGAGTGAAAACCAGATTAAAATCATTTAAGCTACCGACAAAACTTGAAGGAACTTAGGGTACAAACCAAAATATCAATGATAACAAACTGAAAAGAACCAGCAAGCTAGAAGTCTAAGGGGAGAAAAAGGCAGTTCCAGAAGTTACTGTTTTTTTCTTTTCCCATAAATACTTAGAACCATGTACACTACCATATGCAAAATAGGCAGCCAATGGAAATTTGCCTCGTGACTCAGGGAACTCAAACCAAGGCTCTGTAACAACCTAGAGGGATGGGAAAGGGTGGGAAGTGCAAGGGAGCTTTAAGAGGGAGGGGACACATGTATACCTATGGCTAATTCATGTTGATGTATGGCAGAAACAAAAGCAGTACTGTAAAGCAATTATCCTTCAATTAAAAATAAATAAATATTTTTAAAAACATGAAGAAAAGCGAACCACAGTGCTTTCCATGTGGTGATAAGATGCGCCCAGAATTGAGAGACACTGCATTAGACAAAAATTGATTGAAATCAAATGAGCCAAGCTGCACTCACAGACAAGAGCTAGTCAGAATGAATTTGTGAAAAAGGTGTCCTACAGGGCCAGCCCTCTCAGCTGATGCTCAGTGTAAGTGAGAGGAAGGCTATTCATGTGGCTCTCAGTAGAGGCTACTGATTGACCTTCAAAGTCTCTGTGCTCTTACCTGGGAAGTTATGCTAATAAAGCTTACCTTGTTCCTTTCACTATGGTGCTTATTTTCTAATTCGTTAAACATTGTATCTTGAACCCACTACATGTTAAGCTCCAAGGATGGAAAAGAAACGTTCCCATTCTCATGGATCTCACTCCATACCATAATAAAAAGATAAATAAAATTTCAAAGCAATGTAAATGACACTTCGGAGGGGGCATGTGTATAAAACCTATGGGATTACAGAAGCAGCAGCTAACTGCTGGAGTCAAGGAAAGTTTCACAGCAGGGATGATATTTAAACTGGGTGGATAGATTATGGGGAAGCATTGCACAGACTAACAGGGAGCCTGGGCACTCATGCTACCGAGAAATGAAAGTGGCTTGGTATGTCAGAATAGAATACAGAGTTGTGCAGGATCAACAGGAAGTGAGACAAGAAAGGTGAGAAGAGTCAGACTGTGAAAGATCATCTGTCCACCAAGGAGATGGAAGGTTGTAGGGATGGGGAAATAGTTTTAACTCCATCCTCAGAGTTAATTTGCCATCTAAGTACATTTGATAAGGAGTGAACATGACTGAACTTGAATTTTCTAAATGCAATTATAGTGGATATGTATAATATATTATTAAATAACAATAAATCAATATCTATAACTTCTATCTATTGAAGATAACACAGTGAAACAGTGGGCCAATAGTGAAACATATGCAGACAATTATTACTTTTCTCCAGGTAGTTACGCTGCCTCTCTTTCATACAAAATTTCTCTTCTCTTAAACTTTTCCATCACTTTCTACTATTCATCATCAGAGTGATGCTTGTAAACAACTAATCAACTCAGTACTGATTCCCATTTATTAGGTAGTCATGTATCTAGTACTAGGCTTGGGATTTTGACATATATCATATTATTTCTCCACCAATGCTGCATGAGAGGTATTAGTAACAGTAGCTGTAGTGAGAGTTGGCTCATATAACACTCATTATATATCAGGTACCATTCTAGGTACTCCTATATGGGAACTTAATTAATCCCCAAAATAATTCCATAAGGAATGTTCTGTTCTTATCCCTATTTTGCATATGAGAAAACTGAACCACAGAATGCTTATGACAATGTCCCAAGGTCACATAGCTGGATTCAAATCCAGGATTTGGCAGGATTGAAACGTAGGAGTGGCAGGATTCAAATCTAGGCAGTCTAATCTCAGTAACTGCTCTTAGCCTTAGCAAAGTATGGCCTCATGGTGGTATTCACATTAAAATACAGAAAAAACCCAAGCAGACAAAAAGCAGGAGTTTAAATAACTTTCCTCAGTTTATTTAGTTAGTAAATGTAGCAGTAGGACTCAAACTCAAGTTTGCTGCACTCAGCGCTTCCCATAAATGCTTCCAGTTGTGTGTTTTGCAAACACACACACACACAGAATAGACCTGTGTGACTTGCACATTTTCCCATTTAGTCAGGAAAAGAAAAAGAATGTTGGAAAAGAGATTTTGAGTCTCAGAGATTTTCTGTGACTGAGTATTAGAAATGAAAGCTCAATCTGTTCGCTGCTATATTCACAGAACTTAGAATAGCATCTGTACACAGTTGGCACTCAATAAATGTGGCATAAATAACTATCCCAGAGGGATATGAAGAAAATATTGTATATATTCAGCGAACGGTGGTGGTGGTTTTGTACTTAAGTCATGTCTGACTCTCGCGACCCATGAACTGCAGCCCGCCAGGCTCCTCTGTCCATGAGACTTTCCAGGTAAGAATATTGGAGCGGGTAGCCATTTCCTTCTCCAGATATTTTGTGAATATTTATTCACTAAATGGGGATTTATTGAGCATCTCCCCATGCAGGCAAGTCAGGCAGTATACATGGTAATGTGGAAGATAAAAGGCTACAAAAGGCAGAGTCCTTCCCATAGGCAATGTTTAGGAAGTATTTATACCATTTACACATATTTTTTTGTATCTTTCCTTTAGTCAAGGCTCTAGGACCTGTATATGATGTGAAAAGCCTTTTTAGGTATTGATACTTAAAAGTCATCCCTCGTGATAATAACAATATGTTCAAGGTGGGCATAATTAGTATAAATAGTTTCACCGACCTAACATTCCTTTCATGAACACCAGACAATACTCTGTAGTTTCCAACTTTCCCTGTGAATTATGTTTTTAATTCCATTATCTCTATGTCATAGGGGCTTCCCAGGTGGCGCTAGTGGTAAAGAACCCATCTGCCAATGCAGGAGATGTAAGAGCTGTGGATTCGATCTCTCTGTTGGGAAGATTCCCTGGAGGAAGGGAGGGCAACCCACTGCAGTATTCTTGTCTGGAGAATCCCATGGACAGAGGAGCCTGGCGGGCTACAGTCCATGGGGTCGCAAAGAGTCAGACATGACTGAAGTGCCCTAGCACAAACACATGCCATAGCATCTCTTTCAATATAATGTTAACAGTTTTACTGCTTTCCCCTGATCATGGTCGAATTCACCTCATTCTGATGGTCACAGTGGAAAGTCCATCAAACTGTATAGATAGAGAACCCCTTCATTTGGAAAGATAACTCCTTCCTCCAGACAGAAGGATATTACTACCATTTTGGCACAGTGTCCTTCAGACACAGCTCGTACAAATTCAGCCTCTCATGGAATTGATATTGGTTTGATGGGAATTCAGAGAATTTATGGATTTATTCCTTCGCCTAATAGCGTACATCACAACCTAGAGATGTGTGCATGCACAGTTAAACAAAGACTATAAAATCAATTTTATTTCCCTTGCTGGCTCTAAGAGTCCATGTTAATAGAAATTACTAAGATCCTCATTTTTCATCTAGGCTCACTAACAGGATATTTGTCAATTTATCGATATCCATACCTGGCCTGCATATTTCCTGGTCTCTGTCTCTTTTCCAGAACATATGAGAAAACTGAATAGGTTAATTCAGTACATATGGATTTGAAAAGGGAGTAATGAGGAAAGTGAGCCGACAGGACAAAAATCTATGGTTGTCAGCTTAAGGCATTTGCACCTCTCCATATGTAATGAATCTCTGTTGCCATTTGAGAGGGTGAATGACATGAAAAAACCTTATGCATAAAAGGATTTATATGAAAGTGTCACACTTTTTTAGTTGGAGGGAATTAGAGGATTTTTTGGTTGGAGAGATTAGAGGCAAGAGACCAACGCATACTTCTGGGTAGTTAAGTATCTTAGAGCCTCTACTAAAAATGTAAGAAAAATCAAAGGTAATGTGTGTAAATGAGATAAGAGAGCAAAGAAGATCACAAATGTTTGAACACCAAGGATGCCATCTGGCAGAGGGGAAAAAAACCATTCTGAGCTCAAGTACTGCATTTCAATGAGCAGCAAATATTCCATGCACGCCTAAGAGTATTTATGATGTTGTACAATTATAGAAACATATGCAACACAAATGCATAAATAATTTATAAAGTAATAATACTGCTATCATTAGCCATTTAGATGAAAAAAATATATAATGTGTTCAAGACTAGCATAATGAACAAAGAAGATAATGTAAAACATCCTTTAGAAAGCAAATTCATCTGGAGCTGACAACCTGACATCTTAATCACAACTAATGATTCTGACTGCTGGAAGGAAAGAGCCCAGGAAAACACAGGTCAAGGACTGAAGAAGAGATTATTTCTGTGCGATTTTCTTTAAAATAGTAGTTATATACCCATCTAGTCACTTTTTTTTTCTGCAGATGAAATCTTCATCTACAAATATGTCCTAATCTTTCCTTTCCTACTCCTCTAATCTCCTATTCAACTTGAGAAAAACTGATGAAGACATTTCTTACAAAGGTCAGTGATCTGTCCCCCAACCTGGAATGCTCCTATGGAACACTTCCTCACCTTTACGCTGGTATGTCCCAAACTACATTTGTATATATTGTGTACCTATCATTTTTCAGCTTTAAAATTTCCTCTTAATAAGATTTATCTCTCTATTAATATTCTCTGCTTGGTAAGTTGCCGTTCCTATATTTTCTTTTAATTCTTTATATTTAGTATCCTTTAGCTCCCTGTGCACATTTAAAATAATTTATTAAAGTATATTCCTAGAAAGTCTAGCGTCTAGATTCCCTTAGTCACAGTTTCCATCGATTGTTCCTTCGTGCTTGTGTATGGGATACACTATCTGTCTTTTCATTCATTATGAATATAATTTTTAAATACTCAACAAAATACTACCAAACCAAATCCATAAATACATAAAAAGAATTATACAAAGTAACCAAGTGGGATTTATCCTAGGAATTCAAGGTTGGTTTAATATCCCAAAATCAATTAATGGAGTTCACTCATGATCTCCTAACAAAAGAGAATAATAGCATTAAATAATGAGAATAGTTTTTAATTAGCATTAGAAGAAATTCAGTACAACAATAGTGGCATATTTTTAAGAAGTTCCAAATGTTTCTGTTATTACTTACTGATGTTAGGTCAACAAATACATTTGGAAAATTGGATTTCAGCTTGGAACAAAAGAATGTAGTCACAAGTAAATGAAGTTTCAACACTGCCCTGGCTTTTGGTAGGTAAACCCTGCACAGGGAATTCAGGGATCCAAACAGAAGCATTAAAAGGCATGTGATGGACTCTGGTTTGACTTTGACTTACCCAAACTCACAGGTATTGAAAAGTCATTCCTGGGTCCTCCTATTTCTTCCAATCCTTCATATGAATGATATTTCCCTCCCAAACCTAGCTACATTAGATACTTAAGTAAAGTCATATTTGGTAATATTTACAATTTTTTTCTTTTTGCAGAAGGACCAAATTTAATTCCCACAGGTCAGGGGCAGATGAGTACTAAGGTTATAGTTGTAAGTAGTCTGTCTGCTTGATATTTTTAAAATCAAGCAGGTTTAAATAGCAGTTTAAATCTATGATAGAGGTTTAAATAGCGTCAACCTTCTTGAAAAAGAGGCTAAGAAGAGTTAGGCAAGATCTTAGCATCCTAACCAAATATCCTTCACAACAAGGAAGAATTTGATTTTCAATATGAAGAGTTTCTACTGTGGCTCAACAGTAAAAAATCCACCTGCAATACAGGAGACCTGGGTTTGATCCTCAGGTCAAGAAGATCCCCTAGAGAAGGGAATGGCTACCCACTCCAGAATTCTTGCCTGGAGGATCCCATGGACAGAAGACACTGGTGGACCGTGGGGTTGCAAAAGAAGCAGACAAGACTGAGGGACTAAACAACAAGCTTGAAAGAACGAAGTCTCAGTGTACAGAGAAGAGGTTAATAGAATGCTGATGTTGGTGGATATCTGTGTTCATAAAATCCACTTTTGCCAAGTCTGTGGTAATGTGAACGGGGATAATTCTAACCTATTCATCAAGGGCATAAGCATAATGGTTCTGAGTGCATTAAAATGCTGATGCCCAAGCTTCCATATTTACTAAGAAGTTCTATGTCTGGGGTCTGTATCTGGATATTTTTTAAAAAGTATCCCATGGATTTAAGCAGCAAGGATCAAGAATCATTTTTACAGCAAATAACCTGTTTTGTTAGGTTTGATTTATAAAATGAATGAGACAGACACTGAACAGAACATTAAGTATCTCACGCTGAGTGGAGCTGCAAAGCTACTGACTAATTGATTTTTAAAAAATAAGCCATTCACAGTTCTCATGAAACTTAAAATGTGTAATTGTGTTTTGGTAAAAACAAAATCCCAAGAGATTGCTCTAATAGCTTCCACAATATTTATTTTTATGTCTTTTGATGTCTTTTGATTCATTTTGAGTGAGTGGCATTGTGACAGTGGGATGCATATGATTACTGTGGTGAAAGGTAAAAATCTCAGACATTCTCTCCCTGAACACAGATAAAAAAAGTTGTGTTTTTTGTCTTTGTTTATTTTACTATTATAACTTGAAGAATCATGACACCTTATATCTTGAAGGCAATGAAGAGGAAAAATTGCATTTTCATATTAGCTGTCTGCATCAAATCAAGCAAGAATAAAAAGAAAATTGATTTTTTTGCTAGAAGTCTGATGGATAGAGTAACCAGTTTTAAAGAAAATAAGGAAAAATTTCCATCACCTATTTGCCAATATCTGGCCAAATTAAAATCTGCAAAATGGAAAAATAGCAAAATTACCTGGGGATGCTGCTTATTCAGTGTGAAAAATGAAAAGATTTTCTATTTACATATTAAACTAGAGAAATGAGGATTTAAGGGTCACCTCTTTTGGTACCTTTGATGATGTGCATCACAGACAGTATTTGGGGGAAAATCTCATGAAGTTATGACTGAAAGAGTGAATAAATCGATAAACAAATAAATCCAAAACATAAATTGATAGATATTGGACAGATTTGAGAAAAAAATGGAGTATTTTTATTGCCCACAAAATAATCATTATGAAGTTCGTTGTAGACAAAGTACATAAACACTGACCTATTTTTCCAGCCCCAACAGGCCCCTTTCAAGCATATCTTGCTAATTTCTGCCCAGAGTTCAGGGTTGTCCCAGTTTTGAGGACTGATCTCGAGCTCAGTAGGAAGGACTGGTTATTGTTGTTGTTGTGGTTTAGTTGCTAAGTCGTGTCCAACTCTTTGCAACATCATCAACTATAACCCACCTGGCTTCTGGTCCACGGGATTTCCCAGACTAGAACACTGGTGTGGGTTGCCAGTTCCTTCTCCAGGGGATCTTCCCAACACCTGTGTCTCCTGCATTGCCAGCTGGATTCTTTACCCTGGGCCACCAGGGAAGCCCAGGAAGACCTGGGACATCACTATAATAGAACTTAACTACTATCATAGACTAACCCTGACTGTTTGTTGATAAATCTATTCCAATAACTCCGCTTCTTTTCTGCCATGTTATCTTGATCTGGCTACTATCTTATTAACTTATTTGTGAAGTTCTTCTAGAATTGAGTCTTTAACTATCTAAACAAAACTTCCCATGACAATTGGGTGTCTTGCCCTAAATTGAATCTACTTGAGTAAGCAATTTTCATTTCTAAACAGACTGTCCCTTTCAACTGCAGCTAATATAATGTTATCTGTCCATCCCCTGCCTAGAATAGCAGCCTTATATTCAGTACATTCTCCTCCTGCAATTAAGAGTTAGTATTTGTTAATCCCCAAATTCAAATACCTCCTGAAAATTCAGCAAGTATTGCTGAGTGGCTACTATGATTCTTACACATAAAAAAATCTTAAAAATATATTTTCCTGCACTTAAAAGCCACACAGTCTGGAGAGGAAGACAGATATGTGAATATGCTATTTTAATGTACACTAGAATAGAGACAAGTAAAAGATGGTAAAAAGGGGGAAGTGATCAGCTTCTATTGAAAGAAAGGAAATAGAAAGTAACAGTGTTTGAGCTGGAGATCAAAAGGCTGCTGGGAGACAAGGTGATAAATGAAGACCGAGAAGTTGGTGAAGAATTTCAAGGAAGAGATTCCAGTTTGTACAAAGGCTCCGTGGAGTGGGGTACATTAGTGAAGATTCCACATGTGGATACCTTAAGGAGTTGGCGTGTATACTTTGCCTTCAACTCTTGGTGCCCTGAGTTAATGTATCTACTTTTCATCCTCTCCTCAAAGGTTGTGTACTGCCCTTCTCTGCATTTAGAGGCCTGTAGGCAGATAGGAAGAAGCTTCATGATTCATCATGACATACCAAAATCTTTGGGGTTTGTCAGTCTAAGAGGGACTGAAAGACACTTTGAAGAATACTTTACTTTGCTTTCTCCATAGAAACAATTCTCAAGGGAGGAGTCTCTGAGGGAATTTTTATTGAGGGGGTTAGATGCTATAGAAAAGTATTTTATATTTAGATCTTGTGACAGTTATTATACTATTGCTTTACAGACCCAAATATACCCTACCACTATCAATTACAAGGTGGACAAATCGATATAGTCTGTTGAGGTCATCCATCCTCTTTGCCAAGTTGCAACAATGTTTGCTCAATACATTCATGTACAGAGTAGCCTAGTGGCAGAGACGGAGGCCAGGAAATGGGTTCAACCATATAGCTCATACAGCTTTCCTTCTCCGGAAGGCTGACCTAGCTACCATCACTGAGTGCCAAATCTGCCAATACCAGGGATCTATTATGAGGTTCTGATAAAGTAACAACCCTTTGAAGCAGAGCATGATTTACCTACCTGGTATGTTGATTATATTGGATTCCTATCATTGTAAAGTATACCACAATTGCTTTCACCAGAACAGATGAAAATTTGTGTATAGATGTACTTTCTCTGTACTTCTTCTGCAACTACCACCACCCATAGACCCGTGGAATGTTTCTTTATTGTCACATTCTTCCACTCAACATTACTTCTGACTACGGAATCCATCTCACGGGAAAACCAATGCAACACAGCCATTTCCTATGGAATTCACTAGTTTTACCATGTATTCCTATCTAAAAGCAACCCGCCTGATAAAATAATGAATTGGCCACCGAGCATTCGGTTAGAGTGCCAATGAGGATTCACATCCTAAAGAGCTGAGGTCCTCTGTTTTATAAAGACAGTATATGCTTTGAAAGACAGTGGTAGTAGTTTAGTTGCTAAGTCATGTCCAACTCCTGCAATCCCTGGACTGTGCCTGCCAGGTTCCTCTGTCCATGGGACTCTCCAGGCAAGAGTACTGGAGCGGGCTGCCATTTCCTTCTCCAGGAGATCTTCCCAACCTGGGAATCGAACCTGGGTCTCCTGCACTGTAGGCAGATGATTTACCAACTGAGTTATGAAGGAAGCCCCCAAAACATGATTCATTGCTAAAACTGCACTGGTGGTGGTGGTTTAGTCACTAAGTCGCATCCAACTCTTGCGATCCCATGGACTATAACCTGCCAAGCTCCTCTGTCCATGGGACTCTCCAGGCAAGAATACTGGAGTGGGTTGCCATTTCCTCCTCCAGGGGATCATCCTGACCCAGGGATGAAACCTGGGTCTCCTGCATTGCAGGCAGATTCTTTACTGACTGAGCTACAAGAGAAGATTTGACATTATATACTGTTAAAAGATAGTATATTTTTTGAAATTCTCCTGTGTATATTCTCTACAGGTGCTAGAAATAAGAGTGGAAATGCAATGGTTCCTTTCACAATAACATAACGCACTTACAAACGTTTTTCCTGTCACTATAATTTTGAAATTGTCTGGTTTTTAGGTATTAATTTTCCGAAATAGAAGAACTGCTTCCACATGGGTACAAAGAAATATTGCATTGAATTGGAAATTTAATTGAAAAATATTTTAGATGCTTCATGATACTGAGTATATGCATATGAAAGATTGGTTAATTAACCAGCTATATTGGTTAATGATTCTATGTTGAATGATCCTGATTATTAAGGTATATTTGAGTTTCTTCCACATAGGAAGCACTATGTAAGATATTCAGGGAATTCTCTGGGGTGTTTTTAGTGTTTCTATGTTAAATACTAATGAATTAGTGGAAGACTATTGTAACCAGAGAAAGGTAAAACATCTTAAAATTCAGGTTCTTTAGGAATAAAAGTTCAATATTAAATAGCCAATGGATGGACTCTGCTTGTTATTAGCTAGTGTTTCTCAGTCCCAAAGATACCCTACTCTGCTTCTACTGGGAATGGGACTGTGTAATCTGCACACCTCCTATGCCAACTGGATCCCTGACAGACACTGCCAGTAGACAGAAGAAGAAAGGGGACTTGCTCATCCTTGTTTATTTCAGCAACTGCTCGTTACCCTCAGAAGGGCAGCAGAATATGGAGAACAAACGTGTGGATACCAAGGCAGAGAGGAGGGGCAGGATGAATTGAGACATTGGGATTGCGTGTACATACGCTAATGATAACTACGTACAAAATAGATCACTAACGAGAACCTGCTATATAGCACAGGGAACTCTACTCAATGCTCTGTAGTGACTCAAATGGGAAGGAAATCCAAAAAAGAGGGGGCATATATACACGGCATAGCTGATTCACTTTGCTATACAGCAGAAACTAACCTGACATTCTAAAACAACTATAATCCAATAAAAAATTTAAAAAAGAGACAGGCAGTAGAGTCCAGCCTCCAGCTCCGAGTCATCATCACCATTCCCTCTAAGAAGTTTCGACATCGTTGGGCTAGAAACCCCCACCAAAGTCTGATATCTAGTTCTGTAAAATGCTGAAGACCAGCTGACTAGAGCCCCCTAATGAAACTTCTGAATTCCTGCTCTATGAGGCGCCTCTTCCAATGTCAAAGCACCACGAAGTACCTATCCTAGCTGAACAATCCCCTCTGTCAGAAGCCCGAGTCCATGTCTGTGCTTTTCTGTTGTTTCGTCACTAAGCTGTGCCTGACCCTTTTGAGACCCCATGGACTGTAGCCCACTTCCTCCAAATGCCACTTATCTCTAACCACCCCCGTATCAGCCTTGGAGGGGATACTGCTTTCTCTACTTCCTTCCTGGATGTATTCTCTCAATTTCTTTGTTCACTTTTTAATTCTCTAATCTGATCTGAAAGACGCACACAAATCCTTATCATTTTTCATAATAAACTACAGAAAATTAAGTTCTTATTGGCTAATTGATGATGGGTTAATTTTTTTTTTCATACAAAGTTAAGAAAAACCCAGTCAGTAATCATAGAGTATATTTTGAAGATATAAGGCATAGGACAGTACCACAAATATTTGAGATGTATTTAGATTTCATATATTTTACAGGTGAAAAAGTATATTCACATACTCAAATTGTTCCAAGCATACAAGTTTTTTAATAATAGATGCACACATCCACTTTTGAATTAAAATAAAAAATTACATCTTGAGTTGCACTAGGGAAATTTCCAGTGCTCAAAAGTCACACTTGCAGACCTAGATCATTAGTCTTCTTACTTATATTAGACTATGATGATATAACAACATCTAAATATAAATTTTGAGCTATATGTGGCAGTCGTACAATGCCAAAGATCAGATGCAAATAAAATACCACTATTCAATGATATTTCCATTTTCCATCTTTGTTCTAACTTCACATGTGCCTACAAGACTGACAGAGCTGGGGAACACAGCTCTCTCAAGTCAATCCCATCATAATAACAGAGGACTAGGAGAAATATTTTAGATGGAAATTGGGGCCACAGCAGCACTTGACTCTTTTTTTTTTTTTTTTTCTTTTTTTTTTTGTGTGTGTGTCTGAGCTTTGATACTTACTCATGAACTTTGCTTCCTGAGTTTACACCACTCTGCTTCAGCAGTTCCTCTGACATCAATTCTGTCTCCGCCTCTGAACACACTTTTATGTCTTAGCTATTATTCATTGATCTCTCAGGATTCCTCACTCCCTATTCTCTGTCCCAAGGTCTTTGCTTGATTGCTTCCATATTTACACTCGCCACTGACACTAGTATTGCCTTTACTTGCAACTGAGAAGACAGGAGAAAATTAATAGTTGTCAGTAGTCAGTTCTGTTTCTGCTTAAGAGGTAAAATGTTGCAAGAGGTTGTAGCTCCTAATTTAACAATAAGAAAAAAATCATAATTAAAAAAAAAACAACATATGATTGTCTCATCCAAGAGCTAGAGTCACAATGAAACCAGCAAACTGATGATGGTGGGTGACAAAACATGTTGAGGGGAGACGGGACATGTGAACTGTTCCATCTTTGGCAGAATATGAGAGGAAAGGATAAAAGTCATTAAACCGGACAAGAGGGAAACCACTGAAACTTTAACAAATTGATTAAGCTACGTGTGAGCCATGGAACACTTTAGGAGTCCTGAGAATCCCAGACAGAGGAATACACGACCGCTTGCCAGGCCTTTTCCCCAGGACTCCACTGGACACCTATGGAAAGACTGGGAGGCCTGCCTGTGTTCTGAAGGTGCAGGAGGTGCACCTAGAGGGCCCATTGTGCTCGGGGCGAAGGTGTTAACTGACCCTGTTCAGACCCCAGATCTTTCTTTCCTATGAAGAAAGCTACTGGGAAACGAAAGGTGCTGGTGCACAAACCACCTCGGGAACTTTTCCATTGGAATCTGAAGCTCATCCCCTTAGCAGAGGGCTGGGACAGCCAGAAGCAAGAGGCAGACCACTTCTGACTGGTGGGTGGAAGGTTTAATACGCAAGGTATCTACATTGCAGAGGCTGGTCTTGGGGGTTTCCAGGAGGCTCAGCATTAAAGAATCCACCTGCATTGCAACACCTCAGGAGACTCGGTTTGATCCCTGAGTCAGGAAGATCCCCTGGAGGAGGGTATAGCAACCCACACCAGTATTCTTGTCTGTAGAATCCCATGGACAGAGGATCCTGGCAGGCTACAGTCCATAGCGTAGCAAAGAGTCAGATAAGACTGAAACAGATTAGCATGCATGCATGCAGTCTTCTCTTGGGTAGCTGCAAGATGAGTACATCTCTGCACCTGCTCAGCAGAATCTTAAAAGTTTACAGAGAGGCATTTAAAAAATTATTTTTATTGGTGTATAGTTAATTTACAATGTAGTGTTAGTTTCAGGTGTATAGCAAAGTAAACCAGTGATATCAGTTATATAATATATAAATATAGTAGTAGTTCAGTCTCTAAGTCTTGTCCAACTCTTGCGACCCCATAGACTGTAGCCTGTCAGGATCCTCTGACCATGGGATTCTCCAGGCAAGAATACTGGAGTGGGTTGCCATTTCCTTCTCCAGGGGATCTTTCCAACCCAGGAATCAAACCTGGGTCTCCTGCATTGCAGGCAGATTCTTTACAGACTGAGCTACCAGGGAAGATCAAAAAATACAATATTTCCAACCATTATACAAACTGTATGGGAAAGTCACTCAGTTGTGTCCAACTCTTTGCAACCCCATGGACTATATAGTCCATGGAATTCTCCAGGCCAGAATACTGGAGTGGGTAACCTTTTCCTTCTCCAGGATTTCTTCCAAACTCAGGGATCAAACCCAGGTCTCTAGCATTGCAGGTGGATTCTTTATCAGCTGAGACACAAGGGAATCCCATGTGTGTGTGTATATATATACATACATGTATAAAAACATAGTAAAATAGTGAAATACTCTTCTATAGATTCTTTTCCCATATAGGTCATTACAGAGTATTCAGCAGAGCTCCCTGTGCTATACAGGAGGTCCTTATTGGTTATCTATTTTATATATGGTAGTGTAACTGGACAACTGAATTCAGTCACGTATTGTTGTTCAGATATTCTCAATAGCACCTCACTATCTCAACCTTTTTGCATTTCTTTTTCTTGGGGTTGGTCTTGATCACTGCCTCCTGTACAATGTCATGAACCTCCATCCAAAGCTCATCAGGCACTCTGTCTATCAGATCTAATCCCTTGAATCTGTTTCTCACTTCCACTGTATAACTGTAAGGGACTAGGCTATATGAATGGTATAGTGGTTTTCCCCACTTTCTTCAACTTAAGTCTGAATTTTGGCAATAAGAAGTTCATGATCTGAGCCACAGTCAGCTCCTGGTTTTGTTTTTGCTGACTGTATAGAACTTCTCCATCTTTGGCTGCAAAGAATATAATCAATCTGATTTCAGTGTTGACCATCTGGTGATGTCCATGTGTAGAGTCTTCTCTTGTGTTGTTGGAAGATGGTATTTGCTATGATCAGTGCATTCTCTTGGCAAAACTCTATTATCCTTTGCCCTGCTTCATTCTGTACTCCAAGGGAAAATTTGCCTGTTACTCCAGGTGTTTCTTGACTTCCTACTTTTGCATTCCAGTCTCCTAGGATGAAAAGGACATCTTTTTTGGGTGTTAGTTCTAGAAGGTCTTGGAGGTCTTCATAGAACCATTCAATTTCAGCTTCTTCAGCATTAGTGGTTGGGGCATAGACTTGGATTACTATGATATTGAATGGTTTGCTTCGGAAACTAACAGAGATCATTCTGTTGTTTTTGAGATTGCATCCAATTACTGCATTTCAGACTCTTTTTTGACTATAATGGCTACTTGATTTCTTCTAAGGGATTCTTGCCCACAGTAGTAGATATAATGGTCATCTGAGTTAAATTCACCCATTCCAGTCCATTTTAGTTCACTGATTCCTAAAATGTCAATGTTCACTCTTGCCATCTCCTGTTTGACCACTTCCAATTTGCCTTGATTCATGGAGCTAACATTCCAGGTTCCTATGCCATATTGCTCTTTACAGCATCGGACTTTACTTCCATCACCAGTCACATCCACAACTGGGTGTTGTTTCTGCTTTGGCTCCGTCTCCTCATTCTTTCTAGAGTTATTTCTCCACTCTTCTGCACTAGCACATTGGGCATCTATTGACCTGGGGAGTTCATCATTCAGTGTCATACCTTTTTTCCTTTTCATACTGTTCATGGGGTTCTCAAGGCAAGAATACTAAAGTGGTTTGTCATTCCCTTCTCCAGTGGACCATGTTTTGTCAGAACTCTCTGCCATGATCCGTCTGTCTTTGGTGGCCCTACAAGGCATGGCTCATAGTTTCATTGAATTAGACAAGGCTGTGGTCCATGTGATCAGATTGGTTAGTTTTCTGTGATTGTGGTTTTCAGTCTGTCTACCCTCTGATGGAAAAGGATAAGAGGCTAATGGAAGCTTCCTGATTGGAGAGACTGAGGGGGAAAATGGGTCTTGTTCTGATGGGCGGGGCCATGCTCAGTAAATCTTTAATCCAATTTTCTGTTGAAGGGTGGGGCTGTGTTTCCTCCCTGTGGCTTGACCTGAGGCCAAACTCTGGTGGAGATAATGAAGAGCCTGCTAGCTTTCCTTTGTATTTGCTCAATCCTTTGTTCTGTGAGCAGGCCAGATTGTGCATTAGGTTGTTAGGTTAGAGTCTTTCACTTCGAAGTTCTCTTTTCTGCAGTTAGGCCTGTATGTTATAGGTTTTTTCTTTTTTTCTCCTGGTTATGTTGCCCTCTGATATTCCAAAACTCCCCACAGACTCCCCTGTGAGAGGGTTTCCTACTGTGTGGAAATTTCTCTTCCCTCACAACTCCCTCCCCATGATATGTCTCTGTCCCTAACTCTTATGTCTTTATTTTTGTCTTCTATATTTTGTCCTACCTCCTTTCGAAGAGAATGGGCTGCCTTTCTGGATGCCTGGTGTCCTCTGCCAGCATTCAGAAGTTGTTTTGTGGAAGTTGCTCAGCATTGAAATGAGCATTACAAATAGCTGAGAAAATAAGAGAAGCAAAAGGCAAAGGAGAAAAGGAAAGATATACTCATTTGAAAGCAGCGTTCCAGAGAATAGCAAGGAGAGATAAGAAAGCCTTCCTCAGTGATCAATGCAAGGAAATAAAGGAAAGGAATAGAATGGGAAAGACTAGAGATCTTTTCAAGAAAATTAGAAATAACAAGGGAATATTTCACGCAAAGATGAGCACAATAAAGGGCAGAAATGGTATGGACCTAACAGAAGCAGAAGATATTAAGAATAGGTGGCAAGAATACACAGAAGAACTATAAAAAAGATCGTTAGGACCCAGATAACCACAATAGTGTGATCATTTACCTAAAGCCAGACATCTTGGAATGTGAAGTCAAGTGAGTCTTAGGAATTATCACTTTGAACAAAGCTACTGGAGGTGATGGAATTCCAGTTGAGCTATTTAAAATCCTAAAAGATGATGCTGTGAAAGTGCTGCACTCAAAATGCCAGAAAATCTGGAAAAGTCAGCAGTGGCCACAGGACTGGAAAAGATCAGTTTTCATTCCAATCCCAAAGAGAGGCAAGGCCAAAGAATGTTCAAACTATCACACAATTGCACTCATCTCACACGCTAGCAAAGTAATGCTCAAAATTCTCCCCAGGCTTCAACAGTACCTGAACCATGAACTTCCAGATGTTCAACCTGGATTTAGAAAAGGCAGAGGAACCAGAGATCAAATTGCCAACATCCGTTGGATCATCGAAAAAGCAAGAGAGTTCCAAGAAAACATCTACCTCTGCTTTATTGACCATGCCAAAGCTTTTGACTGTGTGGATCACAACAAACTGTGGAAAATTCTTAAAGAGATAAGAATACCTGACCACCTGATCTGCCTCTTGAGAAACCTGTTATCAGGTCAGGAAGCAACAGTTAGAACTGGACATGAACAACAGACTGGTTCCAAATAGGGAAAGGAGTACGTCAAGACTATATATTGTCACCCTGCTTATTTAACTTATATGCAGAGTACCTCATGAGAAATGCCAGACTGGATTAAGCACAAGCTGGAATCAAGATTGCCACGAGAAATATCAATAATCTCAGATAAGCAGATGACACCACCCTTATGGCAGAAAGCAAAGAAGAACTAAAGAGCCTCTTTATGAAAGAGGAGAGTGAAAAAGTTGGCTTAAAATTCAATTTTCAGAAAACTAAGATCAATCATGGCATCCTGTCCCATCATTTCATGGCAAATAGGTGAGGAAACAATGGAAGCAGTGAAAGACTTTATTTTTTGGAGCTCCAAAATCACTGCAGATGGTGAGTGCAACCATGAAATTAAAAGATACTTGCTCCTTGGAAGAAAAGCTATGAGCAACCTAGACAGCACTTTCAAAAGCAGAGACATTGCATTACCAGCAAAGGTCCATCTAGTCAAAGCTATGGTTTTTCCAGTAGTCATGTATGGATGTGAGAGTTGGGTTATACCGAAAGCTGAGGAATGAAGAATTGATGCTTCTGAACTGTGGTGTTGGAGAAGACTCTTGAGAGTCCATTGGACTGCAAGGAGATCCAACCAGTCCATCCTAAAGGAAATCAGTCGTGAATATACATTGGAAGGACTGATGCTGAAGCTGAAACTGCAATACTTTGGCCACCTGATGTGAAGAACTAACTCATTTGAAAAGACCCTGATGCTGGGAAAGATTGAAGGCAGGAGAAGGGGCTGACTGAGAATGATGGTTAAATGGCATCACCGACTCAATGGACATGCGTTTGAGTAAACTCTGGGAGCTGGCGATGGACAAGGAGGCCTGGTGTACTGTAGTCCTTGGAGTCACAAAGAGTCAGACAAGACTGAGGGACTGAACTAATTATCTCAAGCCTAGGTCTTCGGCATAGCTCCCACTGTCAATGAATGGTAGGCAGACTGTCCATTCCTAATATGGGCAAGTAGATTAGGAGCCTCTGATTGCCCAGTTTTGGCTCTAAAGAAGACCACAATAGTCACATCTTCTTGATGACCTCCTTCAGCAGGGGGAAGCATTTCACCCCCACTCCTGTCATCAGACACAAATTAGCTGCCTGTGGGTGAGGGCTAAGAATTCTGCCACCAGACTTCATGCTGTAACTGACATTAGCATGCTCCCACAACACAAATCTGGTAACTTGTTCTGATTTCTCTTTCCCCCTGAAATTAAAGGAGCTCTGCTGCTCCCGTTTTTGAGGAAAGGAGCCTTTTTTTAAGAAATGATTTTTCTTTTGGTAAATATTTCTCTTTCTCCAGATAAATTCCTCTGTTTAAGGATATAGCTACTCTTTTCATTGCTGCCATTTTTGACATTGTGAGTTTAGTAACATGTCTTTCCTGAGATTCCAACAGATTCTCATCCTCACTGTTATTTCTAGACTATTGTGACATTTTGTGCTTGACAATAGTTATCTTGGGCCTTGTTGACTTCAGGATGGAAAAAACATTTGTATCGTATATCCTTGGTTTTTTCTGTTCTCTGTGTTGCCAATCCTACATGCAAAAACATTGCTTTGATATTTCCAGAAATCTTCATATCATCTAAATTACCTTAATAAAACAAATGCATATGGTAAAAAGACATTTTATGAATAATTTGACAAATGAGGTTCTGAATATAGCATTTCTTATGGATAGTTTGCACATTAGTTATCATTCTTTGATTAATTTTTTCTTTGGGAAAAACATGGGATAATCTCCCCTAGATGATTATCTTTTAGAATTGAAACCATCTATTTTTCTTCCTTGTTTATTTTTTAAAGCATTTCAATGTGCTTCATTTCATTGTTTTTTTTCCCTTATTTCCTTAGCAATATTTCCCTTAAATTATAAATCCAGGCATATATCTCTTACTGTTTGTTAAAGGAAAGAAAAGCCATTTCAAAAAGACCTTTTTCTTAATTCTTCTCCTCAAAAAATTTGTTGCCCTTTCTGTTTTAGTTTGTTACCACATTTAAAAAACTTTGACCCAATTTGACATTTTCAATTCCTTTTCTGTTTTCATTCTACTACAGTTAGACTTTCAGCCTCACCACTTGTTATGATTCAAATTATGCTCCCCTAACCCAAACTCATATGTGAAAGTTCACATCTACAGAACCTTCAGTTTAGTTCAGTCAAGTCGCTCAGTTGTGTCCGACTCTTTGCGACCCCATGGACTGCAGCACGCCAGGCTTCCCTGTTCATCACCAACTCCCAGAGCTTGCTCAAACTCATGTCCATCAAGTCGGTGATGCCATCCTGCATCTCATCCTCTGTTGTCCCCTTCTCCTCCTGCCTTCAGTCTTTCCCAGTATCAGGGTCTTTTCAAATGTGTCATTTCTTCACATCAGGTGGTCGAAGTATTGGAACTTCAGCTTCAGCATCAGTCCTTGCAAGGAATATTCAGTGTTGATTTCCTTTGGGATGGACTGGTTGGATCGCATTGCAATCCAAGGGACTCTCAAGAGTCTTCTCCAACACCACTTTTCGTTTGAAAGCATCAATTCTTTGGCCTCAGCCTTCTTTATAGTCCAACTCTCACATCCATACATGACTACTGGAGAAACCATAGCTTTCATTAGATGGACCTTTGTTGGTAAAGCAATGTCTCTGCTTTTTAAAATGCTGTCTAGGTTGTCTTCCAAGGAGCAAGCGTCTTTTTATTTCATGGCTGCACTCACCACCTGCAGTGATTTTGGAGCCCTAAAAATAAAGTCTTTCATTGTTTCCATTGTTTCCTCATCTATTTGCCATTAAGTGATGGGACTAGATGCCATAATCTTAGTTTTCTGAATGTTGAGCCTTAAGCCAACTTTTTCACTCTCCTCTTTTACTTTCATCAAGAGGCTCTTTAGTTCTTCTTCACTTTCTGCCATAAGTGTGGTGTCATCTGCATATCTGAGGTTATTGATATTTCTCCCAGCAATCTTGATTCCAGCTTGTCCTTCATCCAGCCCAGTGTTTCTCATGATGTGCTCTGCATATAAGTTAAATAAGCAGGGTGACAATATACAGCCTTGACGTACTCCTTTCCTACTTAGAACCAGTCTGTTGTTCCATGTCCAGTTTTAACTCTTGCTTCTCGATCTGCATACAGATTTCTCAAGAGGCAGGTCAGGCGGTCTGGTGTTCCCATCTCTTTATGAATTTTCCAGTTTGTTGTTATCTACACAGTCAAAGGCTTTGGAATAGTCAATGAAACAGAAGTAGATGTTCTTGAACTCTCTTGCTTTTTCGATGATCCAACGGATGTTGGCAATTTGATCTCTGGTTCCTCTGCCTTTTCTAAATCCAGCTTGGACATCTGGAAATTCATGGTTCAGGTACTGTTGAAGCCTCGGTTAGAGAATTTTGAGTATTACTTTGCTAGCGTGTGAAATGAGTGCAATTGTGTGGTAGTTTGAGCATTCTTTGGCAGAACCATAGAATGTAACTATATAGAGATAGGGTCTTTGGAGAAGTAATTAAGTTAAAATGAGGCCATTAGAGTGGTCCTCTACCCAATCTGACTTGTGTCCTTGTAAGAAGAAATTAGGACATGGACATGTACAGAGAGAAGACCCTGTGGAAATATTGAGAGAAAACAGACATATGCAAGCCAAGGAGAAAGAAACTAAATCTGCCAGTAAAGTGATCTCAAACTTCTAGCCTCCAGAATTGTGAGAAAATTAAAATTTAAGCATTTTAATGTCAAACACCTTGTCTATTTTGTAATTGTGTGTTAGCAACTTGAATATGCATTTATAAAAAATATAATATTAACTATTAAAGCTACAACTTCAGATTGCTACCAATATTAGCAGCATTTAATGGCTGAGGAAAGTAAGACTTAGAGGAGAATAAATAGCTTGTTAGAGATCACATAGCTAGATGTAGCAGCCTTGAGATTCAAAATGACATATATCTGATGCTAAAATCTGTGACCTTAATCACATGATTTACTGCCTCTGAGTCTCCTGATTTCTGACCTTTTGATAAATTTTACAGTCCCGTTCATCCCTTAAATCTGATATTTGGTGCTATTTTAGCAGGCCTAAGCTTTGGATGTCTATATGATTATGGTGAGGACCTTATGGTCACTACTTCTGCCTTCTTTAATCTCTGTCGTGTTAGATATTCCATTCTTACTCTGCCCCACAAGATCTGGAAATGATTTTCTCTCTACTTTGCAAAAAAGTGTGTCCTTGGGTAAATTATACTCTCTGGGCCTCAATTTCTTAAACTCTCTTTCAGATTTAAAAGTTCAGCAATAATAGTCACAACTCATGTTTCTTTATTGCCTTTCATTTGGGACTTTTGAGTTATCATGATTTTAACTTCAACAATTTAATGTCCCTACTACTAAGACATACTAATCTTGCAAAGAGTTGGGAGATTCCCCACATTGTAGCAGAGCCATTCTTTACGGATTTAGTTATAGCCCATGGCCTCTTCATCAATTAATCAAGTACAACAATGCTTTAATAAGTATTTCCTGAATGTCTCCTATGTGCTAGGGTCTTTGTTAGGTGTTTGGTGTGTGCTGAGATGCTACAGATGATCAATACATAGATGTGGCCATGTGTGTGCATGCTCAGTCACTTCAGTCATGTCCAAGTCTTTATGACCCCATGGACTGTAGCCTGCCAGGCTCCTCTGTCCATGAGATTCTCCAGGCAAGAACACTGAAGTCGGTTGCCACGCCCTCCTCCAGGGGATCTTCCTGAACCAGGAATTGAACCCACATCTCCTGCATTGCAGGTGGATTCTTTACCACTGAGCCAGTGGGGAAGCTCAGATGTGGCCTTAAAGGAGTTCAAAATTGAGTGGGAGATACAGACAAACCTATGATACATCCAGTCAAAGCAACTGATACCAGGGTTAAATCCAATGATACCGGCAACAACAAAATCAGTTGTGGAAATATGGATAAGCATGACTAGAATGGTGTAACTGCTATTTGTTCTGGGTATTTAAGTCCAGGGAGCATCTTTAAAGCTGGTAGAATCCAAAAGTATGAAAAGAAACCAAGAAACAGGGAGGTCCTCCTCTACCATCTGATCTGATTCCTAGAGCAGAATTTCAGACACTCCTCTGGTTTCTGAGTTCACCTTCTTCACAAACCCTGGGATTTCGGTCTTTCTAAGCAAGCTTCAGGCTTGCAATCACCAGCAGGCAGGCAATCTGCTGTTCATTCCTGAAGCTCCAGGGACCTGCCTTCTGCCTGGACTATTTCTGAGCTGCCAAGTTGGCAAGGCATTTGGTTTGCAGGCATGTGGGTCGGGGCAGCCTTCTTAGCAAGATGACCCAGGGGAGGCTTGAGGAATAGAATGTAAAGGAAGCCTCATCAGCAATCACAGCCAAGAAGTCACTCCAAAAGACATAGTTAATCTGTAGCTGAGGAGTGAGGCAGGCTTGGCATTCCTGGAATGTTCTGTTTCAGGTTAGTACCTAGCTGGGATTCCCACGCCCTCAGAGACAGACTACAGGAGAACTGAGGAAGTGTTGTTGATCCTAGAGAGCACTTGAAAATAGAGTAAAGAACAAAAGTATTACATACGCTTCATAAAAGTGCCTTATACTCTACTCTCTTCACAAGAATTAGTTGTCATATGTGTGTGCTCAGTCGCTTCAGCTGTGTCTGACTCTCTGTGACCCCACGGACTGTAGCCCCCCAGGTTCCTCTGTCCATGGGATTCTCCAGGCAAGAATACTGGAGCGAGTTGCTATACCCTCCCTCCAGGGGATCTTCCCGACCCAGGGACTGAACCTGAGTCTCCTGTGTCTCTTGCATTGCAGGCAGATTCTTCACCGCTGAGCCACCGGGGAAGCCCTAGTTCTTGTATAATGCATTATAAACTGTAAAGTCACTTTCCTATGAGAAAAGTAGTAATATTAACACACTGTGAGTGAGGAAATGGAGGTGGGGAGAGGTTCAGCAACCTACCCAGGGTCGTACACGTATCTCAAAGCAGAGCCAGGACGCGCTCACAGGCCTTCTGCTCTCAGGTCTTATGGTTCTTCCACTAGAGGACTTCTCATCCACGGTTAGAGTCTGTGCTATGAGATTGTAGAGGTTGGACGTCCCTTTTTGCCTTCTCCAACTTTGCCACACTTAGTTTCTGAGTTACTGCCTGCTCAGCAAAGATGAGCCCTACCCACATGGAGGAGGGTTTAAGATGAATGTGTAAAGAAGATGCGTTAATATATATATTTGTATGAATATATATATATGACATATGACATATAAAATGACATCTTAGATGCATGGAATATCATCAAAATATATTACATGATATGCCACAGGGTATGTTCAAAGGATATTTGAATAATTTGGAGTCTATTTTGGAAACCTTTGCAAAGTTAAGGATGTTATTCTATTTTGGGCAAAAACTAATGTGGCTGCACACTTCTGTACTATACATACGTGAGTGTGTGTGTGTGTGTGTGTGTGTGTGTGTGTAGTATGGACTTCCCTGGTGGCTCAGTGGTAAAGAATCACCTGCCATTGCAGGAGACCTGGGTTCAATCCCTGAGTTGGGAACATCCCCTGGAGAAGGAAATGCCACCCACTCCAGTGTGCTGGCCTGGGATCCCATGGACAGAGGGGCCTAGCAGGCTACAGTCCATGGAGTCACAAAAGAGTTGGATACAACTTAGCAACTGAACAAAATGTGTAGTATACACACAATGGAATATTACTCAGCCATAAAAGAATGAGATAATGCCATTTGCAGCAACATGGATGGACCGAGATTCTCATACTACATGAACTAAGAGATAAACATATGATATAGCTTACATGTGGAATCTAAAAAAAAAGATACAAATGAATTTATTTACAAAATAAACTCACAGAGATAAAAAATGAACTTATGATTATCTAAGGACAAAGGAGATGAGGAATAAATTAGGAGTTGGATTTAAAATATACACACTACCATATATAAAATAAACAAGAACCTATTGTATAGCACAAGGAACTACACTCAACATTTTGTAATAACTATAATGAAGAAGAATGTAAAGATAATATATACATTTATTTTTCAGTTATATATATATGTATAAAACTAAGTCACTTTGCTGTGCATCTAAACTTAACATTGTAAATCAATTATATTTCAGTGCAATTTTTAAAAAGAGAGAATCAGTTAAAACTGCAGGCTCAAGCTTCTGGGCACTCTAAACTGCAACCTTTATTCCAAATATTTGGCCTGGTTTTTGTTACCCTTCACATCTCCCATTCCTCACTGTCTAGCCTCCACTTGCCCTGCACCCTTCCCCCACCCTCACACTCCCCCTGTTACCCCACACCCTGTCCAGTTTGAGGTTGCTAAATTTTTCACCGTCTAATTCTGCTTAGTTGACTGGCCTCCTGCTGCAATAACCACGCTGCTTGACTAGGGCTCAAGATAACCACCTATTCTGTTAGCTCCTGTTCTTATGTTGGGGTAAGATTAGATACTTTCTATATATCGACATATACTTCTGTTCTCCAAACACTTTATGAAGCAGTAAATAGCACAGGATGAGAACATGGGTTCATATCCTGACAGGTTACTTAACCTTTCTGTACTTCAGTCCTATTGTCCCTAAGATGGGGATGATAATGGCACTTAACTGGTAGGACTGCTGTAACTATTAAATGGGTCAGGCCATGGATGCCCTGAGCATTTGGTGCACAGTATGCACTCACATCTTAAATCTTAAAAGATGATGCTATTAAAGTGCTGCACTCAATATGCCAGCAAATTAAACTGGAAAAGCTCAGCTTTCTTTCCAATTCCTAAGAAAGGCAATGCCAAAGATTGTTTAAACTACCACACAATTGCGATCATCCCACACACCAGCAAGGTAATGCTCAAAATTCTCCATGTCAGTCTTCAACAGCATGTGAACCGTAAACTTCCAGATATTCAAGCTGGATTTTAAAAAGGCAGAAGAACCAGAGATCAAATTGCCAAAATCTGTTGGATCATTGAAAAAGCAAGAGAGTGCCAGAAAACATCTACTTCTGCTTTATTGACTACACCAAAGCCTTTGACTGTGTGGATCAAAACAAACTGTGGAAAATTCTGAAAGAGATGGGAATACCAGACTACCTGACCTGCCTCTTGAGAAATCTGTATGGCAGTTAGAGGCAACAGTTAGAACTGGACATGGAACAAAAGACTGGTTCTAAATAGGAAAAGGAGTACATTAAGGCTGTATATTGTCACCCTGCTTATTTAACTTATATGCAAAGTATATCATGCAATATGTTGGACTGGATGAAGGACAAGCTGGAATCAAGTTTGCTGGGAGAAATATCAATAACTTCAGATATGCAGATGATACCACACTTATGGCAGAAAGCAAAGAAGAGCTAAAGAGCCTCTTGATGAAAGTGAAAGAGGAGTGTGAAAAAGTTGCCTTAAAACTCAACACTCAGAAAACTAAGATCATGGCATCTGGTCCCATCACTTCATGGCAAATAGATGGGGAAACAGTGGAAAGAGTGACAGACTTTATGTTTTTGGGCTCCAAAATCACTGCAGATAGTGAGTGCAGCCATGAAATTAAAAGACACTTGCTCCTTGGGAGAAAAGCTATGACCAAGGTAGACAGCATATTAAAAAGCAGAGACATTACTTTGCCAACAAAGGTCCATCTAGTCAAGGCTATGGCTTTGCCAGTAGTCATGTATGGATGTGAGAGTTGGACTATGAAGAAAGCTGAGTGCCAAAGAATTGATGCTTTTGAACTGTGGTGTTGGAGAAAACTCTTGAGAGTCTCTTGGACTGCAAGGACATCCAACCAGTCAATCCTAAAGGAAATCAACACTGAATATTCCCTGGAAGGACTGATGCTGAAGCTGAAACTCCAATGCTTTGGCCACCTGGTGAGAAGAGACTCATTGGAAAAGACGCTGATGCTGGGAAAGATTGAAGGCGGGAGGAGAAGAGGACGGCAGAGAATGAGATGGTTAGATGGCATCAGTGACTCGATGGACACAAGTTTAAGCAAGCTCCGTGAGTTGGTGATGAACAGGAAAGCCTGGCGTGCTGCAGTCCATGGGGTCGCAGAGTTGGACATGACTGAGCAACTGAAGAGAACTGAACTGAAGCACTCACATTGCGCTTTCCTAGTGTCTCAAATGGTAAAGAGACAGCCTGCAATGCAGAAGACTCGAGTTCAGCTGTGGTTTCAGTATTTTATTTGGGTTTTAACAATGACCTATTTCCTGAAGTTTCTGAGTTTTTGTAGTTTTGTTTCTCATGAATTGAAATGTTCCACTACCAAACTTCACAAGTCAAAATCTTACTCATTCTTCATAAAGTCACCAGTCATAAGAGAATTTCAAACAGTAGAATCTAACAACCACTCATTGACTCTCCGCTCTGTGCCTGGTAGGCTGCTAGGCTCTGCAGACCAGCGGTTGAGGAGGACCATCTTGTGGCCCCTACTTCCTTGATGCTCTTCTCTTCGCTCTCATGTACTCTGGCCTGCTAAACCACGACCCCTGCAGAATGTACATTTTCTTTCATGTTACTCAGTTTTTACATATCTGGATCTGCGGCATTAGGTGGGGAGGAATAGTGTTAGTGACTTCTGCATCCCACTGGCCTAATATATAATACAGTACACAAAGCAGAGAGAGGATTTACTGTTTGCTGAATTAACAGCTGAATGAATGCATGCATGCAGAGATATACTTGCTTTTGTCCACTTGAGACCTCCTGAGCAATGAGGTATTAAGGAAAAGGAAGTATTTCTAAAGCTCTCCCTCTGTTTCTCCGACAGTTATCCATAGAGTACCCTCAGGCATCAATGTTCATCTTCCTTCTGGAGGAATTTTTGAGCATAAACGTTCCAGATTTCATAGCTAAAAACATCAGCTTGGCTTGATGGGTTCTATAGTCTCAGGTTGCTTTAAAGTTTCAAATGTCTTTGTCTTTAGCCTACCCAAAATCTGATCTTCTTAGAGAAAAATAATAAACAACATTCCAAACTATTCACTTTTTTTAGGGAATCACTCTTCAATCCTTCTTCTTTTGAGAAAGTTTTTTACAGATCTGAGATAGCATAGAGTTCCTTGTCAGACCTTAATCTTTATAGCAGAGAAAAATAATTTATACTATAAATTGGACTTATCTATTTGCCAGTTACCCTATTAATCATAACTAAAAGCATGATTACAATGTCACTAAGAAACCCGCTAAAGCCCTGTAATTGTCGTAATGCATTCTACTATCATCTCTTCAAAAGCACATTATCCAGATGACTGTAAAGTCCAGAAAGAACCAAGGAGTTTTAGAACAATCCGTTCTTTTGACAAAGAAGAAAACTGAAGAACAAAGAGTTCAAGACTCTGAAGCTGTAAACAATGAATATGAAAAACTATATAAAAGGTCATATATTAACTTCTGAATACCAAGAAACATACCATTAATACTTAAATGACAATTAACAACTGCAGAAAATATTCGTAAGGTTAATGACAAAAAAGACCAACTAAGAAATTATGAGGAGCCTGTACAATTCAATAATAAAATGACAAGTTAACCTAATATAACATAGCAAAGAATGTAAATAGACAGGCATAGGAAACAGAAAATACAGATAAATATTTTCCCACTTTTTGGAGTCAAAAGATTAATAAGTTTGAGAGCAGCCAGTGCAAATGAGAGTCCAGGTTGGCCGACACACTTTCTCTGTTTGTGAAAATGTGTAAATGGCTTGCACAACCAGTTCTGGATGGCAATTTGAAAATACTGACAAATTTTAAATGTATTTAACCTCTTACCTTTCAATTCCAATATGAAAAATCTATTCTTATCTATACTCACAAATGTCCAAAATCATACATATATATGATTTAAATTTTTATAAATATATATTATATTAAACAATATATGTATATTATTTTACCAGAAAAAGACAGAAAAAAAAGAAACAATCAAAATGCCTGTTAATAAGTGATTGTTGTTGTGTTTAGTTACTAAGTCATGTCTGACTCATTTGCAACCTCATGGGCTGTAGCCCACCAGGATTCTCTGTCCAGAAGGTTTCCCAGGAGTTCCCAGGCAAGAACACTGGAGTGGGTTGCCATTTCCTTTTCCAGGGGATCTTCCTGACCCCGGGATTGAATCTGATTACTAAAGAATGTTGCATCCAATACAATGGAATTCTATTTTTTAAAAAATATTTTATTGAATCACTTAAAGATAAACAATGACTAGATTAACACTGCATGTTAATAACATCTTTTTAGAAATTAATTTATTTATTTTAATTGGAGGCTAATTACTTTACAATATTGTAGTGGTGTTTGCCACTACATGGTTTTTGCCATGACTTCTTAATTTCATAATGAAATTAGTGCTGACCTTGTGGAGTCCCTAGAATCTGTCTTAAAGTGCCATTGTGTTCCAGGATATGAAGGAGTTAATGAAGGATAAAATTTGGAAAGTGAATTTTATTTATAATGCCTAAGTTTGAAAAATAAGTTATAAAATTTTTTAAAACCTTAAAATGGTCTCAATTTTGACAGACTTCTTTACTTATTTATTTATTTATTCACTGGTTTATTGCTTACAACCTTTGCCTACAATATAAAGGATTATTTATTTATTTATTTTATAAAGGATTTTTTAAAAAACCTTTCTAGATAGCAGATATTTTGTGTCTAACTAGAAGAATTTCCTGAGATTTATGTAGCCTTTACTATAATCTTGATTGTTTAAGAGAGAAAAAAAGCAAAGGTTTCTTGTTCCTCACTTATAAAAGAATGAAGATTCTTTACAATCCTGCTACCTTATTTTTAAAATTTTAAAATGTTTTATTGACACTTTGATTAAAAATATGAAATTTTATTTCTCAGCCATTCATAATCCTACTTACTCGGGACCTGCCTTGCTCAAATCAGATCCTCCATATAGAAAATGTGAAATAAATCTTGTAGAATATCTTTTAAATTACCTTCGTGATTTCTTAGAGGGTTCTCAGAAAATAACAAAGTTTTGTTGCTTCACCTTACAAGAAGAGAGATGCTAGAAATACTTAGGCTCGTTCATTAGTTATGTTTGATGAGTTACAGGAGAAACATTCTCAAATAAGGAGCTGAGTAGGCGGCTGCTGCTGCTAAGGCTTCAGTCGTGTCTGACTCTGTGCGACCCCATAGGCGGCAGCCCAGCAGGCTCCTCCATTCCTGGGATTCTCCAGGCAAGAACACTGGAGTGGGTTGTCATTTCCTTCTCCGACTCAGGCTACCTTGGTTAAATTGGTCTAAGTCAATGCCATTCACTTTTTCGAACTTCTGGGCTTTATGACAGTTTCCTAGAGATTCATCAATGCCTCACTGTCCATGTCACATTTCTGATTATCAGAGTCTTGACGGTGTATTGCTTGATATTAGGCAACAACAGTATATTGTGACCAGCCATAATTTCAGTTATCTAAAGTGTTAGGAAGGCTACAACCATACTTAGGTCTTTTTAAAGACTTTTTTGAAAGAGAAGTTTTAGGCTTACAACAAAATTAAAGGAAGACACAGATTTCCCAATATCCCCCCCTCCACCACAGACATATAACCTCCCCCTCATCAACATCCCCCACCAGAGTGGTGCATTTGTTACAACTGATGAACCTACAATGTCATTCCGCAGTCAAGGAAAGTCCGTAGGTGTCCTTAGGGTTCACTCTTGGCCTCGGGCGTTCTATGGGTTTGGATAAACGTATGACATAAGCATCATTATGCTATCATACAGCATTTTCACTGCTCTGAAAATCCTGTGTTCTACTTGTGCTCATTCCAGCTGCTCTCAGCCCTGACAACAACTTATCATTTCATAATCTCCATTGTATTGCTTTTTTGAGAATGTTCTATAGTTGGAATCATAAAATACATAGCCTTTGCAGGTTGACTTCTTTTGCTTAGCAATGTGCATTTAGGTTTCTTCATGTCTTTTCATACCTTGATAGCTCATTTCTTTTTAACACTGAATAATATATTATTGTCTGCATTTATTTATCCATTCACCTATTGAAAGACATTTTGTTTGCCTCCAAATTTGGAAGTTGGAAGTTGCTATACACATCTATGTTCAGGATTTTATGTGCTTCAGTCCTTCGTGTAAATACCAGGAAGCATGTTTATTAGATCCTATGGTAAGAGTATTTTTAATTTATGAGAAGCTGCCAAACTGTCTTCCAAAGTGGCTTGCATAATTTTGCATTTCCACCAGCAATGACTGAGAGTTCTCATAGCTCCATATCCTAACCAGCATTTGATGTCAGATGCTCCCAGTTCTTATCAGCATATAGTGGTATCTCTGAGTTATTATTTGCATTTCTCCAATGACATATGACATGGAACACTTTTTCATGTGTTTGTGTGCCATTGTATATCCTCTTTGGTGAAGTGTCTGCTAAGACTTTGACCCATTTTTCACTTGGGATCATTTTCTTATTGTTGAGTTCTAAGAATTCTTTGTGCATTTTACATAATTGTATTTTACCATATGTGTGTTTTACAAATATTTTCTCCCAATCTGTGGCTTACAATGAAATTCTATGAAGCCTTTAAAAGGAAAGAGATAGATCTGTATGTACTGATATAGAAATATACCTGATACAGATTATTAAACAGAGGGAAAAGTACAGAATCAAGACAACTTTGCGCATATAAGACAAACATTTTTCTTTCTGGAAATACCAAAGAAAAATGGTGATGTGAAACTTCTCTTACTTTGCTAATTTGTTCCTTTCTCTACTTTTTAAAATTTTCTAAACATTTAAAATTTATTTATTCTACTTAGATGGTAGTATAGACTTTAGGCAATTTTCCTCAATTTTCTTATTCCTCAGGTTGTGAGTGTGGTTTAATTTAAAATTAAAGAAAAACTAACATATTTTAATAGAGTTTTAAAGGAAGTCCTTCAAGGGAATCAAGAACATGCCAGTTTCCCCAAATTTGACCCTAGCTTTCTCAATTTTTGCTTTGGAAAACTATTCTCCAGCCAGCCAGGCCAAATACCTGTTTGCTTTCCTCTATCTTACAATTTATCTATTTTGTTTCCTTAGTATGACATACATTTCCTTACCTTTCTGTCATGTCTATAATTTCTCCTTATCTTTAAGAATCAGTCTAAGCATAGTCTTATTTAGAAAGCATTTTAATTTTTAGGACAAAGTTAAGTTCTTCCTTCTCTGGATTCACATACCTCTTACATTTCTTTCATGGGCTTTCTGGGCAGTTCAACCATAAAGAATTCGCCTGCAATGCAGGTGACAGTGTTATATTGCTATGTGTTTTTGTCTCCTGTCTTTTTGAAGGATTTTAAAGAAGGTTGAGAGCCAAAGAACTGATGCTTTCAAACTGTGGTACTGAAGAAGAGTCTTGAGAGTCTCTTGGTCTGCAAGGGGATCAAACCAGTCAATCTTAAAAAAATCAACCATGAGTATTCATTCAAAGGACTTATGCTGAAGCTCCAATATTTTGGCCACCTGACGCAAAGAGCCAATTCACTGGAAAAGATCTGATGATGGGAATGATTGAGGGAAGGAGGAGAAGGAGGCGACAGAGGATGAGATAGTTGGATAGCATCACTGACATGAGTTCGAGTAAACTCCAGGAGACAGTGAAGGACAAGGAAGCCTGGTGTGCTGCAGTCCATGGGGTTGCAAGGAGTTGGAACAACTTGGCTATTAAACAACAACAAAGCATCTGGAAGTGAGGCTTTTTTATTCGTACCAATAGATAAAAAGGCACAGTTACTGGCATAGTATCTAGAATACAGTAAAAACTTAAAATGCTTGATGAATGAGTGAATTTTTAATGAAAATGATTTATCCTCAATCTAACAGTAGTCAAGTCAAGTCAAGTCTAGTCAAGGCTATGGTTTTTCCAGTACTTATATATGGATGTGAGAGTTGGACTATAAAGAAAGCTGAGCACTGAAGAATTGATGCTTTTGAACTGTGGTGTTGGAGAAGACTCTTGAGAGTCCCCTGGACTGCAAGGAGATCCAACCAGTTCATCCTAAAGGAAATCAGTCCTGAATATTCATTGGAAGGACTGATGCTGAAGCTGAAACTCCAGTACTTTGGCCACCTGATGCAAAGAGCTGAGTCATTGGAAAAGACCCTGATGCTGGGAAAGATTGAAGGCAGGAGGATAAAGGGACAACAGGGGATGAGATGGTTGGATGGCATCACCAACTTGATGGACATGAGTTTGAGCAAGCTCTGGGAGTTGGTGATGGATAGAAAGGCCTGGCGTGCTGCAGTCCATGGGGTCGCAAAGAGTCAGACGGGACAGAGCGATTGAAGTGAACTGAACTGAACTGATGTCTTTATTTGCCCAATAATGGTACATTTTGGTGGTAACCTAATTGGTCACTGGAATCTTCTCACTTTCTCTACACATGTGCCTTGAGGCATATTTCCTTGTTTTTGGACCCTAAGCTTCCATTTTTTTCTTCAGTTCATATTTAAAACTTGTGCCTGGTTTTAGTGAGTAAGAGTTATTCTCCCAATCCTGAATACCCTTCTTGTCTTGTAGGCTTCCTGCTCTTCAGAGCGCTATTCATATATCATCCTGTAATGAATTATAAAATACTATAGCTGTTTACTTGCTTGTATTTCCCACTAGACTAAGCTTTTTTAAGCCAGTGATCTTGTCTCATTATCCTGTTTAGCCAATGTCAAGAACAAGGTCTAATGGTCTAGAAACATGCTAAATCTTGAAGCAAGTTTATAGCTTTGAATGATTTGTGCTTTACCAGACTGGACTTCTCTGTAGTTTCCTTTGTAGCTATGATGAAAGTAACTTGCTAAGATTTTTTTCATTTATTTATTTATTTGATACAGATTTATTACAGATCTTCTAATTACAAAGTAGACAAAATGTTGTGGGGAAAAAAAACAGATATAATTCAAGATGTGGGTCCTGCCACAGTAGCTCAGAGATTAGTGGTAAAGACAAAGCATGATCAATAAGAAAAGCACACAATCAATAAGAATGATATAAATGATGTGTTCAGAATAAGAAGTAGAGAAAGTGATGTGAGTTAACAGATAGGAGCAGGATTATGCTGGCCATTATTTTAACAACCAGCTCTCTCAGAGTGAAAGTCTTGATTTGTAGCATTTGCCAGTTTCTTGATGTAAATACTCCTACCAATACTGGTTTCTAGCTACGCTTGAGATCACCAAATGCAAAGTTGTGAAAATATGTACATAATTCAACCTTGCTAGTGATTTGGGGCTGACTCCAACATGCCTTTGGATGGGAGAAATGGTTTTAGACAGTCATGGTCTGGTCATTCATCATGGAAGAGCTAAAAATTGAAAATGGTCTTGAAGATTGTGTAGAAATTAGATTAGTCATGGAAAATATGTTCCTGATTTGAATACTGGTAAAAGCAATGCATAGCAGCAGTAATGAGTGTGGAACACTCAGGAAAATGTACTCAGCACACAGTAGGTATTAAACAAATATGTTTGTGAATAATTGAACAGTAGTAAATAGACCATCTGATTGGAAAACGCATCTCTGTACACCGAGAACTAAGAGGACGGCTCAGATGTTGCAGCAATCCACAGGTCTCTATCTTTCTTCATAAAGATGCTTTTCAGAGGAGATGATTGGATGACATCACTGATTCAATGGACATGAGTTTGAGCAAATTATAGGAGATGGGGAAGGACAGGGAAGCCTGGCATGCTGCAGTCCATGGGGTCATAAAGAGTTGGATACAACTGAGCAGCCATAAGATAGGATTAACAGATAATTCTAAGAAAGAAGAAAATTTTAATTTTCAAAGGTGGGAGAGGCTTCTAACCATTGTATATCTTCATAATAGCTTTACCTCCATTAAAAATGCCTCCAAACATTGAATTAAATTATAGCATTTTCTACAAATATAGATCAAGGTGGGCTAGATAAAGATCAACCATATTCTCTCACCTGGCTTATAAATATGGAATTTGGTGGTTGGCAGGAGTCAAGAAATGTTTTTTGTAAAGGACAAGAAACTAGATTTTTTCTATTTTGTGGGCCATATGGTCTTGTTTCAACTCTGCCATTTTAGCACAAAAACAGCCATAGACAACATGTAGATGAATGACTGTGGTTGTGTTCCAATTACATCTTATTTACAAATAAGATAAGGGACAGATATGGCCTAAAAGCCATAGTTTGTGTATTTCTTGCCTGGAGCATCAAGAGATTTAGGAAATTTAGGTTTCTTTAAAGTTCATGGGATGGCACCAAAGATCAAAAAAATGCCGAAAATTCACAAAGATAATATGACATAAAAATGACTCAGTAAACAGGATGAGATGGGGGGAGGCATCACTGACTCAATGGACATGAGTTTGAGCAAACTCCCGGAGACAGTGAAGGACAAGAAAGCCTGGCATGCTGCAGTCCATGGGGTTGCAAAGAGTCAGACAAGGCTGAGCAACTGAACAACAACAGCAAACAGCGTCCAATCTGTGCTGGTAGGGTATTTTCCCAACATTCTTCCTTCTGCCTTGATGTCTAGGTTTGCTGGTTTTGTTGTTATCTGCTGTCATATTTTTGGTGCTTACATACTTTCTTGAAAACTGATTTCTAAATAAAACTTGATATGGGTTATTACTTAATTCTTATAATATTAAAGTTGCCAAGAAAGCAATAAAATCTGCTTCATAATCTTCCAGGCAAATGTTCGCTTACTCATTTGATACTATATCCATGTTCTTGGGAACGTGATTGAGGTGGAGATGGTGACAGCTTCTTCAACCACTCATCCACTGATGGACCCTTACGTTGTTTCCACATCCTGGTTACTGTAAATAATGCTGCTATGAACGTAGGGGTGCCCTTTTCAAGTTAAGTGTTTTGTTTTTTTTGGATACATTCCCAGAGTTGGGACTGCTGGATCATATGGCGGTTGCATTTTTAATTTTTTGAGGCTCTTCCATAGCATTTTCCATAATGGCTATATCAGTTTACAAATTTCACCAACACTGCACAAGGATTCCCCTTTCTCCATATCCAGCCCAGCATTTATCTCTCATCTTTTTGGTGATGGCCATTCTAACAAGCAAGTTTTAATTTGCATTTCGCTAATGACTAGTGATGCTGAGCATCTTTTTATGGACTTGTTGGCTTTTTGTACATCTTCTTGACATCCACTACATTTAAAACAAATAATCACATAATTTATGAAGTGCAACCAACCTGTCAACAAACGCATGATGAAGAAGGAAGATGGGATCATTGGCAGATCCTGGTACCTGGGACATCGTTCCGTTCATGTAGATGTGCAAGGCATTGTGCATACTGCTTTGAGAGGCATCTGCTATCCCAGTAAGCGGATTAGCAAATCCTGTTGGCAAAAAGAAAATTGGGAAAAAAAAAGGAAGTTTATTTTAATGATTGAAAATCTAAGTGAGTTTCTCATTTGGGTTACAACTGCACTTGAAAAATAATTGTCTGATTCAAAACAATAAAGTCAATCATAAAATGCATTCTATATTGGGGTTGTTCATATTCCAGATACGCAGTGAGCATTTAATAAATCTTTGTAGAGTTGAATGGTGCTAATCTGGTCACAATGGACTGATTAGCCAGATGGAATTGGCTAAGCCAGTCTGTGTTCCATCCTGTTGCTTCTGCCTAGGATTCCTCCTTTAGATCCTAAAAAGTAATAAGACCTTTTTGGGATAATCAGCACAGTCACTCTCACTGCAGTCAGCCTTAAAAACATCTTTCCAGCTGTGATGTGTCCTCTTGCTTTCCAGTTCCAGTGGATACTTTTAATTTTTATTTCTGATTCCAGAGGAAAATTAAAACCTGTGATCACTGACATTACAATTCAATCTTTGACAGTCTGGAGGACTTCGGGTAATGTGTTTCATTTTGCAAAATATTTAAAAGTTAATCAGGACTCCATTAAATGGCTCTATTCATTGCACCAGGAATAATAATTATGATAAGAGTTATTTTTTTCTGTATGTTAATTGAGCTAAATGCTTTCTGTGACATAAGTCCTTCAGTCTTTGCAGCAGCTCTGCTGATTAGAAATTATCCCCACTGGAAAGAAGAGAAAAATGAAGCTCAGAAAAGTCCTGAGTTTTCCAAGCTTGCACAAGTAGTAGCCAAGTCGGTATTTTAACCCATATCAGTTAGACGGCAACATCTGAGCTCTTGATATTGTGTTCTCTCCCATATATTACCAGGGAATAGGTGAAGTATGGTATCATTTCAGTGTCCATTCAGGGAAAACACACCAAAAAAAGTAGAACTCAGATATAAAATCAAACAAAGTGGGAGGAACAGAGTTAAACTGGAAATCAGAACCAAGCTGAAGGAAAATGCCAAGGACTTATTGAATTTCAAAATTTAGCATTATCAGGAAAACAGAAACTGTGAGGTTATAATTTTATTTTAAAAGGTAGGATAGAAATAGTGCAGACAATAGGAGGCAGAGGGAAACTAGCTTCCTTTCAAACAGTTAGGATTATTTTGTTGTCAGCTTCATTTTTTAAGTGCAGCTCTTGACTTCTGAGTTCAATGCTTTGTCTTCTCCTACTGTTGTGGCTGACAATATCTCTGCCCCCTCAGCTGATGTTTTCGTTTCCTCCTTTTGAGCTTTTACACTCATTCTCAGAGACAATATCAAACCCAGCTACCTCCGGAAGCTTAACCCAAGACCACACACTTCTCTCTCCCCTCTGACATTGCTTGTGTATGACAACTTTTATGATTGTGTCTGTGTGTGTGAGCTCAGTTGCTCAGTCATGTCTGACTCTTTGCAACCCATGGACTATAGCCCACCAGGCTCCTCTGTCCATGGGATTTTCCAGGAAAGAATATTGGAGTGGGTTGCTGTTTCTTCTCCAGCGGATCTTCCTGACCCAGGGATCAAATCCACATTTCTTGCTTCTCCTGCATTGGCAGGTGGATTCTTTACCACGAGCACCACCTGAGAAGCCCAAGATTGTATATACATGGTTCTTAATATGTGCAGGGATTTTTCTAAAAGCTTAACATGATTATTTTCATGTAACCTTCAGAATGGTTCTACAAATTAGATATCTTCATAATCTCTGTTATGTAAATTTGGATAATGCAGTTTAGAGAGTTTAAGCAAATTGTGTAAGATTAAAAAGCAAATAAGAGAAGCTAAGGTTGGAACACAAACCTGTTTTATTCCAGAACTTAAGCTCTTAAATGCATTGGTTAATTGCTTTTCCTATTAGTAATAAGTCATATATCATGGGGGAATTTCTGTAGAGCAATGGTCTTTAAGCTTCTATCTTTGAGTAGAACAAAATGAAAGCTTTAAAACCATCTTTTAGGTATGCTATCACATATTTTAAGTACTTTCTAAATTTCTTTAATTATAATTGCAAATAATTTTAGAGGAAAAAATTCAGGGGTAGATACTGCAAATAGTATAAATTTTAAAATAAAAATTTGAAATCACTTTATAAAAATGTATCCCAACAAATCATAGAAGAAATCAGAAAAGAAATCAAAATATGTATAGAAATGAATGAAAATGAAAACACAACAACCCAAAACCTATGGGACACTGTAAAAGCAGTGCTAAGGGGAAGGTTCATAGCATTACAGGCCTACCTCAAGAAACAAGAAAAAAGTCAAATAAATAACCTAACTCTACACCTAAAGCAACTAGAGAAGGAAGAAATGAAGAACCCTAGGGTTAGTAGAAGGAAAGAAATCTTAAAAATTAGGGCAGAAATAAATGCAAAAGAAACTAAAGAGACCATAGCAAAAATCAACAAAGCTAAAAGCTGGTTTTTTGAAAAAATAAACAAAATTGACAAACCATTAGCAAGACTCATTAAGAAACAAAGAGAGAAGAACCAAATTAACAAAATTAGAAATGAAAATGGAGAGATCACAACAGACAACACTGAAATACAAAGGATCATAAGAGACTACTACCAGCAGCTCTATGCCAATAAAATGGACAACTTGGATGAAATGGACAAATTCTTAGAAAAGTATAACTTTCCAAAACGGAACCAGGAAGAAATAGAAGATCTTAACAGACCCATCACAAGCAAGGAAATCGAAACTGTAATTAAAAATCTTCCAGCAAACAAAAGCCCAGGACCAGATGGCTTCACAGCTGAATTCTACCAAAAATTTAGAGAAGAGCTAACACCTATCTTACTCAAACTCTTCCAGAAAATTGCAGATGAAGGTAAGCTTCCAAACTCATTCTATGAGGCCACCATCACCCTAATTCCAAAACCAGACAAAGATGCCACAAAAAAAGAAAACTACAGGCCAATATCACTGATGAACATAGATGCAAAAATCCTTAACAAAATTCTAGCAAACAGAATCCAACAACATATTAAAAAAATCATACAACATGATCAAGTGGGCTTTATCCCAGGAATGCAAGGATTCTTTAATATCCGCAAATCAATCAATGTAATACACCACATTAACAAATTGAAAGATAAAAACCATATGATTATCTCAATAGATGCAGAGAAAGCCTTTGACAAAATTCAACACTCATTTATGATTAAAACTCTCCAAAAAGCAGGAATAGAAGGAACATACCTCAACATAATAAAAGCTATATATGACAAACCCACAGCAAGCATCACCTTCAATGGTGAAAAATTGAAGGCATTTCCCCTGAAATCAGGAACAAGACAAGGGTGCCCACTCTCACCACTACTATTCAACATAGTGTTGGAAGTTCTGGCCACAGCAATCAGAGCAGAAAAAGAAGTAAAAGGAATCCAGATAAGAAAAGAAGAAGTAAAACTCTCACTGTTTGCAGATGACATGATCCTCTATATAGAAAACCCTAAAGACTCTACCAGAAAATTACTAGAGCTAATCAATGAATATAGTAAAGTTGCAGGATATAAAATTAACACACAGAAATCCCTTGTTGCAATGGTATTGTTTCCTTAATTTCTCTTTCTGTTTTTTCATTGTTAGTATATAGGAATAAAAGACCTATACATAGAAAACTATAAAACACTGATGAAAGAAATCAAAGAGGACACAAACAGATGGAGAAACATACCGTGTTCATGGATTGGAAGAATCAATATTGTCAAAATGGCTATTCTACCCAAAGCAGTCTATAGATTCAATGCAATCCCTATCAAGCTACCAACGATACTTTTCACAGAACTAGACCAAAGAATTTCACAATTTGTATGGAAATACAAAAAACCTCGAATAGCCAAAGTAATCTTGAGAAAGAAGAATGGAACTGGAGGAATCAACCTGCCTGACTTCAGACTCTACTACAAAGCCACAGTCATCAAGACAGTATGGTACTGGCACAAAGACAGAAATATAGATCAATGGAACAGAATAGAAAGCCCAGAGATAAATCCACGAACCTATGGACACCTTATCTTTGACAAAGGAGGCAAGGATATACAATGGAAAAAAGACAACCTCTTTAACAAGTGGTGCTGGGAAAACTGGTCAACCACTTGTAAAACAATGAAACTAGAACACTCTCTAACACCATACACAAAAATAAACTCTAAATGGATTAAAGATCTAAATGTAAGACCAGAAACTATAAAACTCCTAGAGGAGAACATAGGCAAAACACTCTCTGACATAAACCACAGCAAGATCCTCTATGACCCACCTCCCAGAATATTGGAAATAAAAGCAAAACTAAACACATGGGACCTAATGAAACTTAAAAGCTTTTGCACTACAAAGGAAACTATAAATAAGGTGAAAAGACAGCCCTCAGATTGGGAGAAAATAATAGCAAATGAAGAAACAGACAAAGGATTAATCTCAAAAATATACAAGCAACTCCTGCAGCTCAATTCCAGAAAAATAAATGACCCAATCAAAAAATGGGCCAAAGAACTAAACAGACATTTCTCCAAAGAAGACATACAGATGGCTAACAAACACATGAAAAGATGCTCAACATCACTCATTATTAGAGAAATGCAAATCAAAACCACAATGAGGTACCATTACACGCCAGTCAGGATGGCTGCTATCCAAAAGTCTACAAGCAATAAATGCTGGAGAGGGTGTGGAGAAAAGGGAACCCTCTTACACTGTTGGTGGGAATGCAAACTAGGACAGCCGCTATGGAAAACAGTGTGGAGATTTCTTAAAAAACTGGAAATAGAACTGCCATATGACCCAGCAATCCCACTTCTGGGCATACACACTGAGGAAACCAGATCTGAAAGAGACACGTGCACCCCAATGTTCATCGCAGTACTGTTTATAATAGCCAGGACATGGAAGCAACCTAGATGCCCATCAGCAGATGAATGGATAAGGAAGCTGTGGTACATATACACCATGGACTATTACTCAGCCATTAAAAAGAATTCATTTGAACCAGTCCTAATGAGATGGATGAAGCTGGAGCCCCTTATACAGAGTGAAGTAAGCCAGAAAGATAAAGAACATTACAGCATACTATCACATATATATGGAATTTAGAAAGGTGATAACGATAACCCTATATGCAAAACAGAAAAACAGACACAGAAATACAGAACAGACTTTTGAACTCTGTGAGAGAATGCGAGGGTGGGATATTTCAAAAGAACAGCATGTATACTATCTATGGTGAAACAGATCACCAGCCCAGGTGGGATGCATGAGACAAGTGCTTGGGCCTGGTGCACTGGGAAGACCCAGAGGAATCGGGTGGAGAGGGAGGTGGGAGGGGGGATCGGGATGGGGAATACATGTAACTCCATGGCTGATTCATATCGATGTATGACAAAACCCACTAAAATAAATAAATAAATAAATAATAATTTAAAAAAAAAATGTATCCAGTATAATGGTTTGATATTTGCCATCATCCATATCAAAGTTCCCAAACTCTTTTATTATAGTCTGAAATTTTATAGGATTTCCTTTTTTTTCCACTAGATCTCATGTTCTTGTTCTGTTTTCCCACAGAAGTATGCCAAAATGTTATATACTATGCTTGAAATTTTTTAAAAAAATTCATCAGCCTATCATACTGTTCTGCAACAAAACTAGGTATAGAAGTTAAAATTACCTTTTAAAAACTTCATGTGACAATATAATCTAGATTGTCATTAAAAATTTTAGTAATACATATTTTATTAGAATGATGTAACACTAAATATTTTACAAAATAAGTTATTAAATATAAAAAGTAAAGTTTTATTGAAAATTCATTTCTTAACAATACTTATGAAAGATTGTTATCTAAAAGGGCTTCCTGGTGGCTCAGACAGTAAAGAATCTGCCCGCAACGCAGGAGACCAGGCTCTACTCCTGGGTAGGGAAGATCCTCTGGAGAAGGGATGGCAACCCACTCCAGTATACTTGCCTGGACAATCCCATGGACAGAGGAGCCTGGTGGGGTGCAGTCCATGGGGTCATAAAGAGTTAGACACGACTGAGTGCCTAACATCTCTTAGTTAAAAATTATTGCAGATATCTATAATACCTTGCAATAGTTGTTGCTAGAAAGAATAAGGCTCACCATATTTTCAATTCTAAATTTAAAAAAAATCATTAGTCTTGAAAACTTTATTCTCATAAAAAACTAGATGGTAATAAAAAGACTTTTATAGGAGTTTCACTTAATTATTTAAAGTCTTTTATGCCAAAAATGACACAGCTGATTCAGCATCAAAATAATCTAATCCATCAGTGACAACTCAAACAAAAATTCTTTGATGAAAGTAGCTCTAAGTGCTTTTATTTACAAAGCACTTAACTTTCAAGATACTCGCTACTTTTAGTTAGAGCCATTCATTCCAGCAACACTGGCACCAATATTCTGAGTTCTCTGCTGGTTTAGTACCTCGTATGATTTTCCCTCCTCTGGGAGTGTACTGTGATAAGTATGGATATAGGCTGGAGGTACACCTTTCTTCTGAAAAGTTGAAGGGAGATTAAGCAAGGGTAGGTGGTAAAGAAGAATCTCAGGAGATTTCTCATTCAGAATGAATTTAGTAAAATATATTTGGGAGAAAGATCTGGAAATAAATTTTCTTAAAACTCTCTGTGCCATGTACCTTTTAAAGTGTCTTAGTGAACCTGTCTTGGTGTTTTTTTTTTTTTTTTTTTAGCAATTTGAAGATACTGTTTGTAGAGAAAAGATTTTTGAAGAGCAAACTGGGTTTAAATTCTACGTTTCTTACTTTAAAAAAAGTATTATTTTTCTCAAGTTATGTTTTGTGAGCCTTGTTTTCTTCATTGGTAAAAGAGGGAATAATTAATACCCCTCTCTCATAGCCTCAGTCAGTCAGTTCAGTCACTAAGTCGTGTCTGATTCTTTGCGACACCATGGACTGCAGCATGCCAGGCCTCCCTGTCCGTCAGCAACTCCCGGAGTTTACTCGAACTCATGTCCGTTGAGTTGGTGATGCCATCCAACCATCTCACCCTCTGTCGTCCCCTTCTCCTCCTGCCTTCAATCTTTCCCAGCATCAGGGTCTTTTCCAATGAGTCAGTTCTTCGCATCAGGTGGCCAAAGTATTGGAGTTTCAGCTTCAACATCAGTCCTTCCAATGAATATTCAGGACTGATTTCTTTTAGGACAGACTGGTTGGATCTCCTTGCAGTCCAAGGGACTCTCAAGAGTCTTCAATACCACAGTTCAAAAGCATCAGTTGTTTGGTGCTCAGCTTTCTTTATAGTCCAACTCACACAGTCATACATGACTACTGGAAAAGCCATAGCTTTGACTAGATGGAACTTTGTCGGCAAAGTAATGTCTCTGCTTTTGAATATGTTGTCTGGGTTGGTCATAGCTTTTCTTCCAAGGAGCAAGCATTTTTTAATTTCGTGGCTACAGTCACCATCTGCAGTGATTTTGGAGCCCCCAAAAGAAAGTCTCTCACTGTTTCCATTGTTTCCTCATCTATTTGTGTATTTATCAAACAATTTCTCTCACTTTTACAGCAAGTGTGATGCAATTAGTATAGAATCTAGCACAAGACAAATGCTTCCTGAATAGTACTATCATTTCTGTAAATTTGTTGCATCTGATAAATTGATAAATCCAGAGAGATGCTAACCAAGAATATGGGCCACTCCAACCACAGAAAAACTGCTTTTGCCACAAACTTCCACCCTAAGGATCCATCCCAGCACCAGACACTTCTTGACTCATGACCCCATGAACTGTAGCCCGCCACACTCCTCTGTCCCTGGGATTTACCAGGCAAGAGGACTGGAGTGGGTTGCCATTTCCTTCTCCAGAGGATCTTCCTGACCCAGGGATGAGACCCATGTCTCTTCTGCCTCCTGCATTGGCCGCAGATTCTTTACCACTAGCACCACTCAGGAAACTCCTCCTAAATTCCATTTCTCTACAAAAGCCTGCCTGCTTGCCCTCAGCCAACAATAGATGCGTCAGGGTGATCCTGAAAATTAGATGGCTATTCTAAGCATGTTTTCAGCCAGGCTAGAGCTTCTTTACTCGTTTTTTCGCTAACTTGCCAGATGATGCATCCAGGAAAGTCTCCAATGCTCTTATGAAGGGCATTTGAACGAGAAGCACATGGGGTTTGTCAGAACACATTGTGTTATGTGCTCAGAAATAGTTCAAAGGTACAGGCTGGACAAACACCCAGCCTCTTTGTGATTGGACTCTGTGGGAGAAGGCAAGGTGGGACGTTTTGAGAGAACAGCATCGAAACATGTATATTATCTAGGGTGAAACAGATCACCAGCCCAGGTGGGATGCATGAGACAAGTGCTCGGGCCTGGTGCACTGGGAAGACCCAGAGGAATCGGGTGGAGAGGGAGGTGGGAGCGGGGATCGGGATGGGGAATACGTGTAAATCCATGGCTGATTCATGTCAATGTATGACAAAAACCACTACAATATTGTAAAGTAATTAGCCTCCAACTAATAAAAATTTTAAAAATAGGATATATTGTACAAGACATGGAATATAGCTCATATTTTATAATAACTATAAATGAAAGATAACCTCTGAAAATTGTGAATCAGTATGTTGTACACCTGTAACTTATACAATATTATACAGTAACTATACATCAATTTTTTAAAAAGCCTTAAAAAATGCTCCTCAATTCTTCACTGATACCATCCTGTAAAGATTGGGAGGAGGAAAAATAACATTTCTCTCCATAAAATCTACAAGGGACCTTTAAAAAGCTCTATGCTCCTACTTGTTAAGTCACCAAATTAAGAGAATGTCATGGATGTAAATAATATAAAATGTGAATAAATTATTTTCTACTTCTTCACACAATTCATTTTTTGACTGGTGAATCACCTGGAAAAAATAGAAAAGATAATACCAACATCAGTAGTTTCTCGTGCCAAGATTTTATTCCCTTGTGGAAGAGTGAGTCCAAGAGGAATTCTAAGCACAAATAATAGTAATTTATAGATCAAATTTTTCAAATGTCTTTCATGTACATGATCTCATTTGAATCCCAGGGGTGAATATTATCACTGTCCCAAGTTTTCAGATGAGAAGACTTAAGAGAAGTTAAAAAACACATTTAAATTCAAGCTAGAAACCGAGGCAATCAAGGAATTGACTATGGCTCTGACTGACTTCAAATCCCGTGCTCTTTTCTGCACACTAAAGTGTGGTAGTGTTCACACTGACTTGCTGACACACCTTGAAAACCTTTTATCATGCACTAAGAGATGAATTTAGTGACTTGCTATTTTCACCCGTTGACTATCATCAGCAAGGTGCAGAATGCATTATTGCCTCTCTCTTGTCCAAGGGTTCCCCACGGATGGAAAGTCTAACAAGCCAGCAGGGACCTTGTTAGCAGTCACAAATGCCAAAATGGCTCAAAGTTCTTTGTGAAGGGCAGTGACAGTTGCCCAAATTACTCTGTGTTATGCCTTCAAGTCTGCGTGCTACATTCCTATGGGAAATTAATAAACACTGTTTCAGGCTGATGATAACAATAGGAAATTTCAGCTTGTCACTCCATCTATCTTTCTCTTTCGTTTCTTCCCCAATAGCACTCTGGAGAGTTTTTGTGTTTGTTCGCTTGTTTTTTAATATTGATGCCTATCTTGGAGCCCTGGAGATTCAGATTTAATTGGTACAGAGTGGGACTCAGGCACTTGGAATTTTAAAAACACCCCAGGTAGTTCTAATGTGCAAACAGGGTCAAAATTCAATGATTTAGGCAAAATTGCTCTCTAACCTCTAAACCTGAACTCGCACTACAAAGACTTTACCTCTGAATGTATTATTTCCTTCACCTGAAATATTTTCCTCCTATATTGTGACAGTCTAAAAATGCTTCTGCCTTTAAAATTCCACATCATGAACTTCTACCTTGAAATTTTTTCATATTGATAACTGCTCCAATGTGTACCCATGAAAATGATGTTTTAAAAAATTGAACAACTACTACAAAGCAAGCACTAGGTAGGCGCTTTCACATATATTATCTAATTCAGGATACTCCTTTCTAGGAAGCTGGGCTATAAATGTTACATTTTATCATGCCTGTTGGAGTCTAAAATGTGAAAAAATACATGGTTAAATTTTTGAAACAGAGTACATTGAATTTATTTGATTTAATTTTAAGTGCTTCTCTAACCTATTTTAACATTTCGTAGAGTTTCAGGGATATAACTGAAGGGAAAAAAAAAAACAGAAGATAGAAAAATGTACATTGATGCATGTAAAGATCAAAGGGAAGGGACAGCTGACAGCACCTCCCCCCTCCCCACTCCCCCAGCTATATTCCAGTTCACTCTCCTGGTGCAGCTGTCTTCTGGAGCTATGAAGTACATAGCCTCACAGGGTTACACACAGTGATTTTATGAGGTTGTATTTCATGGTTGAGTACTTTTTAAAAGTTTATAATTTAGATGACTTGCAGCAGAAATATAATACTGTAGATCAAAAAGGATCTTTGGATCTATGCAAGTCCCTAGTTACAATGAAGCATTAACTTTCATTCCAACTCCAAGGTTTCTTACACAAAGTGCTAGCTCTACAGTCATAGATAAAATTAATTAGCATTTATGTTTATTAGAAAATATTTTTAATTTGATTCAGGAAGTCTCTTCAACTATGGGAACAAAGCAATCAAGCAAACACGGTTGTGGGCAATTGTTTACCGTATAATTATTGGATGGCAGTTAAAAGGTCACAGTTCAGATGGTGAAGAATCCGCCTGCAAAGCAGGAGAGCCTGGTTTGATTCCTGGGTCAGAAAGTTCCCCTGGAGAAAGGAGGGGCTACCCACTCCAGTATTCTTGGGCTTCCTTGGTGGCTCAATCACTAAAAATCCACCTGCAGTGGGGAGCCCTGGGTTCGATCCGTGCGTTGGGAAGATCACCTGGAGCGGGCATGGCAACCCACTCCAGTATTCTTGCCTGGAGAATACCCATGGACAGATGAGCCTGGGGGGCTACATACAGTCCATGGGGTCTCAGAGAGTTGGACACGACTGAACAACACAGCATGCACAGCACAAAAGGTCTCAAATGATCCACAAATTATGTAAATTTCTTAGAAATGCAAACACTCAAACCCTACCAAAAACTGTGAATCAGAAAGTCACTGGGGTTCACCATTTGTGTTTTAAAGTCTTTCTGGTGATTCTAATGTACACTAATGTCTGCACTAGAGGACCGCTGTTCTAATTTTCATTGTTTGCCCAAAGACAATGGTGAAACCAGTCAAAATTATAGTCATCTCCATGAACTCAATAAAGAAAGTAGAATTATTTCCTGTATTATCACTTGAAATTGTTTATTGTTTTAAACATCAGACTAATTTCTCCTCTTGGTGACACCAATGTTCATGTGTGTATAAGTATACTTGTGTGTGTGTGTATGTAAAGAAAATGACATGTAATCCTTTTCTTTATATACATATTTACACAGTATACATGTGATTTACATTATCCAGTGATTTTTTTCAACATTTTTTAGATCTTATCTCCAGTTTATAAACATATCTATAAAGTTTTCTTACACATTAATCATAATGGCTCATTATTCATTTACAATTTGCCTGAAGGTTGTTTTAAGGTAAAATTTTAAATGGCATTCCATATTCTTAGACTTGTGCATTCAGGAAAACTCAGGAGTCACAGTAGAATCATTTAGTTCACTAAATGGCACAGATTGAATCAAGCAAAGGTCTTATAGGTAAAGTGTTATTCAAGCTGCCTTCTCTTCCTTGTTCTTACTTATGACTGAATTGATAGTACCACCTACAGTTGGTATACTTCATTAGGTGTGATAAGTCTTTGATAATACATTAATATTAATTCTAACTATTTTTAAAGCAAAGGTAGAGTCACAACCATCTTAGTCTCTGTTTGCCCCAGTCTATTTTGATTTTAGCTCTGAAAGTCCTGGGTCCTAGGTATAGCCAGCTTTATAGGCACTCACCTGAGTGTTCCTCACCCAAACCTATCCATACTTGGTTTAATGCTTTGCCATTCCTGTCTTGAAATTTTTAATAATTTTTTAACAAACTGCTTCATGTTTTCATTTTGTGATATATTCTGGAAATTATATAGTTCATCTTAATTCTGGAAAACCCCATAGTCCTGGGCAAACAAGGATGGTTAGTCACACTGTAAAATTTCTATATATAATATTCCTTCATCAGCTTGATTTGATAGAGCATTTCTATCATACACAAGTCTATTAAATCATTTAAATGTATCCTACAAGCTCATTTATGTCTTTGCTTTTTAATCAGACAAGATCATTTAATGATTTTTCATATGCAAGTCACAGATCGTCTCTATATTTATAATTTTCTATAATGGATATTATAACATTTTGCATAACATGTTAGAGTTCATAAAGCATATTTTTTTCATTTGACATTCCCAGTAATGTACTAGATAAATATTAACCAGATCTCAGAGGAAAAATGAGGGTGGTAGTGGAGAATATGTCGACTTCTACTGTCTGTCAATTTCCATAATGTAAATAATCCCATGATTGTTTCTTTCAAAGTACCAACTGGCTCTCATTGAGTAAAGGGTTGGGAAAAGATATTTTCAACTCTCAAAGCAGATATGAATTAGCACACCCTTGTACGTTCCTCACATAAAGCAGATAGAGTAAAGCTCAGCATGCTTATGCTACAAATAAACTTAGTGAGACTGAAAATCTAGATGACACATTAAAAGTCACATGTCTTCTGAATGGCTAATTCCAAAATTGTATCAATCATCTCATTTCAAATCCCATATTTTCCCCTTATATCATTCTGTTTTTCTTCTCTTTCATATCTATAAACTTGTACATAAGAGTTATTGCTATGAATCTGTAAGAGCATACATATGCATGGATAAAAAAATTAACATCAAATAAAGTTAGGTGGTGCTAGTGGTAAAAAAGCCACCTGCCAATGAAGACATAAGAGGCGGGACATGGGTTCAATTTCTAGGTTGGAAAATACCCTGGAGAAGGAAATGGCAACCCACTCCAGGATTCTTGCCTGGAGAATCCCATGGACAGAAGAGCCTGGTGGGCTATAGCCCATGAGGTCGCGCAAGAGTCAGATATGACTGAAGCAACTTAGCACACAAAGTTAGCCACAGGGAAGTATAATTAGTAAAGATTATATTTACATTAAGGGTAATTATTTTTAAGATGCTTTGATTAAAATCACTTGAAAATATGTTTGAATTTTTTCATAGGTGTGCTTGCATTCATCAACCTTCAATTTAAAATAGAGTCTTCCCTATGCTAACAAATTACAAAGCCTCAGCTCCATAGTTTAATTATAAATGGAAATATAATTCATATCTTTGTTATGACTTAATTACCACTTGGCAACAGAGATTACTGCTTTTACTATGCTCTCAACTCCTGTGTACTAGGCTGTTTTATTGTATACTTATGAAACAATCCTCACAGTAACTCTGTAAAGAGGATACAATTGAAGCAACTTTCAGGTGGTGAAACTGAAAGGTTTCTGAATGCTTAGAAAGGTTCAATGGTTTATCCAAGGTCATTCAACTGGTAAGTGGTGGAGCCAGAATTTGGGCTAGTTGTCTATCAGATTTCTGGTCTCAATCATTCTGTTACACTCCCTTACTTGGTGTAGAACTATTAATTATACTGAAATATAAATACATTAAGATGACAACAGATTTTCTTTTCTAGTTATAACAATACCCTTAATTCTTTATAAGGAATTCTCTTAATTCTTTTTGTGAAAAAAAATTGAAAAAAAAAAAAAATACCAAACCTAAAGCATCAAGGACTTCCCTGGTGGTCCAGTGGCTTTAGACATCATCTTCCAATGCAGGTGTTGCATGTTCGATCCCTGGTCAGGGAGCTAAGACCCCACAAGCCTTGCAGCCAAAAGAACCAAAACATAAAACAGAAGAAGTATTGTAACAAGTTCAATAAAGACTTTAAAAATGGTCCACTTTAAAAAAAAAAAAAAATCTTAAAAAACAAACAACAAGCACAAGGCATTGTATCCAGCTCAGTTTTCTATAATACACTTCTTCAGCATAGAGAAGGCCCTTGATATTATGGACATTCCCATCCTCTTCTTTCAGATGAGTACCTTAAAACCTTCCTATCATAGGACTTCAAAGGCATGTAGTCAGTTGAATCAACCAGATTCTTATCACAAAACACCAAGAAGTTTGGAATTCTTTGGTAATGCCACCAATATACAAGGTCAGATGTTTATCCAGTGTTTGTCTTTGTCAAATGCAATTCCCTTACTGAATGTCAAATGTTTGTAGACTATATTTTTCTTCCTTTTCCCTTGATATTTATTGTCACTTGCTGCTGTTGTCAATTCCTCTTCCATCACCACCACCCCATCCATCAGCTTCCTAGGCATTTGCTCTTTTCCATTCTGCTTTTTTTTTTAGCCACACAGGATCCTAGTTCCTATTTTAGAGGGCTATTTACTAGCACCAATACCATGCAAAGCCATATCAGAGTGCAAGGTGAAAAGAAAAATCAGTAACACTGACTTTGTCTTTATTTAAGTTTTTGATATTTCATTTTTTAGAAGTTTCTAGAATAGAGATATAACTCCATCTCAAAGATTGCTTTTATGAGTCTTTCTAAGTAGAAAGTACTATCATTTTGCTACAATTTGGATATCAACTCAGTTTAGAAATAATGTTTTTCTGAAACATTTTTTGTCCACTGGAGGTCTCAAATACTGGTCTATTCCATTGTTTAGAATTTACTTTCTAAATGAAGTTAGAAAATAGACTATGCATCAACATACAAGACAGTGACTTTATCACTTAATGAAATTTTTCCATTAATAGATAAGCATTTACAGGTATCTGTAAAGATCATGTAAATTTTACAACGATGTATGAGGTAGGTATTATGATTTTCCTTATTTTGTAAATGAAGGAATTCAAGTCAAGACAGTGACCAAAGGTCAACTAATTAGTAAGTAATAGTATCAGGATTTTAACCCGGGTAATCTGTTAACCGGGCTTGCCCAGTGGTTCAGCGGTAAAGAATTTGCCTGTCAACGCAGGAAATGGCAACCCACTCCAGTATTCTTGCCTGGGATATCCCATGGCCAGAGGAGCCAGGTCCTCTAAATGTTGGACACAACTTAGTGACTAAACAACAACAAATCTGTTAACCACAACTTTATGTTTCATATAAAACTCTATTTGGAAGACTTACGGATATGACCTACCCTAGTGATGGTCTAACTTTACTACCTATTAGCTGGGTAACCTTGTCAAGTTAAATTCTCTGAATCTCAGTCCTTCATCTATGAGTGTAATATGGTATTAGTCATTTGAAAGGAGTAATTAAGATAACGGATGTGAAAGGCTGTTAGGAACTGAAAATGTAGGGCTACATTGATGTCAGCAGTGGCTTTTAGTTACAAGGGACTCTGGGAATTTGCAAGACTATTTTTTAGCAGACTAAAAAAATTTGTTTTTTCCTTTTTTTTTCTATGGACCTTACCTGACATATTCCTGCTCATCTTTGAGGATATCAGATCCTCAGAGTTTCTCTGACAATAAACACTTGTTTAGGTCCCCTCTATTTAATAGCACTTAATTATAGCATAGCATTAATTATATTCCACCTTTTTAGTCATTTATTTTCTTTAGATTACAGTTATTCATGGCCTAGTTCTTAATTAGACTGCAAATTCCAAGACAGAAACATCTGCATCATATTTGCTAGTTATTCAGAGTGTCATATCCTTTTGCCTTTTCATACTGTTCATGAGGTTCTCAAGGCAAGACTGCTGAAGTTGTTTGCCATTCCCTTCTCCAGTGAAACATGTTTTGTCAGAACTCTCCACCATAAACCATCTGTTTTGGGTGCCCCTACATGGGCCATAGTTTCATTGAGTTAGACAAGGCTGTGATTCCTGTGATCAGTTTGATTAGTTTTCTGTGCTTGTGGTTTTCATTCCATCTGCCCTCTGATGGATGAGGTCAAAGCTGTGGTTTTTCCAGTAATCATGTATGGATGTGAGAGTTGGACCATAAAGAAGGCTGAGTGCCGAAGAATTGATGCTTTTGAACTGTGGTGTTGGAGAGGACTCTTGAGAGTCCCTTGGACTGGATGGAGATCAAACCAGTCCATCCTAAAAGAAATCAACCTTGAACATTCATTGGAAGGACTGATGCTGAAGCTGAAGCTCCAATACTTTGGCCACCTGATGCAAAGAGCCAACTCATTAGAAAATACCCCGATGCTGGGACAGATTGAAGGCAGGAGAAGGGGCAACAGAGGATGAGATGGTTGGATGGCATCATTAACTCAATGGACATGAGTTTGAGCAAGCTCCAGGAGGTGGTAAAGGACAGGGAAGCTTTGCATGCTGCAGTCGATGAGGTCGCAGAGTCAGACACAACTGAGCAACTGAACAACAATAATTCCTAGTGTATAGCAAAGTGCCTGCACAGAGTGGATACTCTATAAAAGTTTGTTGAATAAATAAATATGGAATATTTATTTTTCTTTCCAAAACCATGTAACTCCAGTTGCTGGCATAATTTTATTTGACCTTATTTTATTTTAAAGTTCTTTATTTATTTTTACGAATAAATTTCAAGTACAATAGCATAATTATAAAATCACTTAAGCTGCAATTTTTGGTACATGCCCTTAGTATTCCAAGGTTTATGATTGAGTAAAATGGATCTTGGCCCTGAACTGGCTCTTATGCTTTTATTTAATAGGTGATCCTATCAATATTCTCCTGATGGAATAATTAATTACATATAGAGAAGACCCTGAGCTTGTATGAAAAATAGGTATGGTGTTGCTCAGCATGTAGATGATAATAGATGTTAGGAGAGAAAAGATAGGCAATTCTTTTTTCAAACAAACCATATTAATAGAAATAATTATTCATCCATAAATAATCAAATATATTTTGGGAGGTTCCATTGGAAAAAAGGACATGGAATGGCTAAGGAAAACAGAATTTCATGGCCTTTTTATACTTGTTGAAAAATGAGCTTAAGTGTGAAAATTTTATAGAAAATGGAGAAAAGTAAATAATGGCATGTGAGAGAAAATCATTTACTTTTTTTCTCAGCCAAGAATTGAGGCTTCAACATAAGTGAAGCATCCTAGACCAAAACTAAAATTCCAAGCATTTACTAGATCCTAAAGGGTAAAAAGTTATGACCAACCTAGATAGCATATTAAAAAGCAGAGACATTACTTTGCCAACAAAGGTCCGTCTAGTCAAGGCTGTGGTTTTCTCAGTGGTCATATATGGATGTGAGAGTTGGACTGTGAAGAAAGTTGAGCACTGAAGAATTGATGCTTTTGAACTGTGGTGTTGGAGAAGACTCTTGAGAGTCCCTTGGACTGCAAGGAGATACAAACAGTCCATCCTAGAGGAGATCAGTCCTGGGTGTTCACTGGAAGGACTGATGCTGAAGCTGAAACTCCAATACTTTGGCCACCTGATGTGAAGAGTTGACTCATTGGAAAAGACCCTGATGCTGGGAGGGATTGGGGGCAGAAGGAGAAGGGGATGACAGAGGATGAGATGGCTGGATGGCATCACCGACTCGATGGACATGAGTTTGAGTAACCTCCGGGAGTTGGTGATGGACAGAGGCCTGGCATGCTGTGATTCATGGGGTCGCAAAGAGTGGGACATGACTGAGTGACTGAACTGAACTGAAAGGGTAAAAAATTGAAAAGGCTCAAACAGAAAGACCTAACACACATCTGTTAATATGTTCACTAAACCCATTTCCTCAAACTCCTGTATGCACAACCAAACTCATACTCAGTTGTGGCCTTGTCAATGAATTGTGGACAGTAGAATGTAGGCAGTAGGTAGGTAGATCACTTCCAGTTTGGCCCATATATTCCTCCTCTAGGACCTTCCAAACACGCTTTTCCCTTATCTCCCAGAAGATGCAGAAGATCATCAGGGAGATGGGGTTTAGAGAAGCCATTAAAATGGTCATGTGAAAGACTGCTCACCAACCATTAACATCCAAACTGGACTTGGCGTGAGCAAGAAATCAACCAATTTTTATTAGGTTAGGTCACTGGGTTTGCTTGTTACAGCTTCTAGGACTTGTCAGTTTGGACTACCATAACAAAGTACAATAGACTGAGTGTTATAAATAACAGAAATTTATTTCTCAGAGTTCTGGAGGCTGAGAGTCTGAGATTAGGGTGCTGGCATGATCAAGTTTTGACGAGAGCACTCTTCCAAGTTGCAAACTGCTACATTCTGGTATACCCTCACATGGTAGAGAGCAGAAAGGGGAAGCAAACTGTGTTGTCACTTGCAGTGGCACTAATGCTATTCATGAGGGCTCCACCCACATGACCTCAACTAATCCCAATTAAATCCCAAAGGTCTAATACCATCACATTGGGGAGGAGTTAGAGTTTCAAACAAAAGAATTTGGAGAGAACATAAACATTCAGTCTGTAATATCCTAGCATGTTTCTCTTATACATTCTAATTTCCTGTTGTAAAACAAATGCTCTTAAGTTTAATAACTTGAAAAGTCTGGAGTAAAAGAATATTTTGACACATCATTTACCACTAGAGAATTAGTGCTGTTTTAAATGAAACCCAGACATGATACTGTGGTAAAGGTATATGATTTTAATTTTATGCACTTCAATGAACACTAGGAAAAGGCACTGTGACAGAAGCTGCTACTTTTTTTTTTTTTAACCAATACTAATTCCTTTCTTCTCCAAATAATGACTATACTAAATGTGGGGCACATGGCTACTGGCTGGAGGTTTCATTTTCCAGTTTCCCTTTAGAGCTAAGTGTGGCCCTGTCTGTGTGACCATAGGGATAAAATAGAATTGATAAGAAACTCTTCAACGGTAGGTCTTTAAAGAGGAATGGACATGTGCTCCTTTCCCCATTTTGTGTGCTTCCTACTGATTAAGGTGAAGGCATTAGAATGCCTTCTAGAGGTGGAAGTTGGGAATCAAGGACCACAGAATTGTACTACCAGTTCTGGATCATCTACCTCCACATTGTTTCATCAGAGCAAAATAAACCACTTTTTCAGAGTCACATTATTTTGGGTGTTTTTCTTACAATACTTTAACAGAGGAGAAATAGACTAATTCAGCAACGTCCTATTAAACTCATGGCATATGGAAGGAATCTCAGAAGGGATACTTAAAATCACAGTTGCTTTTGGTGTATATACAAGTGGGGCTTCTTATCCTGATTAATTACCATACTTCAAGTATTTATTACAACTGATCCTTTTTATCAATACATTCTTTTCTATCTTTTTAAACACCGAAGTTTTAATTTCAAGTTCACAAGCTTTCAAAGCCTTTATTGTCAAGTTACCTACTGTGAAGTCACTGTCACATGATTCTGAATTTATTCTAGTATGGAAAAGAAAAATACAGTTAGGGGTAAAATTAATGACCAAAGGTAACAGAATTCTAATACTTTGAATAAATCCTAAACAGTACTTTCTTCATTGTAATATTTAACATTTAACAAACATTATCTTATTTGATTGGAGGAAGAAATGGCAACCCACTCCAGTATTCTTGCCTGGGAAATCCCATGGACAGAAGAGCCTGTCAAATAACAGTCCATGGGGGTCACAAAAGAATTGGAGACAACTTACTGACTAAATAGCAATAATCTTATTTGATATATGGACATTCAGAGATAATGTAGAAATATTATCTCCATTGTATAAATGAAAAAGATGTGCTCTGTGAACTTCAGTGACTTACACAAGTTCTCAAGTCTTGAGCTCAAGAGAGCGTGTAACAGGAGCAGCGGTTAGCGTGAGGCTGTTATCGCGAGACTGGCCGTTAGCGCGCTGCCGTTAGCCGTCCCCTCCACCAACGGTCAGAGTCACGGTGGTCCCCACGGCAGCAGTCTCCCAGGGTGGCAGTCTGTGGGACCTGGCCCATTTGCTTGCCAGCGCGGACACCGGGCAGGGCAAGGGCCCTTTGTTTGGCTTGTAAAAGCTCCGAAACAGCGGCGCCCTCAGTGACTGCCAGGCAGCCCCAAGCGGGAGTGGCGACCTGTGGGCTACTGTGAGGAGCGTCGATGGCGGAGGTGACCTCCTGCCTGGCCTCTCACCAGCTGCCCCGCAGGTGTGAAAGGAGCCTGTTCTGACATCTGAGGGCCGCTCCGTGAGCCCCTTCTCTGGTTGTTAAACTTTAAGAGTATTATACTTTTAGATAAAATTTTGCGGAACAGATAATAGTATTGGTTGTTTGGAGGTTTACAGGAACACCGTGACCTGACCCATATGGTCAGCTGCAAGAACAAGAAGTATGCAACAATTAACCACATCCCTCTGCCACCTTGCCTTTAAAAGTATTTTGCTGCAAGGCTTCTGGGAGTTTGGTGTTTTCTTTTCTTTTTTTTTAAGGCGTGAACCACCCCTCTTCTGCAATAAACCTCTGTCTGCCCCAAACTGTTTTGGTATCATTTGGCCTCACTGTGCATTGGGCACAGGGACTTGAGGTGAGTAACAGTCATTCTTCAAGGATCATAGTATCCTTATAATATTTCTAAACATTTCCCAATGAGATTATGAGCTCAGAATTCGGTATTTGTATTCAAGGTTTTATGATCTACGTTTGGATTTCAGCTCTTATGATTTATGTGCTGCAAGCAGATGGCTTCCAACGTACTTGTTTTTAATCTATGAAATGGGGATAGTAAATAGAAATCAAGGCTGATACCAGGCAGATAAATTGTATACTAAAATACCTTATTTAGTAGTAACCTCTCAAAACTTTTTGAGTTTTAATTTTTGAGACAGAATAGATTTATAGTACAATAAAAATACACAACCCTAGGGAGTACCATTTATGTTGTATTTTATGATAATTTCATTCCCTAGCACAATAAAATTTGGATGTTGCCCCTAGAGTTGTACAGTGTAGTAACCTTAATGAATTTTTAAAAAAACAATTGAATAGCTTTTATCTTGAGGAAAGTAGTATCCCATCACACACTCAGCATTGAAGATAAGCTGCTATTTCACATGTATTCTCTTGGATCCGGCTAAAGCTGTAATATAAATTTCTGCTGAAATTGACCTAGATAAATAAATAATCACTTTCATCCTCTTAAATTTCACTTTTAAACGGAAAGGATAATTATTCATAGTCTCTGGCATTAAATTGATTGGCTCTAAAAAGATGGAGACTACAGTTAACCCTTGGCATTTGTAGCTGTGATATTTTAAAAGACCAGATTTTCCTAAGTTTCTTGAGATTTAAAAGTCAAAGTTTATTTTTAAAATTTTTTTGAAGTAACACTGGTTTGTGATGTTGTATATTTCATGTGTTTAACATTATATTCAACTTCTGTACACACCATAGCAAAAGTTTAATTCCATCTGTCATCATACAGTTCCCTCGATTTACCCTTTCTGTTCTCTCTCAACCCCTTCCCTTCTGGTAACAACTATTCTGTTCACTGTGTCTATTTATTTTCCTTTTGTTTTGTTTATTTATTTGGTTTTTGTTTGTTATTTTAGTAAAATAATAGGATATCTTTCTTTGTCTGACTTATTTCATGTAGCATAATACCCTCAAGGTCCATCCGTGTTTTTGTAAATGGCAAAATTTTCTATTTTTTAAGGGTAAGTTATATACCATTGTGTGTGTGTGTTTATCTCATCTTTACTTCTCATCCACTGATGGTCATTTAGGCTGTTTTCATATCTTATAAATAATGCTGTAATGAATATATATGAACAGAAGTAGTGTTAGTTGCTCAGTCACGTCTGACTCTGCAACCCCATGGACTGTAGCCTGTCAGGCTCATCTGTCCATAGAATTCTCCAGGCCAGAATACTGGAGTGGGTTGCCATTTCCTTCTCCAGGGGATCTTCCCAACCCAGCAATTGAACCTGGGTCTCCAACACTGAAGGCAGATTCAGGGAATATATTTTTTCAAATTGATATTTTCTTTTGATAAAAGCCGTTCTAACAGCTATGAGGTGATATCTCATTTTGGTTTTGATTTGCATTTCCCTAATAATTACTGATGTTGAACATCTTTTCATCTGCCTGTTGACTATCTTTGAAAAAATGTCTATCCAACTCCTCAGTCCATTTTTAAATTAGGTTTTGTGTTTTTTGTTTTCTTTTTGCTGCTGAGTTGTATGAATTTTGTATAATTTGGATATTAACCCCTTATCAGATATGTGATTTGCAAGTATCTTCTTCCATTCAGTAGGTTGTCGTTTCATTTTGTTACTTTTATTAACTGTGAAGAAGATTTTTAGCTTGGGATAGTCTCATTTTTTATTTCTGCTTTTGTTTCCTTTAACTGAGGAGACACATTCAGAAATATATTGCTGAGACTCATGTCAAAGAACAAAGAGGAATAGGGAAAAGTATATCTAATCTACTTTCTCAGAAGTGGAAATCTGTGTACTTTTATTAGTGTATTGACTATGATTCTTCTATATTTTGACCATCTAAAATGTCCACAGTTTTCACAAAACAATTTCTTCTAAGATTCCCACATAGAGTAGAGTGATTAGTGCTGGACCATAAAAACAGATGCAGGTTAGAAGTGTATCAGAGCTCTAAGTTCTGCTCTGGCAACTTAGGGAAGCCAGAATGGGATACACATGTAATATTTTATATATGTAATATTTCTGCTACATTTTGAAATATGATGGTTATCTAGAGAAAAAGCACTTGTGCTTGTGCTGAGAACTGAAGTAACCATATACAGTACTTTCCAAGGGATGCCATTTTTACCTGAAGGCCCAATTGAGAAATTAACTATGATTATTCAGAATTAGGCAGTTTGGTAGACAATTTATTCAAAGTAAGTATGTCACTTAACACAACTGATGATATTTTTTGCCAATGAGAAAATTTTAGCTTTAAGCAAAAATTAGAATTTTGGAATGTTTTATTCCATCACTATAATTTTGCCAGATTCTCAGTATTTAAAGACATTCCTCATGAGATTGTTGGTGATATTAATAAATTTGACATTTAGTATTGTACAATGAGAAATGTCAGCATCTGAAAGATCTACATATTGCAGTGAACCTGTATTTTGCAAATGATCCATGTGTGATATTACAAACTAATTATGATAAAAATCATTCATAATATAAGATAGATCAACAAATTTTAATATAACAAATACAAAAAGCTTATTGATCTGCTTTTAGCTTTGACAGTACAACTGAACATTTAAGAAATTACACTAAAGTTTTGGTAGAGAAAGATAAAGAAGATCCAGAATTATCAAAAAATATTTTTAAAACACTGTTCCTATTCCAATTTTATATGTGTGAAGATGGATTTTCTTCAAGGTCTTCAATTAAATATCTTGTCATAATATATTGAGTATGGAAGCAGACATAGAATCCAGATGTCTTTTTTTTGGCAAATATATAAATCAGTGTCATGCCACTCACTACTTTTTTGAAAATATATTGCAATTATGTTATTTATACTCGCATGGAATGACTAATATTATTATGTAAATATTTTCAAATCTTATGTTTTAGTTTAAAAATGGCAAGTAGCTATCAATATAACCCACATAAAAAAAAGCTTTTTGGAGTTCTCCATACATTATAAGATTTGTAAGTAGGTACTGAAACCAAAATACAGTATTTTAGATCAATTGCTGTAGAAGATTATAAAGCAGCCGTACAAATACATGAGGCATAGCCAAATTGTATTTGGTTCCTCAAGTCTCCCAACTCATAATTTTTAAGTGAACAAATGCATAAAATAGAATTCTGGTTTTTCTTTGCAGTGTTTTTATTGCTAATGAGTGGTGGCATTTTCCCCAAAATTTATCCCAAGGAAGTGAAATCTCCACAGACCAAATGCCTGACTCTACATTTAGAAAAGATACATTGTTAACTTTCTCCTTAAAGATCTTCTAGGCCCTTAAGTTGAGATATTTATTGGAAAAAAAAATTATCCTGTGGAAAATGGCTGTTTGCCATTTTTTACCTTCAAAAGGTAAAAAAAACTAAATGAAAACTGTCTATTATTAGTGAATACATATCATTAAACTAGTAACCTATGCCTAATTATAAGGGAAGTTGGGATGTCTAATGAGATTGTAAAGAAGACAGGTGTGGGAGGGAAAGGAAACATTTCTTGCACACACAGTCGGAGGTACTCACAATAGCCTCGATATGTAATTATTAAATACATTTTTAAATGAGGGAGAAGATGCTCATAATGTTAGAATTGATGCTCAAGTATATTGCTACATGCCTTCAAGATGAGTATTTCAATCCCTTTTATTAAGATCACCTGGTTTATTGAGAAAAGTTCATAATAAAACTGCAACTTCTATTTTTACAACTTACAAAATAATTTGATATATAAAATGAATTGGTTTTCATTATGTAAGTACAAATAGTAAAAAAATAATAATATTCCATGTGATATATTTGCAAGTCAGAGAAATCCCACATTCCTGACTTCTCCTGTTAAACGTTTTACATCAGATATTTTTAATCTGTTTACCAAGGGAAACCAGGTTTTTAACCATATTTAAGTTTTTGCTTACAGTTGCAATCTATCAGAAGCTGTGTCTACATGATTAGACCCGATCAAGCCAAAGATGAAAAATTCAAGCCATGTCTTCTCTTTAGGCTATTTAATGTTACTTTTGTGATGGGAATGGCCCTCCTAATGCTTTACTGAACAACCTAATACTACTTAAAGGTCATATGAATTAGACCAATCCATTTTTTAATCCAGTCTACTCTGGTCTAGAGCATATAGACACCAAAGAGCACAGAATTACTAGTAGCTTTCTACCACACCCCCACCCTATGAACCACTTTAAAAGAGAAAATTTCATCTTAAGATTTCACTGCTTAAGGAGGCCTTACAGGTTTTGGCAATGAAAGAATACTTTCCTAGATGTCATATTAAGTTAATGGAACGCTTAGCCCCAAATCAATTATTCATGATATTCATTAGAAATTCTCAAAAAAAAAAAAAATTCTCACAAATGACATGCATTTAGGAACCGATTTTGCTTCTTTGAATAGCCAAAGGCTTGAAAAAATATTGTTTTGCATTTCTTTTAGAATATTTATTCACTGACAATTTTTACCAGTATCATCTTCTTCTCCTTAGTCCCTAATAGACCCAACCCATTCCATCTGGGAAATACAAAAACCTAACCAGATTACTCAAATCTTTGAAGCCTTCTCATTTTTACCTTATAAATTATGGGGTTGCTTTTATACTCATATTCTTTTACAAATGCAATATCAATGGTATTGTTAGATATAAGGAAACATTGGCATATTAGTATTGAGTTGGCCAAAAAGTGAGTTCAGGTTTTCCAGTCAATCTTATGGACAAGCCTGAATGAACTTTTTAGCCAACTTAATAATTAGGTAATTAATTAAAAGAAGTAAGTCTTACTTAACACTACAAAACATATATAAAAGATGAATATGAAACTATAACACCATTTAAGAAACACTTTCCCCAGATTATTTTAGCATTTTGACCATAGTTTAATATTAACATTGCCCCCAAAACAGGTTCAAAGTATTCTGGGGAAAACAGTTTCTTTCTCTGGAATATGTCTCAGCAGCAGTGATGTTCTTCTGCTCATTCCCCACCTTAGGCAGATGTGTAGAAGTACCTGGGCTTGGCATTGCCCAGCAGGTCATCTTCATAGTTGGGGAGGCAACAGAAGAAGAAAGCACAGTCAATCAGGATAATAGTGGCCATCCACCCAAAGCCATAGGCCCAGTTATAGATGTCAGTGACAGCAGGGTTGAGGTGAAGGTTAAATGGCCCTGTCCCAATATGAGATATTTTTCTCTCTGGACTTCCCAGGTGGCGCTAGTGGTAAAGAACTCACCTACCAATGCAGGAGACATGGATTCGATCCCTGGGTTGGGGAGATCCCCTGGAGAAAGACATGGCAACTCACTCCAGTATTCTTGCCTGGAGAATCCCATGAACAGAGGTGCCTGGCAGGCTGCAGTCCATGGGGTTGCAAACAGTTGGACACAACTGAAGTGACTTAGTACTTTCTCTAATGTAGCTTTCTAAAATGGTGTTTGCCAGTATATGATACCAGAACCTCTTAATTCATAGCACAGATTACATGTGTCTTAAGTAAATTACTTTTCCAACATTAATATTTGGCAAGAATAATTTACATGCCCGGACAACCAGTAGAAGAGGAAAGAATCAGAAGTCATTTAAAAATATATAAATACATAGGGACTGACACTCCATTTTTTTTTTCTTTTTTATAACAAGAGCTCCATGCTGTATCATTACCACATTTGTTGCTAAAAGTTTCCTGAGTATCAAGCAATAATATCCCCAGACTTTAAACTGCCTGTTCTGCTTTTAAGAGTGTGTTTTTTTTTTTCTTCTGAGAAGAATATAAAACTCTTATTTTTCTACCTTCTAGATATCTGAACAGCATCACTGGTCTAGAAAAAAAAATTCTCTCTGCAAAAATTCAAATGCTCCCTAATGCTCTAACAATCATAGTTTCAACAGGCTCTCACTGCACCCTGACTAGACAGCTTCTAATGACCAGATAAAATGAATATAGCCTGGTCTTGCCACCCTTCAGCCTTGGGGAGCAAAGCACTGATCAAGAATTTAAAAGACAGATATATATATATATATATATATATATACATACACACACACACATATACATATATATGAATTATGTTTGATTTGTTTTTCTGTGAATGTAATACATAAGTATTAACTCTTTCCATGAGCAGCTTCTGCCCTAGAAATCTTAAAAACATGCTTGCATATCCACAAAACCTTTTCCATAATATAGCACTCCATATTATTTCAGGCTTTTTAAAAAGGTAACATTACCTCCTAATAAAAGAATCCCAGTTCAAAGCAAACTCACTCAGACAATAATATCCAGGATACTTATTTAAATTTCTTACATATAATAGAAAGGATCCTACTTGCACTGAGAGTGTGAAGGAAAGAGAAAAAAGAATATTCTTCGAGTCAAAGTAGTTGAATCAGCTCATTCAACTAGAAGTTTAGGATGTCTCCTAAACTCATTGGAATAACTACTTCACTGAAGATGGTGCTTCAGCTTAATTTGTGAATATTAAATATTGCAATCGTGTTGCGAGGATTAAGTGATAGAGCATGTGGGAAATGAGAAGTCTGGCACAAAGGGGATTTTATTGTTATTATTATGATCAGGATCATTGCCTGTTCAGAATATCAACAAGGTTGGCAAGATGATAATTCTGGGGAGTTAAGTAATCCAGGCAAAGAAAGATTTTTCTGGTCTGCATGAACTCTTTCTAAGAAACTTCCACCTTATTCTAAGTCAGAGTACACCAATCTATACCAACCTACTCAGTTTTCTGATTTTCTCAGCACTGGTAAAGAAGATGGGTAAGGAAGAGCTTGAGCCTTCCCATCACTAGAATGTCTCATCACACGTAAACAGTCTCCTTGGCATTCTGGTTTACACAGTAGTTCTCAGTTTAATTTATATTTTGAGTTTGTGTGGCCATTTCTGGATATACTAAGAAAGTCTATTTCTCAGGCAGGGAGACTGGAAACTAGAACATCCTTTGAGACGTCATTGTGACCTGTCACTGACCTTTCTCTTCTGGTGTGAACACTGTTACCTTAAGACTTTATTCAAAATTTCAAAATTCCCATTATCTTTCCTGAAAACCCAGAACTGACTTACCATTTCCTAGACTGGCTTCCCTGGTGGCTCAGTGGTAAAGAATCCACCTGTAATGCAGGAGGCCGCTTGCAACACAGGAGACTCAGGTTTGATCCCCGGCTCAGGAAGATCCTCTGGAGAAGGAAATGGCAACCCACTCTAGTATGCCTGCTTGGGAAATCCCATGGACAGAGGAGCCTGGTGGGCTACAGTCCCCGGGGTCACAAGAGTTGGACATGACTGAGCAACTAAACTACCACCAGACTGTTCCTCAAAAAATTCTGGCAAATGAAAAGGTAAGATACTTTCCAGGGTGTCACAATAAAATAGAAAGAGTGGACAGACTGCATGAAGAATAGATTCCAGAGAATCATAATAGAAGGAATTTTTTTAGAAGAGCTGCTACATAAACTAGATGTTTTAGTGTTATACAGCTTAAGAGGACAAAACAAGGACCAATTATTAGAAGTCAATGGCAGAAGCTTCATAATTCTTAATCTGATGTTTACCTTTCTGCCTCCTAAAATAGTCACCAAGTGTTTATGATACTCTGTACTTAGAGTCTACAAGAGTTTCTATACTCCAACCAACTCATCTTCATCTCCTTCATCCTACTTTGGATAAAGTCCTCACCATTCATCATCCTCCCACAGCTTATTGATTAGTATATTCTACATCTTCCATTGTTGTTTTTGTTCAGTCGCTAAGTCGTGTTCAATGCTTTGCTACCCCATGGACTGCAGCACATCAGGCTTCTCTGTCCTTCACTATCTCCCTGAGTTTGCTCAAATTCATGTCCATTGAGTTAGTGATGCCATTCAAACATTTCATCCTCTATCACCCCTTTCTCCTCTTGCCCTCAGTCTTTCCCATCATCAAGGTCTTTTCAAATTAGTCAACTCTTCACATTAGGTGGCCAGAGTATTGAAGCTTCAACTTCAACATCAGTCCTTCCAATGAATATTCAAGGTTGATTTTCTTCAGGATTGACTGATCTGATCTCCTTGCAGTCCAAGGGACTCTCAAGAGTCTTCTCCAACACCACAGTTTGAAAGCATCAATTCTTCACTGCTCAGCTTTCTTTATGGTCCAAATCTCACATCCATCCCTGACTACTGGAAAAACCATAGCTTTGACTATATGGGCCTTTGCCAGCAAAGCGATATCTCTGCTTTTTAATACGCTGTCTAGGTTTGTCATAGCTTTTCTTCAAAGGAACAAGCATCTTTTAATTTCATGGCTGCAGTCACCATCTGCAGTGATTTTGGAGCCCAAGAAAATGAATCTGACACTGTTTCCGTATTTTCCCCGTCAGTTTGCCATAAAGTGATAGGACTGGATGCCATGATTCTTAGTTTTTTGAATGCTGAGTTTTAAGCCAGCTTTTTCACTCTCCTCTTTCACATTCATCTAGAGGTTCTTTAGTTCTCGTCACTTTTTGCCAGTAAAATGGTGTTATCTGCATATCTGAGGTTATTGATATTTCTTCCAGCAATCTTGATTCCAACTTGTGCTTCATTCAGCCCAGCATTTTGCATGATGTTCTCTGCATATAAGTTAAATAAGCAGGGTGACAATATATAGCCTTGATGTACTCCTTTCCTAATTTTGAACTAGTCCCGTATTCCATGTCTAGTTGTAACTGTTGCTTCTTGCCCTGCATACAGGTTTCTCAGGAGGCAGGTAATGTGGTCTGGTATTCTCATCTCATTAAGAATATTCCATAGTCTTTTGTGATCCACACAGTCAAGGGCTTTAGCATAGTCAGTGAAGCAGATTTTTTTGGAATTCCCTTGCTTTTTCTGTGATCCACCTTCTATATGTCTTTGCTATTTCTCTCTATAAACATGGGCTTCCCTCACAGCTCAGTTGATAAAGAAGCCATCCACAATGCAGGAGACCCCAGTTCGATTCCTGGTTTGGGAAAATCCACTGGAGAAGGGATAAGACACCTGCTGCAGTATCCTTGGGCTTCTGTTATAGCTCATCTGGTAAAGAATTCACCTGCAATGTGGGAGATCTGGGTTCAGTCCCTGGATTGGGAAGATCCCCTGGAGAAGGGAAAGGCTACCCACACTCCAGTATTCTGGCCTGGAGAATTCCAGGAACTGTATAGTCCATGGTGTTGCAAAGAACTGGACATGACTGAGTGAATTTCACTTTCACTATAAACAATATTCTAGCCATATATATTTTCTCCTTTTGTTCTATCTACAGTTATGTTTTCATACTTCTATTCCAATGCATAAGTTGTTTCCTCTACTAGAAATGCTTTTCCTTCCCTTCTTTTCTTGGTGAGAAGTTACTGATATTTCAACTTTCAGTTCCAGTTTCACCAGCTTGGGCGATAGTTCTGGTTTAGCTCTGGGTTCCTATCTCATTTTATATTGACCATCATATTGTGTTTTCCTTGTGGATTTGTGTGATGTTTTCTCACTAGATGGTGAGCTTCTCAAGGTAACAAAGTGTGTAAGAGTCATCTTTGTATGTCTTCGAACTTTCATAATTTCCCATAGTACCAGAATCATGCAATTTAGATTTCATCTTAACCTAAAGAACTTCCTTTTTTTTCCTAATGAGATAGGTTGATCTGTATCCTTAAATGGCCACATAGACATACCATTTTGCTGACATACCATGTCATGTCAGCAAAATGCGAGATGTTGAAATGAATACATTGGGAAGAGTCTTCCAACTATAAGTCCCATGGTCCTATGTTGCAATGTGCTTGAGGCTGAAACATACCATTCAGTTAGAGTTGTTCCTTGTTCCTGCACCTTCTACTATTTTAGGTAACGGAAGCTGCTTTTGCTCTTTTCTCCTTGATTCTGGGAGTTCACCCTGAAAAGCAATAGCTTTTATCTCCAGAAATGGTCCTTCCCTGAGTCTATTTCAAGAAATTTTTTTTCTATCTTTGCTCCTCCCTATGTTTTTCTCTATACCTAGCACATCATAATCTGTTTTCTCAGGACTCAGTCTATACTTTGCTTCTAAGCTAATTGTCAAAAAAATTAATGACTGATAACCAAGTTGTCAAAAACTAATTCCAGTTTAACATAATAATAGCTGCCATTTATTGAAGAAATCTTGTATGTTCCTTACATGTATTATATTGTTAAATCCTTACATGAACACTGTAAGTTATTATCCTTATCTACATTTTCCAGATGATGACATTAAGGCCCTGAGAAGTTAAATAGCTTACTCAAGGTAACAGATGTAGGAAGTGGTAGAATTTAAATCAAATCCCAGTCACCTTCATTGCCTTTAACTACTTTGCTAAACTGCCAACCCATACCCATCTTCCAATATACACTCCAGTATGAATTTTGCATTAACATTATTACAAAGCGTGCAATGCAACACACCATGGGTATCAGAGATTTGCACATGAGAAGATTCTTCTTTGAATCCATAGCCCATACTCCACAGGGACCACCTAATCAGAAGACTACCTTTTAAAATGCATGCTAATTTTTCTTTGCTTTCTGGGGATCTTTTATGCAATTCACAAATCGCACATCTTCAATCTTTACTTCAGCATTTAAATCTAAGAGGAAAGCTGCAGTTCCTCCATCCCAGGATTAACTGTGGGAATCTGTTTTATGGGGAGTACATTACATACCTCTAACAAGACCCAAAAGAAAAGAAAAAGGCAGCAATAACTGTGAGGCTCAATCAAACCCACAGTTCAACTCCACTGGCATTAACGAGGGAGCACAGAGCAGGGTTTCGCTGTGTTCCTGCTCCTCCAGTCTTGTTCTCCTGGCAGCTGTACCCACTTGAGCACTCCCTGAAGCCTAAGACACCCTGCATCCTTAGCTCCTATCCTGGCTTTGAGATGAACTGTGTCTCTCCAGTGAGCAAACTATTCTCTCGATCTTGATCTTTGTCTTTGTCCTTCCCCACTGAAAGGAACCAATGTTTCTTGGAGATATGGCTGATTCCAGGCTTTGGGCAGTGTGGGCACAAGAAGAATCTAGCCTACTTTTTTGCACCAGAAAAAAAAAAAAGAAAGAAATGCTAAAAATGATAGGGTCATGAAACAGAGACACAGAGTCACAAGAATCAGCTTAAAGGTGTGTTTTTTTTGTTTTTTTTTTAAAGGTGTGTTTAGTGGTGAAATCTGGAATGGTTATTGTGCAGTGGGGAATCTGGGCCATATCTAGAGCAGGTGATGAAATTAACATCGCCAAAGTGAGACATGTTCACCATGTGCCTTCAGATGTTATACTCGCTTAGAAAGACACAAAACACTATAAAATTCTGGCTAAGAATACACTACCTGGATCCATTCTATTAAAAATTCTATTTAAAATGTGTTGTGTGCATGCTCGGTCATGTCCAACTCTTTGCAGCTCCATGGACTACATACAACCCACCAAGCTCCTCTGTCCATGGAGTTTTTCAGGCAAGAATACTGGAGTGGTTGCCACTTCCTACTCCAGGGGATCTTTCCGATCCAGGGACTGAACCCGCATCTCCAGGGTCTCCTGCATTGGCAGGTAGGTTTTTTACCACTGAGTCACCTGGGAGGCCCACCCACTAAAAGTAGGAACATTTTATTTAAAATTGGGAGACTATATTCTCTAAAAATTGTGAATGTCATTTAAGAATAGGTTGTGAAAATATTTCAGATTAAAAGAAACTCAAAGAGACAGAACAACGAAATGCCACCTTACCCTAAACTAGACCCTGTTACAGAGAATAAAAAATGATACAAAGGATTTTATTAGTGAATTAAAAATATTGCAATATAAACAGCAGATTAGATTAAAGCATTACACCTATATAGAATTTACTGAAGTTGTTAACTGTCTCTGTGTAAGAGAATGACACTGAAATATCCAAGGGTAAAGTATTCTTTACCCTGGCAATTTATCTATGCAATTTATCCTCAGATGGTTCAGAATAAGAGAGAAAGGGAGAAAAATATATATATAAAATGTAAACAGTATGCGAATCTGAGTAGAAAGTATATGTGTGAATGAGAGAAAGAAAAAAAAAATTTTAATGTAAACAGTAAGTGAATCTGAATATAAAGCATATGTATGGCTTTTTACAGATTTTATTGTTGTAATTTTTCTGTAAGCTTAACATTACTTCTTAGTAAAAGTTTAAAGATAAGAATAAAGAAATGTGTCCCTTATAAGGAAAAGCTCTTGCTGGTGACTGAGATCAATGTTTTTTTTTGCTACCAGTACATAGGCTTCATACAATCGGTATAGATAAACTAAGTGTTGGGTTAGGTGCAATTGGAAGAGTTTTAGATAATATTTATGTTTTCATCATCAAACACACATTGAATACTATTAATATTATGTTCTATAATGTCTTTTCTCTCCTCAAGAAAGAATACTAGATTGTGTGTACATAAGAATGCTTTATATGAAAAAATTATTTACAAATATAACTTATTAGTATCAACAAATTATTTACAATAAGCATGATGTCCTCTACTGATTCTGTATATTAGAAACTTATTTGAAAGCCACTGGTTCTGTTGACATGACTCAAGCCAGTTTTCTTTTTTGACTTGCGATCCAGAGAAATGAGGCTCCCTATGTTATTTTTAAGATCAGCCTAATTTCCCAGATAACAAAGTTCTTGCTTTTTCAGTTATAAAATATGTCTGAATAACCTGTAATGGTCTTGATCCCTGCCTCTTGTACAATGTCACGGACCTCCATCCATAGTTCTTCAGGCACTCTGTCTAGCAGATCTAATCCCTTGAATCTATTTGTCACTTCCACTGTATAATTGTAAAGGATTTGACTTAGGTCATACCTGAATGGTCTAGTGGTTTTCCCGACTTTCTTCAATTTAAGTCTGAATTTGGCAATAAGGAGTTCATGGTCTGTGCCACAGTAAGCTCCCAGTCTTGTTTTTGCTGACTGTATAGAACTTCTCCATCTTTGGCTGCAAAGAATATAATCAAGCTGATTTCGGTATTGACCATCTGGTGATGTCCATGTGTAGAGTCTTCTCTTGTGTTGTTGGAAGAGGGTGTTTGCTATGACCAGTGCGTTCTCTTGGCAAAACTCTGTTAGCCTTTGCCCTGCTTCATTCTGTACTCAAAGGCCAAATTTGCCTGTTACTCCAGGTATTTCTTGACTTGCTACTTTTGCAATCCAGTCCCGTATAGTGAAAAGGACATCTTTTTGGGTGTTAGTTCTAGAAGGTCTTGTAGGTCTTCATAGAACCATTCAAGTTAAGCTTCTTCAGCATTACTGGTTGGGGCATAGATTTTGATTACTGTGATATTGAATGGTTTGCCTTGGAAATGAACAGAGATCATTCTGTTGTTTTTGAGACTGCATCCAAGTACTGCATTTCAGACTGGACATGGAACAACAGACTGGTTCCAAATAGGAAAAGGAGTACGTCAAGGCTGTATATTGTCACCCTGCTTATATAACTTATATGCAGAGTACATCATGAGAGACGCTGGGCTGGAGGAAGCACAAGCTGGAATCAAGATTGCTGGGAGAAATATCAATAACCTCAGATATGCAGATGACACCACCCTTATGGCAGAAAGCAAAGAAGAGCTAAAGAGCCTCTTGAAGAACATGAAAGAGGAGAGTGAAAAAGTTGGCTTAAAGCTCAACATTCAGAAAACTAAGATCATGGCATCTGGTCCCATCACTTCATGGTAAATAGATGGGGAACCAGTGGAAACAGTGGCTGATTTTATTTTGGGGGGCTCCAGAATCACTGCAGATGGTGACTGCAACCATGAAATTAAAAGATGCGTGCTCCTTGGAAGGAAAGTTATGACCAACCTAGATAGCATATTAAAAAGCGTAGACATTACTCTGCTAACAAAAGTCCATCTAGTCAAGGCTATGGTTTTTCCAGTAGTCATGTATGGATGTGAGAGTTGGACTATAAAGAAAGCTGAGCACCAAAGAATTGATGCTTTTGAACTGTGGTGTTGGAGAAGACTCTTGAGAGTCCCTTGGACTGCAAGGAGACCCAACCAGTCCATCCTAAAGGAGTTCAGTCCTGGGTGTTCATTGGAAGGACTGATGCTGAAGGTGAAACTCCAATACCTTGGCCACCTGATATGAAGAGCTGACTCATTTAAAAAGACCCTGATGCTCGGAAAGATTGAGGGCAGGAGGAGAAGGGGATGACAGAGGAAGAGATGGTTGGATGGCACCACCAACTCAATGGACATGGGTTTGGGTGAACTCCAGGAGTTGGTGATGGACAGGGAGGCCTGGCATGCTGTAGTTCATGGGGTCACAAAGAGTCGGACATGACTGAGCTACTGAACTGAACTGAACTGCATTTCAGAATCTTTTGTTGACTATGATGGCTACTCCATTTCTTCTAAGAGATTCTTGCCCATCGTAGTAGATACAATGGTCATCTGAGTTAAATTCACCCATTCCAGTCCATTTTAGTTTACTGGTTCCAAATAGGGAAAGGAGTATGTCAAGGCTGGATATTGTCACTCTGCTTATTTAACTTATATGCAAAGTACATCATGAGAAATGCCAGACTGGATGAAGTGCAAGCTGGAATCAAGATTGCTGGGAGAAATATCAATAAGTTCAGATATGCAGATGACACCACCCTTATGGCAGAAAGTGAAGAAGAACTAAAGAGCCTCTTGATGAAAGTGAAAGAGGAGAGTGAAAAAGTTGGCTTAAAACTCAACATTCAGAAAAACTAAGATCATGGCATTCAGTCCCATCACTTCATGGCAAATAGATGGGGAAACAGTAACAGACTGTTTTTCTGGGCTCCAAAATCACTGCAGATGGTGACTGCAGCCATGAAATTAAAAGACGATTGCTCCTTGGAAGGGAGGTTATGACCAACCTAGACAGCATATTAAAAAGCAGAGACATTACTTTGCCAACAAAAGTCCGTCTAGTCGAGGCTATGGTTTTTCTAGTAGTCATGTATGGACGTTACAGTTGAACTATAAGAAAGCTGAGCACTGAAGAACTGATGCTTTTGAACTGTGGTGTTGGAGAAGACTCTTGAGAGTCCCTTGGACTACAAGGAGACCCAACCAGTCCATCCTAAAGGAAATCAGTCCTGAATATTCATTGGAAGGACTGATGCTGAAGCTGAAACTCCAATAGTTCGGCCACCTGATGCAAAGAACTGACTCATTTGAAAAGACTCTGATGCTGGGAAAGATTGAAGGCAGGAGAAGGGGATGACAGAGGATGAGATGGCTGGAGTCATCACCATCAACTGACTCAATGGACTTGAGTTTGGGTAAACTCTGGGTGTTGGCGATGGACAGGGAGGCCTAGCGTGCTGCAGTCCATGGGGTCGCAGAGAGTCGGACACAACTGAGCAACTGGACTGACTGAACCTGTAATGGATTATAATTACCTTGAGAATCGAGCCCTGCTTTATAATGTCTTTAATTCGACATCTGGAATCTAGCTATTAACCGCTGCAAAATCCAACAGTGTGCCCAGTCCTCCCATGTGGTGACCACCAGCTTGTCTGTGTGCCTTTCTCTTAGCTTGTAGGTTCAGACTCTTGGACACCGTTCATTGCCTTCTCATGTTATATTATTGTAGGACCAGCTTGATATTCAACCTTCAAAAAATGTTCAACTCACTCAGGGCCATCAGAGTACAATAGAAAGGACTTTTGGATTTTGGCACTTGGCAAATCTAGGAACATATTTAGCTCTGCCACTTACTAAATGGATGGCAGCCAAATTACTTAATATCTCTGATCTTGTTTCCTCTCTTTAAATTGGAAATAACAATGCTACTTCCTCAGAGAATGGTTGTAAGAATTGAGACAGTGCTACACAGTATCTTTGGCATGGTGCCTTGCATATGGTGACTATTGGAAAACATTAATTACTAATACTATTTAAGGAAAATAAACAAAATTTTTATTTTTTATTTTAATAGCTGCACCATGTTTCCTCTTTAGGGTAATACTCTCCTTATTTAAATTCTTCTGGAAAAAAGCAAGGCTCTAAGGTGTTCTGGATTAGAAGAATACGGGAAAATGAAAGAGACAATGAAACTATTCTGCATACTCATCAACAGAAGTTAGAGGACACATCAGCAACCACAATGGCGAGAATCAAGCAAAAAGTTAAGGAGGTTAGGGGAAGGAAATAGGAAAAGAGAAACTTTCATCTCCACAGTAAGATGCCAAAGAGATAAAATATCTAGTGGTAAATTTTGAGTATCTGCCTTACCACGAATTGGCAGCCTATGTCTTCCTGGAACTCAAATTAACTTGTAACTTGAGTGAATGTTCCTGTTTTCTCTTTGTTTGTAGGTTTGTTTCCACAATGAAAATTGAGGTTGCGGAGTTGGGTTCTCATGACTGAGATGGTGCTGAGCAGAGAAGGATGAACAGGTTCTTAAGGGAAGGTGCAAGCAAGGTTGAGAGCTTTGCAGGAGAAATAAGTAGGCCTTAGAAGAGGCTGTGAGAGGGACTCTCTGATAAAGCACAGAAAACTTGAGGGATAGCAGGATGGGACCTTAACGGGACCTGTGGATTTTATCCTTATTATAGTTAAGAACATGGCCTTGTCTCAAAAATCTTGTGTTCAGAATATTTTAAACTAGAGAAAAATACTAAAAGTTAGAAAAATATGATAGGTCCACAGTCCTATATCTGTGATTCCAAAATACAAAAATTCTAAGAATGTGTTATTTTGTTTGGCACCCATATATTTTAGTGGTAAAACCAGACTTTATTCTCCATTAGGTCACCTATTGTTTCTATTTATTGCCACAGTAGGTATAGTCATACATTTTCCTGAAGAGTTATTCATGTTTTGGAGTATGTGTGCCACCCACATTCTGCTAGAGTGATTGGTTATATTTATATTATCATATTTGCAAACACTTCTGGGCCCAGGGTTTTGGATAAGAGTTTGTAAACATAAATTTAGAAAAAAAGGAAATTTAAATGAGTGAGGGGAAAAAGCATTTACCTTCCAGTGTATTTCTAAAGCTGAAGTTGGCAGCTTTATCCATGGAACCTGATTCATACTGGGTCAAACTCAAGCAAAACTCCACATCAGCCGAGGAGGGGAGCCTCGGGGTCCTGGCTTTGTCGTGGTTTCCAGGATTGCGCAGTAATGGTCCCTCAGACGTCCCGTTGCATAAAGCCTGGCGACTGTTGTACTCCTCCAGTCTGCTGCAGACGATCTGCACAGAACGCCTTTGTGTTAAATGAGTGTTGTAAAAGGGGGAAGGTAGAGAGGTTGGGATTCTTTATTTGGATTTTGGATATTTGGATGTCTAATCATCAGGAGATTCATGTCTTAAATTGTTGAAGGAAGCAGCTTTCTGAGGGTTGCAGAGTAACTGTAACCCATGAAAGTTACAGTTCAGACCACAGTTCTAGTCTTGCGTCTACCACTTAAGAAAATAAATTCCGCCCCCCCAAAAAAAAAGAAAGAAAAGAAATTCCATATGTCTCATCTAGCAAATGAGGATAATAATAATTACTTCATATAATTGTTGTCAAATATTTGTTAGGATAATTAATTTGACAAACATTTGCTAAACATCCATTGTGTGACTTCATTGGGCATATGCTTGTGAAGCTAGCCATAGCCCAGAGTTTAGGTCTATACCCTTTTTTTTAATTCTTTCTCTATCTGCCTCCTTGGCTACAAAACCAGTTTCATGGCTTACATGCCACTGCATGATAAGAACTTTCTAATTCCTATCTCAAGTTCAAAAGCTCTCCTCTGAGCTCTAACCCTGTATATCCATCTCTGACTTCATATTTCAGTGTTATCTCACAGGCATCTCAAATGTAGTATTTAAAAATAAAAAAAAAAAATTGTTCCTTTGTAATAGCTAATAAGGGGAAAAATCTGAAAAAAAGATATATATGCATGTATAACTGAATCACTTTGGGGTACACCTGAAACTAGCACAACATTGTAAATCAACTATGTTGTTATTGTTTAGTTGCTAAGTTGTGTTTGAATCTTGTGACCCCATGGACTTTAGCCCACCAGGCTCCTCTGTCCATGGGATTTTCCACCAAAGGATACTGGAGTGGGTTGTCATTTCCTTCTTCCAGGCGATCTTCCTGACCTAGGGATCAAACCTGTGTCTCCTGCACTGGTAAGTGTGTTTTTACCACCGAGCCACTTTACTATAAAAATTATTTAAAAAGAAGTTAAAAAATGGAAAAAACTTGAAATTAAAATAAGGTTAAAAAATTGTATTCCTCTCCCTATATGTCCAGTCACATCAACTGTCCTGAAACTTAAACCAGAAGTCCATAAATCTTCATTTTATAGCCAAAGACTGTTATCGTTTGTATTTTGTTCCCCTTTACTTTTCACATTGAAATCATCAGCCAAACTTGTCAATTCTACCTCCAGAATACATCTTGAATCTCTGTTTACAAATTCTGTGATCCAGCTGCGAAAATCAGTTGTGTGTTAGAAAAAAATTAGGTTCCAGATTCACATTGGTGTGGGCTTTAATTCTGGTTCAGCTACTTACTAGCAATGTGTCAATGAATATATTATTTAGGCTTGCTAAGTCTCAATTTCTTCAACAGTAATAAGAAATAATAAATATAATGTTAATATATATCATATTTACATGTGTTTATTTTTAAAATATGCTTAAACACATTATTTATATATAAATATACATTAAATATATATAACAAACTGGTTCAAAATTGGGAAAGGAGTACATCAAGACTGTATATTGTCATCTTGCTTATTTAACTTATATCAGAGTACATCATGTGAAACATCAATAACCTCAGATATGCAAATAATACCACCATTATGGCAGAAAGTGAACTAAAGAGCTTCTTGATGAAGGTGAAAGAAGAGAGTGAAAAAGCTTACTTAAGACTCAACATTCAGAAAACTAAGATCATGGCATCCAGTCCCATCACTTCCTGGCAAAACAGTAGAAACAGTGACAGACTTTATTTTCTTGGGCTCTAAAATCACTGCAGACAGTGACTGCAGCCATGAAGTTAAAAGACACTTGCTCCTTGGAAGAAAAGCTATGACATACCTAGACAGCATATTGAAAAGCAGAAACATTTCTTTGCTTTGGGGACTACTGAAGGACAGGGAAGCCTGGTGTATACAGCCCATGGGGTAGCAGATAGTCAGACACAGCTTAGGGATGGAACAACAACAACAATTTTTGCATTAAATATAATATATTGGATCCCTTTATACTGTTAATTAACTACCCATCACAGCATGTATATAGATGGAAGCATTTTCATTCCTGTTTGAATAATAAATCATATCCAGATATTTTCAAAAGATCTAAAAATTCCTACTGCTTAGAAGACTCCTGCAATAGACTCAGTTAAATTAGAGTGGTCTGAATGAAACTATTTTGCTTAAGTTACAACTGCCAAGTGACTAAATGTCCAGATGGCTAAATGTATTAGTAACAAGGAGGAAATCTACCCCAGTTCCAGAAATAATTTGAAATAAATCTCAAATTATTGTTCTTATATTTGATACAGACGGGGAGGCAGGGTAGGAGAAAGTATTAGCACTAGCTATCATCATGGAGATTGCAATCAGACATGGTTTCCAAACTGAGCAAATTACATAATCTCTTAATATCAAGGTTTTTCATCTGTAAATGGGGACTATAACAACTTTTTATGAAGGATCAAATAATTTTACCTATGAAAAGCACTTGGTACATAATGCCAAGTAGAGAGTGTTTAATAATGACAGCTATTATATTATTATTGCATACAAGACTATTGGGCAGGCCACCAAATTGTTAACTCTGACTCTATTACACAGGATGAATAATCATTATAATAGCTATCATCAATATATCACATGATGAGGATATATTGTGATAATAATTCCATACTTAAAATTCAAAAAATATGTCAGATACTAGTCATTTTACATTAACAGTTTTCATTGAATCCCTTCAGAATAATGCTTTAAAATATATTATTCTAATTTTTCAGGGGGAAAAGGTCTCAGATAATTAAGTAACTTCTCCAGGATCTTGTAGCTAAGTGAGTTACAAAAGTCATGTTTTTATGGCTCAAAAGACTATCCCCTTCCACTTCATTAATCTGCTTTCCATTCAGCTTAGTATTTTCATTAGTACAGAAAGCACACATATATCTTAATTGCACCCCATTTTTTTCTGTTGAGAAAAGAAGCCAAAGGTCAAAGATTACAAATGACTTGTCCAATATCATCTGATAAGTGGCAGAGGTAGAATCTGGTAAGTGACAAAAGTCTTCTGATAAGGAATTTGTTCTTTTTCTGTTTCAACAAAGGTGACTTACATAATGTGGGAAAAAAATCAAGTGTCCCAAATCAAATGAAAAAGAGAAAGAAGAAACGGATGTATTAATGGAGAAGGTGAGCTTAGTATTCTCTTAAATTTAAAAAAATAGCAGGAAAAAAAGCCCAGTTATTAAAAGCTTTAGGAGCAAAAATTTTATTATGGCATTAGAGGTTTGTCTAAAAGAATGTAAAACATATGACATTCCACAGAATCTTTTTCATAAAGAAAAAAAGAGAAGCTGTTATTTCACTGAGCTGTTGCCATGGTTACCTAAAACCCATGACTCTCTGCTGAAATGTAACTTTTTTTTCTTCCTACTGTTTGCTTCCATGTGATGTGCTTTTCACCTGATGAGTGAATTCCCTGGCCATACTTCACTCATGTCCATCATCTTGGAAATGTTTTTTTTCCTCTTTATTTTGATCCATCATAACAGCTATTCTTGAAATACCTTTTCTTCTTACAGCTAGCTCATCTGCTGCTTGGATAACATTGGATCTAACTGTGTTGAGCATAGTTCGCCCCCCCACCTCCAAAATCAGTGAACAACTTTAATTCAGGAGCACTTTAAACATGCTTCTAGTTTAAAAGCTCTTGGAATTAAACAAACCAAAAAAATAAATGAACAAATATACAAAAGAGATATGAATACTGAAAATAAGCTTCCTATAAAAACTAACATTTAGTAATTAAGTAATGCTTTTTAACATATTACTTTATTTAGTAATAAACCTTATCAGTAAATATTATTAGTCTCACTTAAAACTCAGATTGGGTTATAACATGCTTGATCTTCTCTATGTGTGCTTTCTTTTTTTGCACACACACACACACACACACACACCCCTAGAGAAAGCTACCAAAAATGTTTTACTCCAGATTATAAATTGCTGCTTACTTTGGCGTCATTGTTTTCTTGGCCTTGGTTATCCAGTGCTATAAAGTATGGTTTAAGGTTCTAGAAATCTAGCTATGTGTATACAGAGTTTAGTTTTTTATGTGTGTTAGCAATGGGGCTAATGTTTCTGTGATTTTCAATTTTGTTCAATATAGCATATACTGATAAAGGCCATTCTATGTGTATATTATGTTCCTGGGTTCTGTGGATATAAAGATAAATTAGAAATGGCTTCCACATTGGAGTAGCTGGCAGTCTGTTAGATAAAGACAGGTCTGAAAACCTGAAGAATTATAGGTACCATGTTATAAAATCTGTACAAAGTGTAATGATAGTACACAAGGGTGAAGGTCAATTCTACCTGAATAAGGGTTGTGAATAAACACCTAATGGAATATTTTCACTATAACGTGAATGAAAAGGACTACTTCAAAATATCTGCCGCAGTTGTCTCTACAACTGAACTTTAAGGGAGTTAAAGTGACTACAAGTCAGAATTTACATCATGAATTAGTGGCTCATTTGATCCTTTCTCAGCCTACATGGCCCTTTATAAATAGGAAACTGCATGGTTGACTTGAAATAGCACTGGAGTCAGAGGCACTGGGTTTTTTTGTCCTCAGCTGTGTGACCTTAGACAAATTATTGTACCTTTGGGGGCCTCACTATCTTTTACAAAATGTAGGTACAACACTACACACTAATGGCGGTCTCTTAGCTAAGAGTTAATAAATTCTATGAATTTCTGAAAACTCCATTTTTGTGTGTGTGAAATAAAAGATGTCTGAAAATAAGAAAAAGCAGGAGGCCTTTTTTTTTTTTTTTTTTTTTTTACCAAAGGGGCTGAGTATAACTACTTAGGAAGATATTAATGAACTCACCAAGTGTGGAAGCTATTTAGTCTCACCATCTCACACAGTCTAGTTTTTTATTTGAGTGTTTGATTCAGGCAAACGCATTGAAATTAGTGATATGTTTATTATAGAACCTAAGTTTGTAAAGTGAAAGAGATACCAAAACAATTTCCATGTTAATTAAATCAGTCATTCTTAGGGGCTGGCTCTGCATTAGAATTACAGTAGAAGGTTTTACAAATACAGATGCTTGAACTTCACAGTGGACCTCCTGAGTATGATTTTTTCTGGCGCAGCACATGCAAATCTTTAAGTTCTTAGTTGGGTGATTTAGAAGATACTGAGAACCGCTGCATTGCTCTTGTTCAGTTGCAGAGTCATGCCCCACTCTTTGCGACCCCGTGGGCTGTAGCATGCCAGGCTTCCCTATCTCTGGGAGTTAGGTCAGTTGCATTGATTTAATTGCATTAAATTGATATAAATAACTGACCTTCATTTTTAAAGGACTTTAACTAGAAATGTGCAAAGGAATGGAACTAGCCAGCTAGAACTGAGTTTGACTGTAAGCACACACAGCGACACTGCTCACAGAAGGTGGACATAAATGTTCACTCATTTCACCTTCCTTACTTAAATTATTGTTTGCTCACTTTTCTTCAGTGGTCTTTGTCCCCTGTATTTCCTAATTTTATTTTTAACACCAGTTATTCCACAGTGGTTTAATCATAGGATGATATTAAATCTACTGCTGCAACTATTTTAACCTAGTGTTTACATACTAGACACAAAAAAACTACTTAGAAGTAAAATTGGATACAATCATAAAGAAAAAAGAGAAAAATTTGACTCCATAGTCAATAAATGAATGGAAAAAGTTAACATAATTTGGTACTTCTCATGTAATTAAGTGGCTTCCCAGGTGGCTCAGTGGTAAAGAATCTGCCAGCCAACACAGGAGATGCAGGAGACATGGGTTCAATCCCTGGGTCAGGAAGATCTCCTGAGGGAGGAAATGACAACCCACTCCAGTATTTTTGCCTCAAAAATTTCATGGACAGAGGATACTGGCAAGCTACAGTCCATGGGGTCACAAAGAGGTGTACACAACTGAGCGTGCACACACACACACACACGCACACACATGTAATTAAATATCAATTAGTATTTGTCTATGAAGCTTCAGTGTGGATGTTTTAACTTTGGTAATTTAGATAATCCACCGGTTTTTCTAGGTCAAGAAAAGCTGTACAGTTAAGGAAAGCATTATAACTAACTGAAAAATCCCATGTTCAAGCTTAACAGTATTTTAAGCAGTAACAGAGGATGTGAGAGTTAGATGAGTTTTGCACTATATAGATTAAGGTAGGAGGTCTGAAGGCTTATTGAAATAGATTTTTTTGAAGCACATTTTTCGAGCCTTTCCTGCACAAATACACTCCTTACTCTTGGTAAATAGCTGACATTAGTGACACCAGATATTACAGTGGCCATTTTCAACGAGTTTCAATAGGTCCATTTGGAAGTTGTAGGAACTTAGTGTGGGGGTGGGGGGGGGGAGGGGAAGTATTTGGGAAGCAGTTCACATTTCAAAATTGCAGAGTTCCAGGAGAGAAGGCAAGATTCTTCCCATCTTATTTAAATATTGAGCTTATTTCCATAAAGCACGGCTAGTCAAAACTGCTGTGTTAGAAATGGTTGGAACACAGGCAGACAAGCATTCCTTCTACCTTATAGTTTTAAAATAATGAATAATTAAAAGCATATCTCTTTGGCTACCTTTTGCCCCTAATCCAAAGTGAAAAAATAGGAAAAAATAGATATTAAGTTTCAAAATAGCGATCTCTTATCCTATACCTCAAAAGTTTACACATGTTTAGGAAAAGTGCTCATTTCTTCTGCATCCTATTGAAAAAAGTAAGTCAGGATGGGCCAGATCCTTTGGCTAAAGACATCATGGCAGATATGTCCTTGGAAATATTATAGGGTGGTCGTGCAACCAGGCTATCTGGGAACAAATTTTGTCTCTGCTGCTTACTAGCTTTGATATCCTGTACAAGTTACATAGTATCTCTATGCCTCAGGTTTTCTAAAAAAAAATCTTTAACATGGGGAAGGTTAGTAAGACTATTAAATGAATTAATGCACAAAACCACTCAGAACAGGGCCTCACACTTGCTGATTGATCAATGAATATTAGCTATTTTCATTATTTACCTGTTTAAGCCTGAGTATTCATATTTTTTTAAAGAAGATTTAATCTAAGTAATATTCCCCTATATTCCTAATGGTAATAATCACTATAGACATTTAGTAAATGATATCTTCCCAGGACCCTCCTTTGAATATTCTCATCAATGGGACTCCTGGCATATGGCCAGAGGTTTGTATTTTCAATTTATGCACTGAATTTTATTGGGAATAAAAATTTCAGAAATATTGATCTAAATCATTTTTTTTACTTAATCATCTAAATACTCATTCATCCAGTGGTTCAACAAATACTTCATGAGCTCTTACAATTTGCCTGGCATCTTATTATGTGCTAGGAGATAGATGAACCAAGTACTTTTTATTCATTAGATTTTAGGACCCAAGTACAGGATATTGGACAAAGAACCACACAAATCTCTATGGAACTGCAATTGTGAAGTGCACTATAAAGGAAAATTAGGAGGTATGTTGAGAGCTCTTGACAGAGGACATTTTCTAGGCTTGGCAGGAGAAGAAGAGATGGGAAAGGAGGTTTTTGAAGACCTGCCAGAAGAAGTGATGGCTAAGGTTCTTCTAAGCGTGGATATTGTATGTCCTGCACACCTTACCTGCCAAGAGGAGAAGAAGGATGCTGGGCTGAGTAGATTAGGGTTTGCAGGGTTGCGCCCTCCCATGTACTCATCTGTGCAAACGTCACAGTTTTCTGCATCTCTCCAGTCCCAGTATGGAATGGTGAAGTTCTCATCCCCGGTCAGCTTCTGGATTTCCTGTTCCCACAGCAGCAGAAAGAGTCTATGCCAAGGCAGAAAACCCGGGGCTTCATGAGCAAAATCAATGTCTCTCCAGACTTCAGAGTCCCCAAGCAGCGTGTCCCTTGACACATAATAATGCATCCAGACAAAGAGGTCATAAACACTGACGTCATTAAACAGGGGTGTTGCTCCATGATTCATTTGGCCAGAGGTGCCCGTGGGGATGACGTAGTCTGGGCTGGTGGTATGTTTTGCCAAAGTGAGATAGGCAAGAAATTTGTTCTTCTCCGGGACACTCAAATCAAAGATGTTTCTTCTCACCAGAAGTCGCCGTTCTGTGCAGCCGGGTCCCCGAAATCCAAACTTACAACTTCCGCAATTGAATCCCATGAAGTTGCCAAAGCACTGGCAGGTTCTGTTATAAAAGATGGAGGGCCAAGACTCGCGGTCGTCCACCCCGGTGAAGGGAAACTGAGGTCCGAGTGGCGCCGCGGACAGCACGACGTCCTGGCAGGAGCCCCTGCCCGAGAGCCGGCCGCAGGGGCTCCCGTCGCCCGCCCAGGGCGGGCAGCACTCCTTCTCTGTCAGGCTCTTGGAGGAGGCACAGGCTCGAGGGAAGTGGCCGGCGGAGGTCTGGAAACTCCACAGCAGGCAGGACAGGGCAGCCAGGAGCATTCTTCCTCCGGTCCTCACACGGTCTGCCTGAGCTGGTTAATGGAGCCACGCTCCCCTTTCCAGCTACCGAGTCAGTGACTATCACATGTTTTGGCTAAGATCTATATAATACCACTCCCACCTCCAGCATTAAACCCTCTCAGCCTTTATCTAAGCTTTCATCTTCTGAAAACCACATGACTAACTTTTCTCTGGAGTTGGCATTTATCCCATCAGTGGGATAAGCCTATGTTAAAGTGAGAAACACTCTTCACCATTAATAGTTTAAATCTTATGGTTAGAATAATACTAATAAGACCATTTGATGTATGTAAACCCAGTTAACTGACTATATAATCAGTGACATTTCAATTTGAAAATAAGTCATGTCAGGAATAGAGCTTCTTTATTAAGACAAGTCAGGTAGTGTTAGAGATTTTGGACATAAGATGGTCTGTTTCTCAAAGACCATAAATAATAACCCAAGGCATTGGTAGGATTTGGCTTTGCCGGAAGAGACATTTTTCAGAGCCTGGAGATTATTTCCTATATCTGAAGCTTATTTATTTTATACAAAGTATCAGAAGATTAAAACTTTTTCTGATACGCTTCCTGATTATCTTGATGCCAGCTGCTGCTTGCTGTCTAATTGCTCATTTTCTGAATATTGCTAAGGATAGGTCACTTTGATAGCTGGGTCGTCAGCTTTACTTTGGAAACGTTTTCTGGTGAATATTTGAAAGAAATCTTCCCAGGTGGCTCAGTGGTAAAGAATCTATCTGCCAATGCAGGAGAATCAAGAGACACAGGTTCAATCCTTGGGTTGGGAAGATCCTCTGGAGGAGGAAATGGCAACCCATTCCATTATTCTTGCCTGGAAAATCCTATGGGCAGAGGAGCTGGTGGGCTATAGTCCACGGGGTCACAAAGAGTCAGACATGACTGAGCAATTGAGAATGCAGCACACATTCAAAAGGAAACTTTTTTATTGAAGTGTAGGTGGTTGTCAATATTTTATTAGTTTCAGGTATACAACATAGTGATTCAATATTTTAGTGTTATACTAAAGTTATTATAAAATATTGGCTATATTACCTGTGCTGCACAATATGTATTTCTGCTTATTTATATATAGTATTACATATATACTAGCTTATACTTTTCTTATTTTAATGCTTTCACCACCTAGTTTCACCCATAAGTTCTAGAAATCAGTAATTCATTTGAAGTTTTGTTTGTGATTTGGTCTTACAAAGGAGTTCTCATTGTACTGATTGAGTGAATAAGGTCTGATACATTTATTCAAATTTTTATTGATCATGCAAATTCTTTCAAGATTTTTTTTTGTCTCTGTGTGTATAGTGAGCTAGATAAACTGAAATGCATGGATAGAAATATCATTTTACCACTATACTAGTTTTTAAATGAGTAATATAGAAAATAAGAGCATCAGACTTTTAATGGAGAGACATCTCTGAGAACTGAGGATATAGAAAAGATTGAATCGTTTGAAATAATAATGCATGAGTTTTTTTTAATAGGAGCATCCTCTGAGTCAAGCTTTAAAGGATGGGCATAAGTTGGAAAGACAAATGAGAATGGACACAATACTTCAGGCAGGGGAAACTGTAGAGAGATGAGAGCTGTGTTTTTCATCTCTGAGCTACAGCATGATCTTCACGCGTGGACCCAGGCCATAAGGAATTAAACCTGGGCCCCATCCATGTGCTATGCTGTGATTAGTTGCTCGGTCGTGTCCGCGACTCTGTGACCCCAGGCTCCTCTGTCCATGGGGAGTCTCCAAGCAAGAATACTGGAGTGGGTTGCCATGCCCTCCTCCAGGGTATCTTCCCAACCCAGGGATCAAACCCAGGTCTCCTACATTGCAGGTGGATTCTTTACCATCTGAGGCACCAGGGACCGAATCCATGGAGGGGCTTAAAAACTAAGTGGTTTGAACTAAAGTGAGTAGAAGAATTAGAAGATAAGAGCAATCAAGTCAAAGTTGTCCCTCTGAGGGCTTTTTTCCTTATCCTGTTCCATACTTAAAGCTAGTAGCCACTTGATCTTGCAGAATAAGGCAAGAAGGTGAAAACTGGAAAAGCAGCAGGAATGCAATCACTACATGTGATGCCAGAATGTCAGCCTTTCTGTTCTCTTCCCATTCTACTTGAGTTTGTTTCGCTATTTAGAAAAACTATCGAGGCCGCCCTACAGCTCTCTTGAGACGCTAGCCGTTCTAGGTGGAAGGAAGCAGTGTGTGCATGAGAGGAAGATAAGAGAAGTTTCCATGGAAATGCTGCCTCTGGCTGGATCAGGAAGTCATCACATGATCTCCACAAGGAGGCTTAATCTTTTTTCTTCTTGCTTTCAGAGCCACAGAGACTAACACAAGGCTTCTTGTCCCTGGAAGTCTTGGTTCTATGTTACTTATAAGCATATGTGACCTTTTGTAATTCTGTTGAATCTACTTACAGACAGAGCTTAACTTCTCATGTTCAATTTAATTAGAAATTTTGCTTTATATCCCCTACCCCTCACCACCCCTGCATCAGGCTTCCCAGTGAGTAACTGAGAAAGCCTCCATCACACCACTGTGTGATGGCATCTGTGTCTATTCTCCCAAGTCTCTTTTTCATGCTCTTCAGAGCATGCTCAGAGGAACTCCTGATGTACTTGGTCCTCTTAATTTCATTTGCAAAACTGATAACCTTAAATCAGTAGACTTCTTTATTAGTCTCAAATATAGGACATTATCTCCTCTGGCCTGTCTGTAAAACAGTCTTATTGCTATTACAAAATTCTTTGGAGAAATGTCTATTGGTACAGCCACTATGGAGAACAGCATGTAGGTTGCTTAAAAAACTGAAAATAGAGCTACCATATGACTTAGCAAGTCCACTCCTGGGCATATATTAACAGAAAATCATAATTCGAAAAGATGCATGCATCCCCGTGTTCACTGCAGCACAATTTACTATAGCCAAACATGGGAACAATATAAAAATCTATCAACAGATAAATGGATAAGGAAGAAGTGCTTCATATGTACAATGGACTATTATTCAGTCACAAAAGAGAATGAAATAATGCCTTTTGCAGCAACGTGGATGGACCTAGAGATAGTCATACTAAGTCAGACAAAGACAAATATTTGATATCATTTATATGTAGAATCTAAAATTTAAAAAATGATACAAATGAGCTTACATTAAAAAAACAAAAATAAACTCACAGACGTAGAAAACAAAGAGGTGATTACCAAAGGGGAAAAGAGGTGGAGGGATAAATTAGGAGCTCGGGATTAACATATACACATTACTATACATGAAATAGATAGACAACAAGGATCTGCTGTATAGTACAGAGAAAATAATATTTTGTTATAACTTATAAGGGAAAAGAATCTGAAAATTATATATATATATGTATATATACATATCTGAATCACTTTGCTATGTGCCTGAAACTAAAACAACCTCGCAAATCAACTATATTTCAATTTTTAAAAAGTACAAACTTTTTGTCAAACCCCATCTAGATTGGTTCCTCCTTGAACTCTAGATATACATTTACTGTCTCCAGTTTACAGAATTTGAAAGTGTTCTGTCCTATCCTGGGAGATTATTGTATGAGTTAACACCTTAGCTAATGTGAGACTGTATTAGTCAGAATTAGGGCCTCTAAATATTCTTTAATTACTTATAGAGCATCAATTACCAAGCATACTATGAGAGGAAGGGATACTATGGGAAGCACAGTGAAAGGTTTGGTTTCTCATATGAGAGGTTTCTACCCTCATGAAACATATACCCTATTAAAATAATGTCTTAATTTTAGCAAATTTAATAATATTTATTGGAGAAGGGAATGGCAACCCACTCCAACATTCTTGCCTGGAGAATCCCAAGGACGGAGGAGCCTGGAGGGCTGCAGTCCATAAGGTTGCGAAGAGTCAGACTCTGCAAGAACAGCACAGCACAGCATATTTCAAGAGACATCCGAAAGATTAGTAGAAGTCTGTTTGGTGAAGAGAATAATAGGAGTGTAAGCTTTCTAGACCAAGGAAACACAACATGCAGAACTTCCGACTTGGAAATGGCCTGACATGTTCAAGGATCCTAAGCAGTTAAAGTGGCTATAACCCCCAAAGAGATGGGATATATGTATAGAAGGTATGTGTGGCTGAGGTCATAGTACTCGAAGGATCTGAAGTAGAGGTTTGATGTAATCATGTGTACGTTTAAAACATTTCACTCAAACTGCTGACATGACAACAGATGTAGGGTGGAAGCAAGAGCAAATGTAGAAATAATTCTTAGGAGATTATTGGAGTAACCCAGACAATAGATTATGTGGCTTGGACCAGAGTGGTGATCCCTATGATAAAGAGAAGTGAAGGAATTTAAGACAGACACAAGTGATGAATTCAAGATGTGCGAGAGGTGAAGAGAAAGAGGTTCTGGAGTTGACTTCTAGGTTTCTGGTTTGTAGAGGGTGAAATGTTTGTGGGAATTGAAGATGGTTTTAATTTTAGACATTGAATTGGAGTGTTTAAGTTTAGTCTAGCCACAAACAACTGTCCTCTCTTTTCTGCTGTTTGCACTGGTAATTCAGCTACTCACAGGTTGTGACCTAGCCAATGTTGATCTTTTCCTTCAACTTTGACCACTTACTTGCCTTTGCTTCTTTATTTGATGATGACCTGAACCTTCTTCTCCAGCATTTTTAGACCCCTCCTTGAAATTTTAAAAATAGCTACCATTTATTGAATATAAGTAGCATAATTAGTTCAGTTTGAGTAACCATTTTTAAAATAAATGTAACTGTGCATGTTAAAAAGCAGAGACATTACTTTGCCAACAAAGGTCCGTCCAGTCAAGGTTATGATTTTTCCAGTGATCATGTATGGATGTGAGAGTTGGACTATAAAGAAAGCTGAGCGCTGAAGAATTGATGCTTTTGAACTGTGGTGTTGGAGAAGACTCTTGAGAGTCCCTTGGACTGCAAGGAGATCCAACCAGTCCATCCTAAAGGAGGTCAGTCCTGGGTGTTCATTGGAAGGACTGATGCCAAACCTGAAACTCTAATACTTTGGCCACCTGATGTGAAGAACTGACTCATTTGAAAAGGCCCTGAATTTGGGAAGGATTGAGGGCAGGAGGAGAAGGGGACGACAGGGGATGAGATGGCTGAATGGCATCACTAACTCAATGGACATGAGTTTGAGTAAGCCCCAGGAGTTGGTGATGGACAGGGAGGCCTGGCGTGCTGCAGTCCATGGGGTTTCAGAGTCGGCTGCGACTGAGCAACTGAACTGAACTGATGCAAATAGTTAAATACACTCAAGTTAGGAAAAATAATATAACAAATTAGCATGTACCCATCATCAAGCTTCTTCAACCATCATCTTTCTCTAGGTACTGTTTCTTGAGTCCTACCCACAAGAAAAGCAAAAAATTCTTTAGTGTTTTAAAACAACTCTCAGATATCATATCTTGCCTGTAATATCTCAGTGAAGATAGTTGGCAATTAAGGACTTGAAAACACAGAGAAGCAGTACAACGTCTCAGACAAAAAGAGAGCATAGTAACTCCTTAGTATCATCTGATTTTAAGTTTATGCTCAACTTAATTATCTTAAAAGTATTTTTTCCCAAGATCCAAATAAGGCCTATACATTGCTTTTGGTTGATATATTTCTTATGTTTTCTTTTAAATCAATGCTTCTCTTCTTTTTTTCTTCCAAATAAAATACTTAAGAAAGAAACTAGATTCTCTTCTATAGAATTCTCCACATTTTGATGTTGACTAATTTTATCCTTGTGGCTTCATTTAATGTTTCTTTATCCCATATTTCCTATCACTTCATGAATATTCACTGATAATATATTTTCTATAATTAGAGAATTAGAAACAGATTTTATTAGATTCAAATGCAATTTTGCTTTTATTTTGTTTAGAATGACTTTATATGTGTTTCTGTGTGCTGTTTATTTAAAGACATCAGAGGAAACTGTTGTCTTATTTTTGCTCTGTTAGTTTTTAAATTGATCCATGGTTTGAGGTGATGTCAGATGGTCTTCTCTATTATATAGTTTTTTTTTTTTTTTTTTTTAAGTCTTTTTTTTTTTTTTTTTTCCAGTGGGTTTTGTCATACATTGATATGAATCAGCCATGGATTTACATGTATTCCCAATCCCGATCCCCCCTCCCACCTCCCTCTCCACCAGATTCCTCTGGGTCTTCCCATTGCACCAGGCCGGAGCACTTGTCTTGTGCATCCCACCTGGGCTGGTGATCTGTTTCACCATAGATAGTATACATGCTGTTCTTTTGAAATATCCCACCCTCACATTCTCCCACAAAGTTCAAAAGTCTGTTCTGTATTTCTGTGTCTCTTTTTCTGTTCTGCATATAGGGTTATCGTTATCACCTTTCTAAATTCCATATACATGTGTCAGTATGCTGTAATGTTCTTTATCTTTCTGGCTTACTTCACTCTGTATAATGGGCTCCAGCTTCATCCATCTCATTAGGACTGGTTCAAATGAATTCTTTTTAATGGCTGAGTAATATTCCATGGTGTATATGTACCACAGCTTCCTTATCCATTCATCCGCTGATGGGCATCTAGGTTGCTTCCATGTCCTGGCTATTATAAACAGTGCTGCGATGAACATTGGGGTGCACGTGTCTCTTTCAGATCTGGTTTCCTCAGTGTGTATGCCCAGAAGTGGGATTGCTGGGTCATATGGCAGTTCTATTTCCAGTTTTTTAAGAAATCTCCACACTGTTTTCCATAGCGGCTGTACTAGTTTGCAAAGAATGAAACTAGAACACTTTCTAACACCATACACAAAAATAAACTCTAAATGGATTAAAGATCTAAATGTAAGACCAGAAACTATAAAACTCCTAGAGGAGAACATAGGCAAAACACTCTCCGACATAAATCAAAGCAAGATCCTCTATGACCCACCTCCCAGAATATTGGAAATAAAAGCAAAACTAAACAAATGGGACCTAATGAAACTTAAAAGCTTTTGCACTACAAAGGAAACTATAAGTAAGGTGAAAAGACAGCCCTCAGATTGGGAGAAAATAATAGCAAATGAAGAAACAGACAAAGGATTAATCTCAAAAATATACAAGCAACTCCTGCATCTCAATTCCAGAAAAATAAATGACCCAATCAAAAAATGGGCCAAAGAACTAAACAGACATTTCTCCAAAGAAGACATACAGATGGCTAACAAACACATGAAAAGATGCTCAACATCACTCATTATTAGAGAAATGCAAATCAAAACCACAATGAGGTACCATTACACACCAGTCAGGATGGCTGCTATCCAAAAGTCTACAAGCAATAAATGCTGGAGAGGGTGTGGAGAAAAGGGAACCCTCTTACACTGTTGGTGGGAATATTATATAGTTTTTAAAAGCAGAGACATTACTTTCCCAATGAAGATCCATCTGGTCAAAGCTATGGTTTTTCCGGTAGTCATGTATGGGCATGAGAGTTGGACTATAAAGAAAGCTGAGTGCCGAAGAATGGATGCTTTTGAACTGTGGTGTTGGAGAAGACTCTTGAGTGTCCCTTGGAGTGCAAGGAGATCCAACCAGTCCATCCTAAAGGAAATCAGTCCTGAATATTCATTGGAAGGACTGATTCTGAAGCTGAAACTCCAATACTTTGGCCACTTGATGTGAAGAGCTGACTCATTTGAAAAGACCCTGATGCTGGGAAAGATTGAAGGCAGGAGGAGAAGGGGACGACAGAGGGTGAGATGGTTGTATGGCATGACCGACTCAATGGACATTAGTTTGAGTAAACTCCAGGAGTTGGTAATGGACAGGGAAGCCTGGCGTGCTGCAGTTCATGGGGTCACAAAGAGTCAGACATGGCTGAGGGACTGAACTGAACTAACAAACTTTTACCTCATGGCTTCATCATTCACTAATTGTTTCTTAGATCCAGAATTTCAACTAAAGATTACAAGGATAGATAATTTTGTAATTCTACTTCTCCACTTGCATTTATTAAATGTGATTCTTTTGTAAAATATAACTTTTCCTCACCAACTATTTGGTACTCTGAAATATGCTCAGTACAAGAAAGGTGGGGTTCAATTCTTACCCCCGATTTTCTGATTTTCGGAATAATGATTTGATGCCCTAACAACCTCTAAACAGAACCTATATTTTTGTTTTAACTCTCATGAAGACTTCTGGAGTTTTATGTATTTGATGTGTTTCCTTTAGATGTAAAGCCTACTTCTTGTGGCTCAGATGGTAAAGTGTCTGTCTGCAATGCAGGAGACCTGGGTTCAATCCCTGGGTTGGGAAGATCCCCTGGAGAAGGAAATGGCAGCCTACTCCAGTATTGATGCAAATTTGATCCAAAATTGATGCATCTTTGCTCAATATTCAGTTTATTAGTGGCCATTAGCCAAACAACATTATAATATGTTAGACATTGATTATTATGATTGTGTTTAGGTCTATGCTAGTGTAGAACTGAAGGGGGAAAATTGTAACCACTAGCCCTCTACATTCTAAGTTTAAACTCTTTACATTTATTCAGTAAATATTGAGCATCTACCATGCCTGAGACCCTGTACTAAATACTGAAGAAATGCAAAGCTGTATAAGTCACAGGCCTCAGCTGTCCCTGGATTTGATGCCCTGAAGTCAGACTTTTTTTTTAATCTAAGTTCTATCAATTATCAATTCATAGGCCCCATAGCAAGAGAAAAGGGAGGAGGGAATAAGCATATACTTACATCTTGTTCAGTAATATCATTTGTTGCAGCTTCAGGGTATTCAGCCATACCAAATAGGGCTCTCTTGAGTCTTAAATGGTATAATACATGTTAAACACTCAACACAAGGTCTGACACCTATTAAGTACTCAATAAATGTTGAAACTGTTATTATTAAAGACCACAAATTGGGTATGGATTGTGTTCATCGGTACAGGGTTCTCATTAGTAAAGAGCTAGGAAATAGCCATTTTATTAGATATAATTAAATACCATTATTATAAATTGGCCCCCTTTCCTCTTTCCAGCAACCTCACTTGCCCTTTCCCTCCAATTAAATCCTTATTTTCTAAGATACTAAACTTTTATCATTATACTGAGAAATCATGCTTCCTCAGGACTCTGAGCTTAGCACAGGCTCCTTCCCCAACAAAAATCCTTCCTTTTTTATTTCACTTCCACAGTCTTATTACAATGAAATATTCAGCTCAGATATTAAGGAAGACTTTGCTAACATACAAACCTCCTTCAAGGGTGCGTTGTGGGACTTTCCTCTATTCTCTCACTGAACCATGAGATCACCTTTGTCATTGCACTCATTCAGCATTGTATTAGAAGAGTCATCGTGATAAGGTAGAAAGCAATGGGACTCAGAATAGTTCAAATTAACTTTGGTGCTGCCATGTTCTGTGTGACTTTGGGCAAAGCACCTAAACTCTCTGATTTTAAACTTCTTCAATTAAAAGTCATAGTGCCTGCCTTTGTTGTTGTTCGGTCGCTAGTCATGTAAGACTCTTTGCGGTGCCATGGACTGCAGCACACCAGGCTTCCCTGTCCTTCACTATCTCCCAGAGTTTGCTTAAACTCATGTCCTTTGAGTTAGTGATGCCATCCAACCATCTCCTCCTCTGTTGATCCCTTCTCCTTCTGCCTTCAATCTTTCCCAGCATCAGGGTCTTTTCCAAGAGGACAGATCTTCATATCAGGTGGCCAAAGTATTGACGTTTCGGCTTCAGCATCAGTTCTTCAGGGTTGATTTCCTTTAGGATTGAGTGGCTTGATCTCCTTGCTGTCCAAGGGACTCTCAGGAGTCTTTTCCAGCACCAAAGTTCAAAAGTATCAATTCTTCAGTGCTCAGTCTTCTTTATGATCCAACTCTCACATCCATGTGTGACTACTGGAAAAGCTATAGCTTTGACTATATGGACCTTTGTCAACAAAGTGATGCCAACATGTAAATCCATGGCTGATTCATATCAATGTATGACAAAACCCACTGGAAAAAAATAATAATAATAATAAAAAAAAAAAAAAGAAGAAAAAAAAATAATATGCTCGTTAGGTTTGTCATAGCTTTTCTTCCAAGGAGCAAATGTCTTTTAATTTCATGGCTGCAGTCACCATCTGCAGAGATTATGGAGCCCAAGAAAATGAGATCTTCTACTGTTTCCATTTTTTCTCCATCTATTTGCCATGAAGTGATGGGACCAGATGTCATGATTTAGCTTTTTTCAGTGCTGAGTTTTAGGCCAGCTTTTTCACCCTCCTCTTCACCTTCATCAGGAGGCTCTTTAGTTCCTCTTTACTTTCTGCTATTAGGGTGGTATCATCTGCGTGTCTGAGATTATTTCTCCCAGCAATCTTGATTCCAGCTTGAGCTTCATCCAGTCCGGAATTTCGCATGATGTACTCTGCATATAAATTAAATAAGCAGAGTGACAATATATAGCCTTGATATACTCCTTTCTGAATTTTGAACCAGTCTGTTTTTCCAGGTCTGTTTTTAACTGTTGCTTCTTGACCTGCATACAGATTTCTCAGGAGGCAGGTCAGGTGGTCTGGAATTCCCATCTTTTTAAGAATTTTCCATAGTTTGTTGTGATCCACAGAGACAAAGGCTTTAGCATAGTCAATAAAGCAGAAGTAGATATTGTTCTGTAATTCCCTTGCTTTTTCTGTGATCCAACGGATTTGACAATTTAATCTCTGGTTCCTCTCTATACCTTTTCTAAATCCAGCTTGTACATCTGAAAGTTCCTGGTTCACATACTAGCATAGTACTAGCATAGGTTCAAGCATAGCTTGAAGGATTTTGAGCATTACCATGCTAGCTTATGAAATGAGTGCAATTGTGCAGTAGTTTGAACATTCTTTGGCATTGCCCTCCTTTGAGATTAGGATGAAAACTGACCTTTTCCAATCCTGTGACCACTGCTAAATTTTCCAAATTTTCTGGTATATTGAGTGTAGTACTTTCACAGCATCATCTTTTAGGATTTGAAATAGCTCAACTGGAATTCCATCACCTCCACTAGCTTTGTTCATAATATTGCTTCCTATGGTCCACTAGACTTCATACTCCAGGATATCTAACTCTAGGTGAGTGGTCACACCATTGTGGTTATCTAGATCATTAAGACCTTTTTTTGTATAGCTCTTCTGTGTATTCTTTACACCTCTTCTCAATCTCTTCTGCTTCTGTTGGGCCCTTGCAGTTTCTGTCCTTTATTGTGTCCATGTTTGCATGAAATATTCCTTGGTATCTCCAATTTTCTTGAAGAGATCTCTAGTCTTTCCCATTCTATTGTTTTCCTCTATTTCTTTGCACTGTTCACTTAAGAAGGCTTTCTTTTCTCTTCTTGTTATTCTTTGAATCTCTATATTCAGTTGGGAATATCTTTTCTCTTTCTCCTTTGCTTTTAGTTTCTTTTCTTTTTTCCCAGCTATTTATTAGGCCTTCTCAGAAAACCATTTTTTCTTCTTGCCTTTCTTTTTCTTTGGAATGGTTTTGGTCACCACCTCCTATACAAAGTTATGAATCTCTGTCCATAGTTCTTCCAGCACTCTGTTTATCTGTTCTAATCCCTTGAATCTATTTGCCATTTCTACTGTGTAATCATAGGGGATTTGATTTAGGTCATACCTGAATGGCCTAATGGTTTTCCCTACTTTGTCCAATTTAAGTCTGAATTTGACAATAAGGAGTTTATGATCTGAGCTACAGTCAATTCCAGATCTTGTTTTTGCTGATTGTATGGAGCTCTGGCAGGAGGAAAAGGGGACAACAGAGGATGAGATGGTTGGATAGCATCACCGATTCGATGGACTTGAGTTTGAGCAGGCGCTGGGAGTTGGTGATGGACAGGGAAGCCTGGCATGCTGCAGTCCATGGAGTCACAAAGAATCAGACATGACTGAGCAATTAAACTGAACAGAGCTTCTCCATCTCCAACTGCAAAGAATATAATCAGTCTGATTTTAGTGTTAACCATCTGGTGATATCTATGTGTAGAGTCATCTCTTGTGTTGTTTCTAGAGGGTGTTTGCTATTAACAATGTGTTCTCTTGGCAAAATTCTGTTAGCCTTTGACCTATTTCATTTTGTACTCCAAGGCCAAGCTTGCCCATTATTCCAGGTATCTCTTGACTTCCTACTTTTGTATTCCAATCCCCTATGATGAAAAGGACATCTGGGTTTTTGGGAGGGTGGGGTTTGGCGTTAGTTCTGGAAGGTCTTATAGGTCTTCATAGAAGAACCATTCAACTTCACCTTCTTCAGCATTAGTAGTTGGGGCATAGACTTGGATTACTGTGATGTTGAATGTTTTGCTTTGGAAATGAACTGAGATCATTCTGTCATTTTTGAGATTGCACCCAAGTACTACATTTTGGATTCTTTTGTTGAATATAAGCACCACTGCATTTCTTCTAAGGGATTCTTGCCCACAGTAGTAGATATAATGGTCATCTGAATTAAGTTTGCCTATTTCCATCCATTTTAGTTTACTGATTCCTAAAATGTTGATATTCACTCTTGTCATCTGTTTGACCACATCCAATTTACCTTGATTCATGGACCTAACATTCCAGGTTCCTATGCAATACTGTGTTGGACTTTACTTTCACCAACAGACACATCCACAGCGGGGTGTTGTTTCTGCTTTGCCTCTTCATTCTTTCTGGAGCTATATTTTTGCTCTTCCTCAATAGTCTATTTGACACCTTCTGACCTGTGGGGGGGGGCGGGGCTCATCTTCCAGTGTCATACCTTTTTACCTTTTTTTACTTTTCATGGGGTTCTCAAGCCAAGAATATTGAATAAGTGGTTTGCCATTCCCTTCTCCAGTGGACCACATTTTGTCAGAATTCTCTACCATAACCCATCAGTCTCGTGTGGCACTGTATGGCATGGCTCATAGCTTCACTGAGTTACACAAGGCTGTGATCCATGTGATAATTTTGGTTCATTTTCTGTGATTGTGGTTTTCATTCTGGAGGCCATGGGATTGTAGTTTTTTCTTCTTTCTTCTGTCTGCCCTCTAATGGATGAGGCTAAGAGACTTGTGCCTTGATGGGAGGGACTCGCTGTGGGGAAAACTGAGTCCTGCTTTGGTGGGCAGGGTCATGCTCAATAAATCTTTAATCCAATTTTCTGCTAATGGGTGATGCTGTGCCCCCTCTCTGTTAGTTGTTTGGCCTAATGCAGCCCAGTCCTGGAGTCTGCAGTCTTTATTGTATGGCTATAGGCTCAATGGTAAGGCAAATGGTGTCCTACTTCAAGAGGACTTATGCCAACACACAATGCCTCCCAGGACTGCTGCTACCAATGCCCCTGACCCCACCTCAGGCCACTGTAGACCCACACCTCTGCAGAAGACCCCCCAAACACTCACATGCAGGTCTGGCTCAGTCTCTTGTGGGGTCACTGTTCATTTCCCCTGGGTCCTGGTGCACCCAAGGTTTTGTTTGTGCCTGCCAGGTTTCTCTGCTTCCCCCAGTCCTGTGGAAGTTCTGTCCTTCAATGTCAGATTCCCTGGGGATTCCAATATTTGTCGAGGTGCCTATTTAGGGTAAACCCCTTGATTATTGTAGTTTTGTAGTCAGTTTTGAAATCAGGAGGAATGATTGCTTCAACTCTTTTTTTTTTCCAGGATTCTTCTGGCTATTCTGAGTCCCTTGCCCTGCTGTATGAATTTTAAGATCTGCTTGTCAATTTATACTGCCTCACATTAATGGTAGATACCTCTAACTAGGAAACCTGCTTGCCCTTTGGCACCACAAACTGGGGCACCCAGTGCAAGCCTGCCTGCTGCCTATGAGGACTGGGACGGCCATCGAGGCGAACCGCAGACAGACCGGGGTGGGGGAGGTTCTCCGGGCCATGCGGGCATCCCAGGGGCCTCGGCAGGAAGTCCACTGGCCCAGCTGCACATGACTGGCTAGCTAAGGCAGTGGTGGCGACCTGTCTTATGTGCTTCCAAAGGTTGCTAATGTGCTGCTGCTTTTTTTCTTCTTTTTTTATATATAGCTTTAGATAACAAAAACTCAATTTCTTGTCTCTTAAAGTTTAAACTGTTTCATCCAAAATCTGAGCCCTCATTACAACTCACAATTTCTGATTGGCCATTTTAAATCAATTGTCTTTTCCTGAGCGGCTCCTCTTGCTCCTGAGTATCCTGTGATCCGTTCGATAAATAAAAAGTGTAGTTCCCAACATAGGTCTTACCAAGCCAAGGTAACATCATTAGCATATCTTTTATGGTGAATAGAAAAAAATTAACCTAGTGATTATCCTTGAGGTGATATCTTTCCAAATGGATGCGGCAGAATAATATTCTATGCAAGATGATAGTTGAAAAAATGTTACCTAAATAATGTATAGAATTTTTTCTTGCCCACTTCACTTTTCTCCAAATAGCTGCATAAATTGCTAAAGTGTGGGTTTATGAACATATTCACCTAATCTCAACTTTTCTGCCCTCTCTATAGCATTCAGTGAGTCCTGACTATCTTTTTAAGCTAATTTTTTATGACACTTAACCTGATAGCCTTTTGACTGTTCCCAAGATCAATTTGCCCAGAAACATTCCTTTTAATCATATTATGCTCTTATTTCTGGGCAAATTCACATTCATTGCAGCAAATATTTATTTATGTTATTCACTGTGAAGCTTATACTCAGAAGAATAAAGGGCAGTGCCTTATTTTTTCATTTAATCAACCAACACACATTTATTAAGGCTTGTATTTTGCCCAGCAATATATGTGACAATGGAAGATAACAGTGACTAATGAGCCATGGTCCCTGCTCTGAAGTAGTTCACATTTTGGCAAGGGATTCAGAGAAATCAAGAGACAATTATGGAACAGTTTGTTAAGTGCATATTGTTAATAATAGTGAATGTGGTATCTGTCAGGGCCCTTGCAGGAAACAGCTGACACACTCAAGTTAACTTTTTGAGGAGAGTTTAATAAAGGAACTATTTACAATTTTGGCAGCAGGGTTAAAGGAAAGGAACATGGGATAATGCTGTACCCTGGGCATGAAGGGCAAGGGGAGGGAACAATTACTGGAAGACAGAGAAGGTTACTGTATTGACTCAGCCAGCTGGCAGAAGCTGTGGCCTTGTAGAAAGATGTAGGCAACCCCTTGCTACATGGCAAAGAAGGATTGGGAGATTAAATACACTGACCCCTCACTCCACTTGCTCTCTGCTTTCTGATTTTTCTGTCTGTACACCTCTATGGATGAAGCCAAGCTTAAGCCAGAGGAGCAAGGAGCCCATTAATCCAGATCTTATAAGTTGGTTACGTATTACTTGGGGCCCAGAACAGGGTGGAGAAGGCAAAAAATGGGCCTGGGAGACCAAAGGAATGATATTCAGCACAAATGCCGGTTCTGTGCTTTTCATGTAGTGTAATGCATCGTTCCAAATAACCTGAATGAAATGGTTATTCTAATTCTGCAGATTAAAAAATGAGGTTCAGAAATTATAGATGACTTATCTGAGAGTATGCAACTAATAACTGGTGAATCCAGGGCTTAATACACTGTCTGTGTCCTTTTCCCCAAGTCTGTCTGTTGGGATTTATGTGCAGGGACTCATGAGACCACAATGGAGACACATAACCCATACTGTCCTGTGAAAAGCCCTGCAGAGACAAGATTGTCAGGAACAGCTTCCTGGGGAACAATGATGCCTGAACTGAACTTTGAAGGAAGACTGGTCTAAGTGAACAGATGAAGGGAAGAAAGTGCAGTGTAGGTAGAGGGAGCAGCAAAATTCAGAGATCACAGATGTATTTAATTGATTATGGTTGAAACAGACAAAGCAGAAACAAAAATATGATTTCTATTCAATCAGTGTGAAAAACTGATAGGATGTAGTGTTTAGGGCATCTTAGGTGAGTTAAACTCTGGATGCTTTAATATATGTGGAAAAATGGTACAGATGAACCTATTTGCAGAGCACGAATAGAGAGGCAAAAGGAGAGAAGGGATGGATGCATGGACATGGCTGAGGGTGGGGCAAATTGGTAGTTAGGATTGACATATGTACACTACCATGTTTTAAACAGATAGCCAGTGGGAACCGGCTGTAGCACTCAGGGAGGCCAGCTTGGTGTCTTTGGTGACCTAGAAGGGTAGGATGAGGGTGGATGGGAGGGAGCTGCAGGAGGGAGGGGAGATATGTAGGTGTGTGGCTCATTCATTTTGTTGTGCAGTGGAAGCTAACACACCATTGTGGAGCAACTATACCCCAATAAATTAAAGAAAAAAAGTGGATACTATCCCTTCATGGCATGTAGATATTGGAGTTCATCTCGACAAATGCGTAGGATTATTTTCAATGAAAATAAGAGCAAAGGAGATGTATAAAAAGTTCATCATCACAACCAATGACACAACATGCTTCCTCATTACTGAAACCCAACTCTTTGACCATTCCTCAATTCATCACCCTCAAGGATGAAGCCATCATTTTCTAGAAGTTTCATCAT